>NW_024426663.1:25026756-25604370 GCF_017311325.1 Ursus maritimus | reverse complement strand
TATATATATATATATATCCATCCAGGAGAGTTCTCCAGCATGTCCCACAAAGAAAACAACTAGGAAGTACTAAGCAACTCGATCTCCAGAGGGCACTTCCAGCCTGACTAGTGTATGAAACACAGTAAAATAGCTCCTTGTTTCCAGGTATATTGAGTGATTCTCTACTAATGTTGTTCTGAATGGGCTGGGGGAAATGTCTCTCCAGGTGTCGTGAAGGAATCAGATCCTCTGGGGAGGCAGAGTTGGACTCTAATTTGTGGCCACATTGATCTCCAGGAGAGTTGAAATTCACCCTATACAGTTTTGTTTGTTATAATTGTATGTATGCTATAGCTTTTCCACCTGTAAAATTGGCTCAGTAATTATTTGCCTCAAATTCTCATTATCTCAACCTGAAAACTCATTTTAAAACTAAGCCATTAATTTATATGTGCATAATTGCGCCCTGATAGTATTCTTTACTTAAAACATTTAGCTGCATAGTAGACATTAGAAATGTTGAGACCAATCTAAGCTGCTCCTTCCATTTATTGCTTAATAAGTAAAACAAAGCATGTAGTCAACTCACAGTTTAATTCCTGCATTAAATACCCTCAGCTTGAAATCTGTAGTGGTTCCATTTTTCTGACTGGATTCTGAACAAAAACTGACCTACAGACCCACAATAAGGAGGTTGACACTTTTTGTCTCCCTTTTGCTGTCACTTATTGGGATTTCTCACGTCTTCTCAAGTGGTTTGCTTATCTATTCTTTTTTTTTTTTTTTTTTAAGATGTCATTTATTTGTGAGAGAGAGAAAGAGAAAGAGAAAGAAAGAGCACAAGCAGGGGGTGGGGGCAGAGGGAGAGGAAGAAGCAGACTCCCTGCTGNNCAGGGAGCCCGACGTGACTGGGGACTCCATCCCAGGACCCTGAGGAGATGACCTGAGTTGAAGGCAGCCGCTTAATCAAATGAGCCACCCAGGCACCCCTTGCTTGTCTATTCTTGAACGCTGTTCTCCCTACGTTGCTGTTAGTGGTAATGTAGCTGCTTATGAGGCCTAGCTTAGAGACCTCTGTGATGTCATTTGGCTAAGAGCTCTTCTATGTTGCTTTATCTTTTCTTTTTCTCTCTTCTCTCCTCCCTCCTTTCCTTGCTTGCTTCCTTCCTCCTCTACATAGGTTCCTAATACTTGTGTCATTGTTATGTCTCATATGTTTGCATGCCTTATTTAGAAAAGGGATTTTGAGGCATCTTACCCGACTCCATGTGTCGGCTTGGACTAGAGGACCAAGTATAGCTTGGTCTGCCCTGCCTAATCCCTGATGGGATGGGTAGAGAATAGCAGATACATTCTCAAGTGGGACAGAAAAAGCTAACAGTTTTAGCAAAAAAAATCAACAGAAAATTACAAAATACAGTTTATCACATTTCCGTTATGAAACCATATATATATATATATATGTATATATATATATACATATATATATATACATATAAATATGTAGGTATTTTAGGTAGGAGGTAAGAAAGTAGAAAAATTTTTAAAAATCACTTAGAGGGGTGCCTGGGTGGCGCAGTCGTTAAGCATCTGCCTTCGGCTCAGGGTGTGATCCCGGCGTTATGGGATTGAGCCCCGCATCAGGCTCCTCCGCTCTGAGCCTGCTTCTTCCTCTCCCACTCCCCCTGCTTGTGTTCCCTCTCTCGCTGGCTGTCTCTATCTCTGTCAAATAAATAAATAAAATCTTAAAAAAAAATCACTTAGAAACAATAAATGTTTTAATTTTTCTCATTCTTATGGTTTTGTGTATATATGTGTATTTTACATAATTATAATAAACTTTATTTTTTTCACTTAATATGACAAAATATTGTTCATATGTTTTCACACATTATTTTAAATGTAATTTTAAATGAAGGTATGACTGACCATTGAGATTTTGCGAGTGGTACTTGTGTTTTTTTAAACTACCCCTTTTTATTGAACATTTTGTTTTTATGCAGTATCTGCCATTATTATTAATATTATAATGAACATCTTTGGCTATAAAGAAGTTTTTATGTTTTGGATTATGTCTTTAGTGTAGCTTCCGAGATGTGCGTTACTGGCTAAAGCATAGAACATTGTGATCCAAGAAATGAAACTTGGAAAACAGAATGTGATTCATTCCTTTAAGTTTGTTCAACACGAGCCCATATTAAAACATGTTGAATAGTGCTGAAGCCAAACTGCCTGTCCACATCCTGGCTCCACCCCTCTCTGTGTGACTTTGAGTAAGTTACTAACTTCCATGTCCCTCAGTTTCCTTATCTGTAAAACACTTGTAAAGTTGTTATGAGGTTTAAATGAGCTAATTTCTATAAAGTGCTTAGAATGTCGTCTGACACATAGTAAACACTATATAAATATTAGCCATTACTGTTATTAATAATTTCAAATGGGAACTATAAACAAGTTGTGAATTTCTCGGAGTGCCTGGTTCTGGTAGATAAACCCAAGGAAGGAATATTAGAGCCATAGAAAGTGCAGAGGGAAACTTTTTAAATAACAGGATTAGCTGGTTGATGGAGACAGAATCATACTATTTTGTGTTTGTGGAGGGCTTCACAGTTTATAGTCTTTTGATATTGGTACTCAGCCCCTTCCCTCCATCACACTTTATGTCTGTGAGGTGTAGGCCATATTAGTTCTCTTCAACAGATAAGGAAACTGAGGTTTAGAGTTAGGAAGTGATGAACAAGAGTCCATAGTCAGTGAGTGGAAAAGCCAGGTCTTGGCTTTAAGTCTTCCTCTTGTTATGATAACAGTTGATTACAATACAGAATCAGAATCTAGATAAACTGAATATGAATGGATTTATACAAATTCTGGAATAATTGAATAAAAGGGAGAGGTAATTTTAGGATAAATGATAGGGAGTTTTACTATGTGCTTATCTGTAAAAGTGGAAGGTGCTGAATTGATAAATAAATTCCTCAAAGGATAAATTCTGGAGGAAGTTCCATAAATGATATCAAAACACTTGAAGGGCAAAATTAATTCTAAATCTTTTGTGTGACAGCCGTAACATGAGGTCAGATCCACACTAATTTCTTACAGCAAAAGTTGGTGCTCCTAGCCCTTACATAGGTGTGAAGGGTCTTTCACACCTGATGTGTTTTTTGCTAAATTAGATATAGACCAAAGAGTTCATATTCATTACTAAAACTTTGAAACTAAGCTTCTTTACATCTTCTTTGGGAGAATCAGCAAGAAGGAAAAGCGTAATAGTAACTTAATTCATTAATTTGTTTCGTCAACATTTACAGACCACTTTTTGGAGGGTGAGGCACAGGGTGTCTAATAAAAAGACTAAAGGTGCTTAGTGATGAGATTTTCTGGTCAGTGAACCAGTGCATCATTCCAGATTATGAATAACGAACCTGCGGTAGGCTACACTGTAGCAACTCTATGCTTCCCTGTGTCTTTACGGAAGAACTTTAAAAATGGAGTTTTGGGGGTGGACACAAAGTTTTCATTTGGTTTCATTTTACTGAAACCAGCTAAATTCTGCTGTGACCTTTCGGGGACTGAAATGCTGTTGCCCCACATGGCCTCAGAGTGGCACATTGTCCATCTGTGTTGTATTAGAAGGAAAGACCAACATTTTTTGGCTTCATGTTCATGGTGGCTTAATTTTCAACAGAAAGGGAAGATTTAAACAAAAGATTTCTTGTAAGGAGAGCCTTTTTCTCCTTTATTGTTAAATATTATAAAAATATAAGCTTTTCCTCAAGTTGGTATCATTGTACTACCACCCTTAATAAAAAGAAAACAGAATAGAAAATCTAAATAGCCCTATGTCTATTAAAGAAATTGAATTTGTAATGAAAAACCTTCCCATAAAGAAAAGGAAACAGGACATGACTTGATGAATTAACATTTTGCTTTCAGAAACTGTTCTGTGTATTTTGGCAGTTAAATGAAATTCTGCTTGACTTTGGAACAAAATGAAGGTCCATTTAATGATGGCTAAATGGAGGTGTGGACTCTTCACTGATGGGAGAAGGTGACTGTGGTACCTTCACAGAGGGTCCTTTTTAGATTCAGATTTCACATGGCTACGTGGTCAGCTAACGGTGGTTTTGTCTTTTCTTGCCTTTTTAAAAAAAAATACTGAATCAAATGGTCACTTTAGAAGTGTAGTTCAAGTGTCCTCGGCATGGGGGGAGGGGGGATGATTAACACAAAGACAAACAGTGAATGCAAATTGACATCTTGAACTGTGACTGAGCCTATGATTTCTGACCTTCGCTGCACATGAAGAGCTGAGTTTGCATGCACTGACTTCAGAAAAGCCATTTTCAATAGTCTTCACTCGAATTTCATCCTTTACCTCTGTCCTAAAGACATCCAGATTTATAATTCGTTTTTTAGTCTTTTTCTCAAGATTCATCTTCCTGGTTCATGTCTTTTATCTAGTTGTCGTGACAGACTTTAAAGATGTCTAAAACTGAAATTTTCATTTCCATCTACACATTTTCCTCTTCCTGTTAATAGCGTCTTACTTATTCCAATATTTCAATTTGGAAATCTGGGCATTGGCCCAGCCATCTCCTTCTTAGCCACCTTCCAGCCAGTTGTTAGGGGAGTAGGATGTACTTGCATCTGCAGATCCTTGACATTTGTTAGACATAGATTCCTTAGACTTCTAGAACCTGCAAGTCTTCAAATACTCTTCAACTACAACTATTCTTGTCCCATAAAATGCAGCAAAATATAACTTTATGCTACTAAAGACAAGACAATAAAAAAACTGCACTGAAGGGAAAACATGGGGCAATCAGCTGGTCTCGCTCAGTGGCTAAACTGCTCCTTCCAACAAAATGTCCCTGTTACCAACTTAGCAAAATGGTACATTACAGGGAACCCTTGCAGATTTAACTCTCTGGGCTTGGCTGTGTGCTATAGCCCTAAAGGTCCATGAAGTTCATTAATTTTGTTAGGCCAGCAGGACAAAAACATTTCATGAGCCAACTCCAGCCAGCACTCCAGCCAGCACAAGAACTGTTCAATGAGGGAGGGACAAACTTCAGTGAAACTGAAAAGACAGTTAACTTATGGTGTGAGGTTATGCATAGGAAACATACGAATCTTAAAGAAATGGGATGTAGAAAATGCAGGAGCACATACAGATATTTCTGTAAAGGGCTAATGAAGTTGCTTCAGTTTTTTCACTTGTATCATAGTGCTTTTAGGAGAAAAATTATATGCAAGAGGTGCATTGGTGAATATGGGATTCTTGAATGTCTAGGGATGTATTCTCTATGAGTGGTAAGGGTCTACAGAACTATATGTCATGAACCTTTAAGGTTGCTTACAAATATTAAGATCTATGATATTTGAAAAGAAATGTGTTTATATCCATGTATACGTTATATACCTGTATATACTTGTATGTATGTATATATACAAATACACATAGAGGTACATCTATACATAAATAAATGCATGTGAATTTCCTTGATTTTTTTTTTGTACTCTTGTGTATTGTTGATGAAAATTTTCAGTCAGTCCTGCAATTTCTGATATGTATCAATCCTGACATGAAACAACTAGATTAATCCCTGGCCCCATGTATGGCTCCCAACAATTGTAATTGTTTATTTTCCCTGTTAGAAATTGGATTTAGCCCCCTGGTACATTTCATAAAAATCTGCAGATGGTAATTGCTTTCCAGGCGAGTTGGGTTGGGTTTGAACCAATGACCTAAGTGGTAAAAGCTCTTTTTTCAGTCTCTTGATGTACCCATTTGCCTGGTTACAATCTCAAAGTTGAAGAAAAAAGTCTTAAAAATACTTCTGTGGGTTGTCTTGATCATCAAATTGCTATGTCCAAATATAAAATTAACCTATAAAGCAGCATTTTTTAAAAGTGAGTTTTAGGGTAGGAATCAAGAGGTTGGCAAGTATGAGTTTCCAAATGTTATGTAAAGGGCCTTTTACTTGGTAGGAGGGGTAGATTCTTTTGGTCTAGATATTTTATCCAAGTGCTGTTCTTCATAAACAATCAAAAGTTTATTGTGCAGGGAACTAAGATTCCCAAATGCAGCATGGAGTAGCTCTAAATAATAAAATTTACTGAGAATTTCAGGCTACTGTGAAATCTCAATGGAAATAAGAGAAATAAGAGAAAAGTAGTGTGATGGTGGTCTTTAAGTATTTACCCTTTGGTCTGAGCATTTCCCATAGGAATAAGAATAAACAAACACAGGAAGACTTATTTTCTATGGCTTGTCAATATGAATATCTGAAGCTTGATTGATTTTTGTGGGGATCAATGAGGTCATGCGTAAAAAGCTGATGGAATCCTAGACCTTGTTGCTTTAAACACTGTGTAAACTAGGCTGTATTCTTCCCAGAAGCTGTAGTCTGGTTACAGTTCAGGGTCTCTGTAATTAACTCATGACCCAACACTCTTTCTGTTGGAAAATTGAGCTCTTCCTTTTTTCAGTGAGAAAATATTCAGGAATTGTGAACTTGGGTAGATACACTGAACACTAACTCTCCCGCGTCTGCTCTGTCCTTTTTGTGCTGCTGCCAGCGCTTGCTCATAGCACCACTTCTGGCAGCATTTCCTTTATGGCAACGTTCCATCCAATTAGAGTCCTTCTTGAGTCTATTTTCTCCACTTCTCCCACTCTCAAGGATTCATCCCCCTCCAGTGGCCCTGCTGTCCAATCCAGCTGAAGTTCTGTAGACTCTGTCTCTGGTATGGATTCTGACTGGTTAATTGTCTCTATTTCCATTATCATCAGCCCTGTTCAGGCCACCATTTTTCTGCCCCTGGATCATTGCCATAGCTTCCTTTTTAGAACTGATACTGTAAAGTCTTATTCTTTGCAATCTATTCTTCATTTGGCAGTAGTCAACTTTTTAAACAATGTACATCAAATTATGGCTCACTTTTGCCTCCCATCCTACTAAGCTTAAAATTCACATTTCTTAGCCCTGCATGATTTATACCCTATGTCAACTTGTGCCCCTTTCCTCCTGGACCTCCATGCTCTAGGTGCTCTGTTTTTGTTGTTATTGTTGTGGTTGTTGTTGTTGTTGTTGTTGTGATGTCTCAAAAACATTAGACTTAAATCTAGACCTGTATACTTGGCTTTCTCTGTGCCAGTGTATATTCCTCTACTTCCACCAGATACTGCGTAACTAGACACTTGATGCCATTTAGATCTGTGTCAGTTGTTGCATCCACAAATGTCTTCCTCTGACCATCTGATCCAAAGTAACCATCTCAGGCAAACCAACTCTCAGACAAATAATTCTGTCTTAATCCTTTGCATAGCAATTAATACCATATGATTCTCTCTCTCTCTCTCTCTCTCTCTCTCACTCTCATCTATCATGAATCTACTTATTGTCTTTATTTCTCCACTGGAATGGATTGGAAGCTCCATGACATCATGAATCTGTCTTTAATTAGTGCCTAGAACTATGAGCTGGGCACATAGTATGTTCTTAACAAATGTTTGTTAAATAAATTAATAAACTTGTAGCATCTAGGCTAGTTATTAGTCATCAAGGCTAGAAAAATGAGTTTCGCCATTTTTCTGCCAGAACCGCATAATCCTATTGGTGCTTAAAAAAAAAAACAAACAAACCAAAAACAAACCAACCCCATTATCATCCTTTATTTTCTGCTCTCACTCTGTACCCTGTTCCAACCCCTTGTCACTTCCAGTCTAGGGTATGTCACCAGTCTCCTTGGACTATACGAGGTTAGGCTCTTAATCCTTCAATCCATCTACTTTCGTCATATGTATTCCCTATGTAAAAAACCTTTAACGTTCCCCAATTCTTTTTTATTTTTTAAGATTTCATTTACTTATTTATTTGAGAGAGAGAGAGAGAAAGAAAGAGAGAAAAAGAAAGTGCGTGAGAGAGGGTGAGGAGCAGAGGGAGAGGGACAAGCAGACTCTGTGCTAAGCTCGGAGTCCAGAGTGGGGCTCGATCCCAGGACCCTTGGATCATGACCTGAGCTGAAACCAAGAGCAGGACGCTTAACCAACTTAGCCACCCAGGTGCCCCAAACATTCCCCAATTCTTTAACAAAAAGGAATTTATTAAAATAGTGTTAAAAATTCTAAAGCAACATTAAAAAAAAAAAGAAAAGAAATCACACTTAGCTAACATCCTAGTAGGGATTGTCTTTCATTTCTCAGTATTCAAGTTTCAATCTGTTCATACATGGAATATTCTTATATGGCTATAATAAGTTTGTGTACAGTTCTCTGAGTTCCTCATTTTTACTTAATATTTCATAAACATTTTCATGTTATTTCATAGTTTTCCTATTTTGTTTGTAATGGTCACATAATGTTCCATTGATTATGTGCTGTGATTAAATATCCAATAACAGAAGAGTGGTTGGACTATTTCCAGTTTTTTGTTAACGTAACGGCTATGAATATTGTTGTACAAATGACTTTTTCTTTTCAGTTATTTCTTTTGGAGAAATTCCAAGTCATAGAATTAATGGGCCAAAGGTTGTGATCAATTTGTGTGTATGTATGTGTGTATCGTGTGTGTGTGTTACTAAATCCTATATCCCCCTCCAAAAGGCTTATACAAATTTTCAATGCTATAAACCATGTATCAATACTATTATTTTTCCGAAATTTGCCTGGATTAGATTTCTTCTTTTGTAAAATTTTGGTTAATTTAACTGTTTTATTATTGTTTTCATTTGCAGTTTTATTTCTTATTGCAAATTATAAAATTTAATGTGTTTCCATATATTTGCTTCTTATTTGTATTTTCCCTTGTGTGAATTCACTGTTCACACCTTTTGGCTATTTATTAATAAAAGTCTTGATGTTTCATATTTATGTTAACCCTTTCTTGAACTCAACTTTTGCTGTAGTTGTCTACTTCTGTCTTTTCCCCACTGTGGCCCCACCTCACTTCTAGCCCCATTGACAGTGGCACTACAGTCACTCATCAGATCAGCTTTGTTGTTGACTCACTTCTCTCAGGTGATATGATGCACAAGTTGATGTTTATTCTTACTGCTGTGCCTTTTGCAATCTTATTTCATTTGATTTAAGTGAAGTAAATTCCCTCCCTCTTTTCCAAGTCCTTTCATACCCATAAAGTCCCGGATAATGAATACTTCCCTGACTTTCCTGACTCCTCTTCTCTTACAATCACGTAGAGCAAGGCAGCCCTTATAGTGATCAAATGTTAGACTTGGGACTTAGAGAGGATCTCTAGAAAAGAGATGCATAATCTTAATTGATAACATTCCCACTTTCTGCTTAACACTCTAATGTCGGCTCACTCATAACGTCTTTCCCAGAGCCTTGGGGTAGCTAAAGTGGGGTAAGAGTGTATGGAGAGGGTGACAAGTCAAAAGTGATCTATACAGTGATGCACTTGGGTTTTGTTGTTTTTAAATTGTTGTCTTTATGATAAGTGCTGTATACCCACTACTACAGAACAAATAGATTTATGATATATGTTTCACAATTTGTATAATTCATTTAATATAGTAACAGTGTATTTCCAATAGGTAAAACACAATTTTTCTCCTCTGGGATTTTATGGGAGCCAATGCTGACATGTGGCATTGTGCCCTTTTGTCATGACTTCACAGCTCCAGTTTCTTCAACTACTCTGTGTAGGTCATGATTTCTAGAGTCTTCACTCCCCTACCTTCTTTTGGATGTTCCATGCTGCGCTGTCTCCCCCTCCTCCCATTTGAATGACCTCTTTAAATTGTGGTACCCCCAAACTGAGGAAACTATTCTAGTCATAGTTGGAACAGAACAGACCCTGACGTTATTCTTCCTCCTAAAAATTGTATACCTCAGAACAACTTGACAAGCATTTGTTGAACACTTTCTCTGTCTTCATGCTTAACACTTTTGTTTACTTGGGTCTCATGTGTTTCTTGTACCTCACACATTGGATTGCAGGTACTTTGATGATATTAAAACAGTGATGATGTTTCTCTCATCCTCCTTCCGATTGTCCACAGGGCTTAGCACATATAAGTGCTCGGTAAATACTTCCTGATCACTTGCTATTTCCTTTGAAGCTGTTGGGAGATTTTTAAGAAATTGTTCTGAAAGGACTGACCTGAGATGGCACATCACTCCCCCAACAGGTGCGGTCACTCAGAGAAGCCTGGTCCTTATTTTTCCAAGAGTAGAACAAGAAAAGGAAGGAGAGTATAAAAGGGAATTGAGGAGAAAGTCAAGTGAATGAAAACGAACGATTTTAAACATAGCCTTTGACTTCCAAATTTCAAAAAACAATGTGTAAAAAGGCTCAGCACATCTTAAAAAATAAAAATTTCCTGAAAGTGACCAACATCAGCTTTATTCGTGTAAAAGCCTCCTTTCTCCTACTACATCCTGTCATTTATAGTATACCATGCCATTTATAGTTCTCGTACAAAGAGCATAGAGGAGAAAACCTACAAAGATCTCCCTTGGAACATTTTAGCAAAGGGAAAAAGTCAAATCATGACAAGCAAATGGAAGATTTTTAGGTTAGTGAGACCTGAGGTCATCTGGTCTAGCCCTCTCATTTAATATTTGAGAAGTCTGAGACCTAGAGAAGTAAAATGACTTGACATAGATCATATAATTAGTCAGAAGGGCAGAAATGACATAGGATAAAAAGTTGCTGACTTCCCTGTGTTTTTGTTTTTAATAGTATATTGTACTGTTTTCCATTTTTTAGACATTCTTATTTTTACAATAAAGAATGATAGTTAACATAAAACAATTTAGAATTTGTTAATATCTCTTTGTTAAAAATATTCCAGCAATGAATACCAGGAAGACCTCAAGGCCATTTATCAGACCAAGCTATTAATATGTGCTGAGGATCCTTAGGGTCACTTGACCTTCATCATTGTACCTCATGGGGCAGATAAAGCTGATACTAATGGCTTGTAAACACAAGCGGCCATGCTCTATTGCTTAATAATTTAGAACCTTAATTGGAAAGTAGTCTTCAATAAACTTTAATCGTGAATAATAATTTGCCAACTTTTTACGAGTTGGAGAGAGCACTCAGGTACAACTGGGTGAGCATTTAGAGAATAGTCGTTTTATTCCAAGGGATTGTAGAGTTGAAGCAAATGATTATCACTTAGCCTGAACTGCTGGGTTTTCTTTTTTTGGAACTTGATGACAGGCCTTTTCATCTTTCTATGGAATTGGCTTCCTCTCAGCTTTCAAATTTTATTTCAGAATATAGATTAATCAGGTAGATTCTGGATGAACCAAGCAGAAGAAACAAAAAAATATGAGAAGGTGTTTGGCTTTCTGAGAGAGTTTTCAGTCAGATGTAGTAGCTGTACATATACTATTTTCTCTATTTGCTATCCCATATCAATGCTGGGGGTTCTGCTTTTTGAACTACATTTTTTTTTTTTTTTGAGAGAGAGAGAAAGTGGGAGTTTGTGGGGGGAGAAGGAGAGAGAGAATCTTAAGCAGGCTCCACGCCCTGCACAGAGCCCTGACACAGGGCTCCGTCTCATGACCCTGAGATTATGACCTGAGCCGAAATCAAGAGTCGGATAGTTAACTGACTGAGCCACCCAGGTGCCCCAAAAGAACTACTTTTTAATAGATTTGCTGATGCCTTTCAGCCCCTCTTTCTGAATATCTGTCAGTGATTGAGGTGGTCTGATACACTTGAAGGGGAAAGAGTGGTAGACTGGGCACAGTTTCTGCTTCCCATCTAAACTTGTATTAGTTTTCTCACCAATTGTAGGGCACCAATGCTGACATTCCAGGGTTCTCTGGCCCATTGGGAGACCCAGTTCATTCCAAGTAGGCAGGTCGGCGGGGTCTAGACCCCAAACATCTGGATGTTCTGACTCTGAATCCTGGGGTATAGTAGCCTGTGGGTAGCTGGCCTCATTTCCTGGGCCTTATAGGGAGGGAGGATATTCTGATTCTGTTGGTTCTTTGGAGAATGGCTTTCTCTGATATCTCAATTTCTTGGTCCTTGAGATGCCAAATACTAGAGGCTGTCTTTGGCTTTTTACCCCTATATCCCAAAAAAGTTAATACATTTTCTTTTTTTAGTTTAACCCTTGAGTTACATGATGGAGGTAGAAATAGAGGTTGAACTCTGTTCCCCAGAGTTATGATTAGTATTCTACATTATCCTCAAAAACAAATTTTAAAGCTAAATTTTAGGGAAGGACAAGTTCTTTATTTTTTAATTGTGCTTTTGCATTTTTTTCATTGTTTTTCCATAGCTAATGTCTCCCACTATTTTAGCTTCTTCCTTTCTCCAGGTTTTGTTTTATCAAAGACAAACCTGATATTGTACCGTACCCCTTATATACGAATTTCATATTGTTAGAACTTGAACAACTATCACTGATAGCTGGAGAACGAGAATGTTTTCAGGCATATCGTTAGCAGTTAATTAGAACAGATTTTGTTTTTAGTCTAAGAAAGGCACTGGAAAGTTACTCTGCAATTTTGATTTGAAATTATCTTTGTAGAAACTGAAACATTGCTCTAAAGCAGATGTTATTGGAAGAAAACAGCTTTGTGCAAGTATTGAATGTATTGTCATTTAGGTTTCCTTTCCAGGGATGCATTAAAAAGGATTCCATTTAAGCTACTTATGCCTTCCTGCTCAAAGCTGGCATATACTTCCTAGCAATGGCAGTCCAAATAAGGTCAGACATGACTTGGGTGTAAGGCAAGAGAGATATAGGGAGTTAATGGGGCAAATGTGGGTGTCCCAGGTTCAGAGTAGATGAGTATGGCTTAAACAAGAGACATTTATTTTCTCATAGTTCTTCAGACTGGAAGTCCAAGATCAAGGTGCTGGTGTAGGGGTTTCTGGTGAGGCCCTCTTTCTGGCTTGCAGACAGAAGTCTTCTTGCTGTGTCCTCAAGTGGCCTTTTCTCTGTACACACACACTCCTGGTATGTCTCTCTCTTCATATCAGGACACTAATCATATTGGATTGGAGCCCCACCCTTATGACCTCATTTAACTTTAATCACCTCCTTAAAGGGTGTGTCTCCAAATAGAGTCATATTGGGGGTTAGAGTTTCCACCATATGGATTTGGGGGTAGGGGATAGTTCAGTCCACAATAGGGATCTACACAGCCGGCATTCCCTCACAGTTACCATGCCTTTGTCAATCAGTTGTAACCTGGCTCAGGAGTAACAACTAGACTTTCTTATTGTGTTGAAAAACCAAACTTTGGGGTATGATCTTACCTATCTGGGGGACTGAGGCCAGGCAGCGGCTGGAAGGTTCAGGAAAGTCTTCAGGGCTGGAGAAATTCTGTTTGACTTAGAAATCCTTACTCATTTCCTGACACCTACAAGTCAGGAAGAAGAGAGGGAACCTTACCAAGTGGCCATCTTGGTGGAGGTGAGCATTCCAAAATAACTACTCAGAGTGTGGTAAATCATTCATCCAGTTCACCATGTTACTTTTCTCCTATTTGTCCTTAGCCAGGACATATGTTTATATCAAATGAGGTCCTTCATTGATACCACATTTTGTGGGTGACTGATCACCTCATTGAGGATGAATTTAGGATTCAGTAGTTCATTTTAGAAATAGGTGGTGTGAAATTAATGTGTTCTTTAAAATATGTGGCAGCTAATTTATTTGAATCATTATAGCCCACTGAGCATATACGTCAAGTTCTCCTACAGTCAAGATTTTAGCTGCTGCTAATCAGTCTTTTGACATTTGAGAGATGAAGGCAGTACATTTGTATTTGATGATGATTACTTCAGATTTAAGGCAAAGCTTTTCTGTTTTCATTTAGATTTTTAAAATATTCCGGAAATTAGGCTGTAAAAATGCCTCCTTCTGAAATAATAAATCCCTGTATGTATGATATGTATAGCACATTCCCTCAGTGGCCTTCCAAAGCAAACCTAATTCTGGAGGTTTAACATTTTTTTTTTAGGAAAAAAAACTCAGAAAGAAAACTTGGGTCAAGCATTCATTCTTTGATTTGATAAATATTTATTAAGTTACTAAGTGCCTGATTTTTGTCAAGCACGGTGCTTAGGATGAGATAAGATAGACAAATGCTCACACTTGGAGCTTACATTCTCATGTAGGAATAAACATTCAGCAAACAAATGAATACACAGAAGAAAGATCCAACAACAGTGCTATGCAGATAATTAAAGTAGGGCAATGTGAAAGGTGGCCAAGGGATGTCTCTTTGAGGAGGAAATGCTTAAGGTGTGAGCCATGCATCCACGAGGGCAAAGGCATGGCAAACAAAGGGGCCAGCAGGTCCGAAGTTTCTACAGTTGAAACAAGCTTGGTGTGTTGTAAGGACTAAAAGAAGGCCTTTATTGCTGGAGCTCAGAGTGTGAGAAGAGAGAGTGGTATAAAATGGGAAGTTCAGTGATATAGCTGAACCAGACTTTGTAGGACTTTGGAAAAGTGGAGAGTTCAACTGTGATGTAAGTGCTGTGGGAAAGCACCGGAGGATTTTGAAATACTGCTTTGTCTGCTGTGAGGAGCAGGGAACAAAAGCAGAAGCTATAGGACGTATAGAAGCGTATTGCAATCATCCAGGGTGGAGATAAGAACAAATTAGACTAGCACAGTGCCGCTGAGGATCGAAAGGTCACAGATTTGGGTTACATTGGGTTATGTTTGGGTGGATGGTGACGTTTTTAAGTTGGAGAAGTCAAAGTAGGTAGGTGTAGGGAAAGAGGAGGGAGGAAGTGGAAATTCGGATTTATGTCTTTTGATTGTTTTTATAGAAGGTATTCTCCAAATCCTGCCCTAAAGTTTAACATTTTAAAAAATCTTGAACTTTTATTTTTAAAATTGTTCCTTACCAATACTTTGGCTTTTAAAAATAATTTAAATTTATTGGCTATTGCCGGATGTTTTATTCTTCCTATAAACTTTGAGATCACTCTGTAACAACTACTTCTTGCCCCCCACCAACAATATAAAATGACAACCTCCACTGAAAATCCAATTAGAAGGACACTGAGTTTTTTTAAATTAATTTTGGAAAATTTAATCTTTTTGATATATTGTTTTCTCATTCATGAACATAGTGTACTGTTCTATATTTTCTAATTTTCTTCATAGAGGTCTTGAGCTTTTCTTGTTAAATTTATTGCTAAGTACTTTTATTGTTTGGTGCTATTTTAAGTGTTTTTCTGAATACCATTTTCTTTTGTTAGGTGATTTATAACTAAAGTAGAGAAAAACTAGTGCTTTATTTGTATTTGTATTGTATTTAAAATTAAAAAAAATTAAATATATAGAAAACTGTATATAGAGACTGTATATAGAAAGAAACTTACAACCCTCAAACATAATATAAATTTTCACAAATATAACCCTTGAACATTTATAAAAACTGATTGTATACCTGGCTACAAATTCCAAAAGCCAATACTTTACAGGCAACTGTTTTGCTTCATAAGATAATGAAATTAAAATAAATAATTAAGCATGAAAAAACTTATCTATTTGGAAAATAAGAGTCACATTTCCAGATAAGCCTTGAATGAATTTTTGAATCAAAATTATAATGAATCATGGAACTTTACATGAAAAACTAGGGATGTACTGTATGGTGACTAACATAATATAAAAAAATATTATAAAAAAAACAAAATTATAAACTTTCTTAAAAAGCAAAGAGAAGAAAAATACTTTATACAAAAGTTCAGTCAATTTTTGCAATCCTATTTTCTCATTTAATAAATTGTGAATGTCAGTCTGTATCAATGAGCAAAATGATCTTATAAAAACAGAGACTAGATTTTATCACCTCCTCTCCTTAATAAAATATTTCACAGTCTGAATATACTTATACGTTTATATTTATTTATATACTTTAAAAACATATATCCAAGCTTCATCATCTGACCTGCAAGGCCCTGAGTGATCAGGCTGTAGCCTTGCCCTGCACCACCGTGTGCCTCAATTACTTTGCTCCAAACTCTCTTTCAGTTCCTCAAGTACATGAAGACTTCCTGCATCAGATTCTCTGTTCAGACTGTCCTTGTCTAGAATCTTTGCATTGCTGGATTCTTCTGATCCTCTTTGGATCTCAGTTTACCTCTTCCCTGTATAGTCAAATGAGAGTTGGATTCCTATATGGCAGTCATATGTCCTGACTTGCCTAGCACAGTTTTCACCTGTTGTTACAACATAATCATTAATAATGTCTCCTTTTACTCTTGAAGTGCTGCAGAGTTTGAATGATGAGTTATAGAGTTATCCTACTCATAGCCCCCAGTTCTTTCCCTTTGTAACATTTACCATGGTTTATAATTATGAATTTGTCTCTCTGTTTACCTGTTTGCTGTGTGTTAGACCAAAATCTCAGCAAAAGTGGAAAAAAAATTTGTTTTCCACTACACACATCTAGCCCTTAGAGTTTGACCCTCACAGTACATGTTTTTGGTTGAATGAACAAGGAGGAGAGAAGATTGTAAGAGATGTTGAGTTTGGAAAAACAAAAGAAGAAGGTACAAGAACTGTTGACATAAAAAGGTGGAGTGTTAACCAGGACAGTAAATACATGAAGGAGGATATATAAAATACATGAAGAAGGGGATGAAGGGCAGAGAGGGGAAGTGAAGGGGATAGAAGCTGGGCTGAAATGGTCGGAGGAAAGTGAAAATTTTTAGGAATTCTACAGATAGTAGAAGCAATAGATTTTTATATTGCTAATGAAGATATCATTTACCTGAGTTTTAAAAAATGAAAGCAGAGAGAACAGGTCGTGCTCAGATACAAACTAAAATTTGGAAACCATCCAAAGTTCACTATTCCTTCACAAAGAAGAAGTCTACAATGGGACATCAAGATAATGACAAATTTCCACCAGCCTAGCCTGCTGACAACTGAGCAGACCAGACTAGGTGCCATTATTCTGACTTGAGCACCTAAAGTACTTGGCAGACGCAGCTGGCATCCTGAATCCTGACACACTCCCCACCTGCACAGCAGCCCACCTCCACCTGGCTCAGAGCTGTCCAGGCTGAATCGAGATAGCTCCAGCCAGTCAGCAAAACTCACAGGCCTTGCTTTCCGACTGTGGGAGAGAAAAGGTGATCTTTTGGCTTTAAAAGGCCTGCTGACATTTCCTTACTCCAACCTCCTCCCAGGGGCCAGGCTTTAACTGGGCTGCTGCATCAGGCTCCCCATCTGGGAGAAAAATTTCCCCATTCAGAGCTCCAACTTTGGTCTCTACTCTTTAAATTTTTCTTTAACGATGATATTCTTTGACAAAAAGTGAAATGCCGTTCTTACTCAGCCTCCTCATCCCTATATCCTTTCTCAGTCTCTTTTGAAGACGGGGGGTTTTTTAGCCTCTATGAAAATCATTAAAAAGTTTGAACATTGTAAATATTTCAGAAAGCAATTCAACCCATTGGCTAATAATAAAAGTGGTGTAAAATCTAAACAAGTCCTTGAAAGCTTAAATGCTTTTATTAGCATCTTTGTTTCAATTTAATTCAGTTTAAGTGTTGGGTTTTGATTTGGTTTAGTTTTGATTATCTGAGGTTTATTATTTAAAACCAAAATTAGCTCAGTGAGATTTGCCTCGCTTTATAGTCTATGACAATAAGGAATATAACACTAGTCACAACAACTTCTTTTCTCATGAGCAAAATTTCTGCAAGTCCATATGCATCAAAATGAGGTACAGACCACAGAAGTATTCGTTTCCCCATAAAAATCTATTCTTCTTTCATTTAGATAGTGAACATCAGAGCATCTGAACCAACGAAAGGCCCTAAATACTATGGATCTAAAAATACTTTCGAGATATTTCAGTAATCAAATTTTCATTTCTTACGATTCATACCCCATGAAATAAATACTTGTTTAGAATTTAGTACTGCCAGTATTTAGTGATAGTTAGTAATATTTTAATACTTAGTATAGTTGAGTTAGTTTCCCTTTTTTTGGAATAATCAACTATAGGCCATTTTGTTAAAAGAAAAGTTTTAAAAGACACCTTAAATAAAGTCCAGTTTGAAAGAAATTTTGAAATAGAAGACTTAATCAACGAAGAGGCATTTATTTACCAAGTAGGTGACATGGCTTTAGTCCAATGCTAAGCACTACCAGGCACAAAAGGACAGATGTCTGACAGGAATGCATTCCCTCTCTGGGTGTCCCCACCGCCACTGCCTGTGTCTAAGCCTTCATCCCTTCGCCTCTGCAAGACTGAAATAGTCTGGTCCTTCTCCCTCCCAGCCCCCGCTGTCACCTTCCAGCTACACCCTGTGTGGCAATCTGCACATGCCACCAAATCTATCTTCCTGAAATATTTTCATTAGTTTTTCTTTTTCCTAAACTGCTTAAGCTAAACTCCAAAATTCTCAGCCTTACACAGAGGGAGAAGCACTGGTTTTAGAATCAGACCCAGGCTCACACCTTGGTTTGGATACTTATGTGAATGACTTGAGTACATTGCTTAATGTCATGTGTAAAATGGGTATGATCATGATTACCTCACCAGGGTGAGAAAAGGAATAAATGAACAGTATATGCAGAACCCTTCGCAAGTCCCAGATGCTTACCTCAGGTGTATTCTCTTCCCTGAATTAGCTGGCTTTGGACATCTTTTGCTGTAGGACCCCATCTTCCTTTCTAATTTATCTCTTTTCACTTTTCTACACCAACACTCTTTGCCGTATTATGTCACCTACACACAACCTCTGCACGTGCCTTTTGTGTTCCCATTTTCAAGCCTTGGTTCATGACTTGAAAAAAAAAAAAGACAATATTTATGTGCTAGTATTGTGTTAAGCTGATATATTAGCTCATTTAATCTTAATAATGTATTATTATAGATGAAGAAACAGTTTGAAACTTTACCTTTAAATGCATTAGTGTCCATCATTTGAGGATGATACTTTCATTTTTCTCATTTACGGGTGAGAAATTTCAAAGAGGTTTGTAAAAAAAAGAAAAAAGGATATTTTAAAGAGGTTAGAAAAGTAATGAGTAGTGGTTTCAAACAATTGAAGTCAGCTTGCTTGAATAAGGACAGAATGATTAACCTTTAATTTCCATAAAAAAGTAGAAGATATGGTGATAATATATAAATGAAACAGACAACACAATTTTGAAGACAAAGAACAAAATGGGGGTCTTATCCTGCCAGATAACAAGATAGTATAAAGGTATAGTAATTTGGATGAGGCGGTTTTGGCACAGAGAGAGAAAATGAGCCAGAGGAACAGAATACAGAGCTCAGAAAATTGGCTCATGCATACAGAAGAATGTTGTATATGGTTGACATATCTGAATCACTGGGGGAAAGGATGGACCCTATAATAAATAGTATCAGGGGAAAAATGAAATTAAACTTCTACTTCAGATTACATGCAAAATACAAAAATAAATTTCAAGTGGATCGAAGATCTAAATGTGAAAAACAGTACTACAAAAATATGTGTAAAGTATCTTTTTGACGGGGGATGATGATCGAGAATGTGTGCACATGCAAGTAGTGAGGGGCAGAGGGGGAGGGAGAGAGAGAATCTTAAGTGGGCTCCATGCCCAGCATGGAGCCCCATGGAGCCCCATGATGGGCTTGATCTCACAACCCTGAGATCATGACCTGAGCTGAAATCAAGAGTTGAACTCTTAAATGACTGAGTCTAAACTGACAGTGGTTTAAAATATCTTTTTGACCTTAGAGTAGAAAATGATTTCTTAATGCCAAAAAGAGCAATTTAAGAAAAAATGTGTTGTAAATTTGTCCAAATCAGTATCTAAGCCTGCAAAATTACCCATTTAAAATAAAATATCCAACACAATTTTTTACCTATCATAAAATCACTCAAGCAAGCATTATAATGGTGGTTTGTGGGATTTCTCATAAATCATTTAATTTAAACATTATACAATTTTCATATTCAATTTTTTTAGATCCATCATATTTTTGTGATAGGTACATTGGAAGAACATCAATGTTTCCTCTCAAGTGAAGGAAGATACAGAGTAAGAAAAATAGTAAGATGATTCTTTGATGCCTGTGACCTGGATACTTTACTCTTCTTTCTGTGATGTGAACATGTGAAAGGACATTTATTTCTAAAAGAGATCATCTCCTTTCATAAAAATCTTCTGAACTCAGAAAGGACCTTGCAGCCAAAGAACAGTTCAACACCAGGCCTAAGGCTGGGAAAATAAGTGCTCTTCCTGAATCTCTAGAATTTGTACTGGCTCCTCTTGAATTCCCACCCTTTGGCTCTTTTTGATCCCTCTTCAGAAGTGCCTGTTTCCTTATCCACACCAGATAAGATCCAACCCCATTCACTGGCTCCCAGTTCTGGCCACCACTATTAACAGTTAACAGTGGGTTGCTATGAACTCCTCCCCTATGCTATGTTGGTTTCTAAAAATATTTTTACAAAATTAAATATTTAAATAAGTTAAATATGATATTTCTCAATAGAGAAGAAAATAGATATAAATAACAGAATCCCTGAGAGCTTAGGCTTTTCATCCTTAGGGTCAGCTTGCAGTTTCTCCCCTGCATTTCCTAAGAAGTGTTGATTTTAGTCTCACTTCACTCCAGTCCATCTTACTGCTACTGTTATTTATCAATTTCATGTCTAACCAAAGGCCTAACCAAAACTTAAAAAAAATATTTTTGGCCTCCAGGATCAAGAAAACATCTGCCGCCTAGATTGAAAGTTTCTGCATAATACTATAATACTAGTTGTCTCTATCAATTTTATTCCTTTGTTTGTTCATAAACTTTCGTCTTGAGTTCCATATTTTCCCTGATGCTTCACCTGCTACCCAACATGCACTGATCTTCCATCTTTTCCAAATGCTTTTCGTATGTACCACAATCTTCATTCTTAAGCATCAGTAGTGACTTTCTAACATGTCCTTGACATTGTGGCCTTCACCATTGGTGAAAATTACCTGGTAACTTTTACCATAGTTATCACAAACTGATATGCTTAACATGACATGAATTTAACTAAAACCAGATCAGAGGATTCTTAAAAAATGGCATCCTGAACACAGTTCACTTACTCCCACTACCCAGTCTGATCTGTCTACCTCTTCTGAGTCAGCGGACTGCTTGGTAGCTCCACAAGCAGAAAGAGCCAGTCAGAAGAGATGGAACTTCCATTCAGGAAAGTGGCTGAAGTTCAGCGAAGGAAAAAGGAAATTTAAAGAGCTCCTTATGGAGACTTAAACAAGTTCAAATACAGCACAAACATTTTCTGGACATAAAATTATCCTGGAAATTACTCAGTGGATGAACTAAAAGAGAAGTTAGTCACTTTTAGGACCCATATTAGTGATCTGGAAGAACATATGGAAGGTAGATTTTAAAGCATGGCACAAAAATACAAAAAGATGAAATTGGAAAGAGTAAGAGGAAACAAAGCATAACTCCTGGAAATCTGTACTCCTTTTCTAATTTCTTGTGGTGTACATTATGGTTTTTTAATTTTTAATCTCTTTAAAAATGAATCCTTATAAAGACATAAAACTTTTCCAAGTCCATCTATCACTGTGTCCCATAGATCACATTTATGTGTTTGTGTATGTTAGTATACATAGCAAACATATAGGAAGTGGCCTGACAGATATATAGGAAAATGAGATTACCTGTGCTTTACACAATTTTTTGCTTATCTATATTTAAAAGTTTTGTTCATTGACCATGGATTATATTTGTGATAATAATTCTAGACTAGACCAAAACAAAACCAAGAAGATTGCTCTGGTTGTTTTGTGGAAAAAAGACTGGAGCTAAGTCCTGGATCCCATCTTCTCACAGATCATCTGGGATGTTGGCCATCAATTATCTTTCCTCTGGATACAGCCTTAATTTATCATTCATTAGGCTCATTGTTCCTTGCCAGTACACACATACAACTAGATTTTTCCTATCTGAAAAGAATCCATTTACTTTCCCTTTTTTCTTTTATTTCTCCCTACCAAATGTCTTTAAAAAGAGAAGTCTATACTCATTGCCTTCACCTACCTCCTGTTGATTCCTTTGCAATAAAGCTTTCATTCTTCTATTCCCCTCTTTCCTCCAAGGTCACCAGTGACCTCGTAGTTGCTGAATTTGATGGCTATTTTTTTGGTTCTTTTCTCTCTCAGGAGTATCTTACAGTATCAAATATCATCTTAAAAAATTATTATGGAGAACTTCCAACTTGTACAAATGTAGAGAGAATACATGAAATGGAGGACAGAAAGAGATGGTCTGCCATATACCTAATTGGCACTCCAAAAAGAAAACAGAGAAAACAATTAACAGAAAATATGAAAGAAATATACCAGATAATTTCTTTAAATTGATGAAGGATGTGAATCCACAAATTCAAGAAATATAAAATATCATATTCATCTAGACATCGTTTCATAAAGCTGAATAATATCGGAAACAAAAATCTCAAAAGATATAAAAGACAAATGACCTACATTGACTGTATAAACCAATAATTTTAAGATTTAATTCAATTTGTGGAGTTAACAAATATTAGAAGCTGGGGGAGGCACAGTAAAGTATCCCTCAAAATGAGAAGGCACTTTGAGACCAGAAAATGAAGCAGGTCCCTCCATATAGTTTACACAGAGCTTCATTCGGGGTAACTTATTGAAGGGGGAACAGGCAGATGATGATCCAGTTGCATGGTTATTCTCTGCAAAGTCTGGACCATAGTCCAGATTTTACAGAGTGATGGGACATGAAGGAGGGGACACGCAAGAGTACACTGTAGTGAGGTCAAAGAGTTCGCATGCACCTAATTGACAGCTAACCTTTTATTACACCTTGTGGCACCACTTGTGCATCAGGAGGGGGCAAGACTATGTTATCCCTAACAGATCCCCACATCCCAGCCGTGGTAGGCATTTCTAAGGTATGTATATTAATCTTCAAGGGGCCCAGAAGACATAGCCCCAAGAGAGGTCATAGAGAGAAAATGAATAAAGTAGAAGGCTAGAGATAGAGTCAGTATTGTCAGCACTCCTGCAAAAAACAAGAGAGAGAAAATACTAGAGAAAATAAATCATGTAAACTGGGAGGAGGGAGTAGGTTTAAAACATACTAAATTCCTTTTATTTAGGAAATTCCTTTTATTTAGGAAAAAATGAAAAATAATTTGCATTTAGATTGTGTTAATTGCATATATTAAAAATTGCATGGGTATCAACTAAATGAGTATGAATAAGATATATATATCTTGTAAACAATTGAAAGAAAATGTAATTTTTTAAGAAAAAGCAAGAAATCAAGATAGAAAGCCAAGAGAGAAAAGAAAAATGAAGTCAGAAACATCAAAGACAATGGAAAAAAAAATACAACTAAACTGATAGGAATCAATCTGAATATATCAATAATAATGGTGAATGTATTGAGTTCTCCAGTAAAAAGTATTTATCATTAGGAACACCTGGGTGGCTCATCAGGTAACCATCTGCCTCCGGCTCAGGTCATGATTCCAGGGTCCTGGGATCGAGCCCCGCATCAGGCTCCTTGCTCAGTGGGGAGCCTGCTTCTCCCTCTGCCTGCTGTGCTCTTTCTATCTCTCTCTGACAAATAAATAAACACATATTAAAAAAAAAAAGAATATATCATTAAGACTGGATTTAAAAAAATATCCAACCATGTGCTGTTGACAGGATCACATCTAAAATAAAAGGACCAGGAGTGCTTGCATGGCTGTCAGTGAAGTATCTGACTCTTGATTTCAGCTCAGGTCATGATCTCAGGGTTGTGAGATTGAGCCTCACATTGGGCTCCCAGCGTGGAGTCTGCTTAAGGTTCTTTCTCTCACTCTTCATCTGCCCCTCCCCTCCCCCAAAATAGAAATAAACAAACAAACAAATAAATAAATACATAATAAAATAAAATTTAAGGACCAGAAATGTTTTAAGTAAAACAATGGAGATGATACACCAATCAAATATAAATCAAAAGAAAGGTGGTATATTTATAGTAGATAAAATAGAATTACATTTAAGGGAAAAGCATTACTAGAGATAAAGGGTCATTACATAAGGATGAAAGTTTTAAATCACTGGGAGGAGGATTGTAATGTGCTCCTCACAGCCCTTTTCAGGATTAAAGGATTTATCACTTCAGCTGCTGGGAATGTCACCTGCACAGCGCCTTTCGCTGTCATTCCCTGAGGGAGATTGGTACCTCTTCAACCAAGTTCACACCCTCTTTCCAGGGCAGCTCAAAAGAAATGACAGACCAACATGGAACACTCTGAAAGATCAGTCCTTCTTCAGGACTCCTCACATGGTCAGCTCAGGCATTCCACTGAGATCACAACACATCTTGACTTCTTTCTCTGGCCAGTACCGCTCCCTTCCCTTCCCTTCCCTTCCCTTCCCTTCCCTTCCCTTCCCTTCCCTTCCCTTCCCTTCCCTTCTCTAGGTGTTGAGTGCAAAAGCACTTCCTAATAAATCTCCTACATACTGATTTCTGTCTCAGAATTGACTTCCTGGGAAACCCAGCCTGCAACAGAAGGTACCAGGATGATCCAAGGAAAGCAAGTGCGGGGATGGGGTTTTGGAGCAGTTTCACCCACCCTCACTCAGTTTGTCCTGCAGATTCCAAACTTGATGGTAGGTGAAGCACAGATAGTCCCTGGCATAAGATAGCAAGCAGTGCAATTGCTAGAACCTTCCCTGGAGGTGAATCAGAATGGCATACCATTGAAAGGAAATGTATTGGTTTGTGTGCTATTTCCAGCATTTGAGATATATGGAAAAATATTAACTATAAGGACAATAGAATTGGGTAGCCACTGTTAACTTCAATTGATGTTGTGGAAAAAGATGACAAAAAGCTAAAAACATTTAATTGAGAGTGAAAAGCTAAGTGTGAAAGCCAGAGGGTGTCCTTAGTAGGCTGTGAAACAAAGCTTACCTTTTAGAGTGGAGGGGCAGTAAAGCCTGACACAGCTGAGAAAGTTGTAGAGCTCCAAAGTCCATTAGGTGCCCAGCCGAAGCCAATTTGCTGTGATAGGACCTCAAAGCCACAGAGGCAGCATGATGGTATATATTTCTGTGAACTTTTATTATAAGAGTAGAGAGCCCGCTACAGGAGACCCACAAAAGACCCACATAGAGTTTTGGAGATGGTTAATAGAACATGATGTCCCTAAAAGCTAAATCAAAGGGCAACCAAAAGGACATTACTGAATCTGTACCATCAAGGGAAATAAGGATGGACAATCAGGAGTCTGAGGTCAGTCATCCAAAAAAAGTCATGATCCCTTGCCTACCTTCTGGACATGAGCCAGTTTTTGGACTGAAAACCCATTGAAAATTAATTCTGAAAAAGGCAAGAAAAGATTTCTTCATGTTTGGTGGACTATAAAACTACTAGTTGAGGAACATGCCTTTTACTCTAATCAGAGCAGAAAAACTGTGTTCTCCATTTTTCTTCAATAGAGCACATTCGGCATTACTTTTTTTTTTTTTTTTTTTTTGCCCTTTGGGCAACCCTAAAAGAATGTTTCTTTAGAAAACTGTTTCTGAGGCGCAGTCTGTAGGTTTATTTTAGATGTGACCACCTGTGTGAGGTGTAAGGTTATTTTAAAAGGAGCTCTTTCATTTGTCTTTGTGGGAGAGAGGTTGCCCCAATCAAAATGACATCACATTTGTGGGGCACCTGTGAAACCATGCAGAAGTTGGCTCAAGTACAAAAGACTTTATTTTCTTTTTTTCTTTCCTATGGTAGTTAACTTGATTTCTTCTCTCCATAAATTCTTTAATTGGTTTACTAAAATACACAACAATCTGGTTGCCCTTCTCTATTAGTTCCATTGTGAACATTTATGTAGTGAAGTTTAACTAACCAAAACAGAGCAGCTAGAAAATACTTAAAAGAAGAGAAAAATTTTAAAGCAGTAGGGCTTTCTTTGATAATAATTCTCACGATCACATTAGTTGCTCTTAAATAGAACCTGGCCTGGCATTGTGCTGGCAATAAAGAAGGCATAATCCCTCTCTATTTTTATTTCTGTAGCATGTGGAGTTTTACTAGTGGGAGTGTTAAGCTAATTTTTTAAAAGACAGAATAAAGAGAAAAGATATAGCATTAACTAATGCTGTGCCTTAAGGCTAATCAGACAGCTGGGGATTGCCTCAAATTTGTATAAGGTCATAGCAGTTTCCAGGAAAGCCTTAATTTTTTTATTTGAGAGAGGATCTCACGTGATGATAGAAGTAAGCCAGGAGTTCAGAATTTCAGATCACTTTCATGATCAGATTTGTCACTGAAGTAAGTTTCAGTTATTAAAAGGTAAAATTTATCCCCTTCCTTCCTTCCTTCCTTCCTTCCTTCCTTCCTTCCTTCCTTCCTTCCTTCCTGTCCTTTTTCTCCCTCCTTTCCTCCCTCCCTCGTCCTTTCTCTCTCTCACTCTTTTTTGTCTCTCCCCCTCCACTCCTCCTTCCCTTCTTTCACCTCCTTCTGTACCTTTTCATTTCTTCAGAGTGTAATTTCTCATATTTGATGCAAACTTTTAAGACATTCTGTCCCATGAAGCCATTTCCTCTGCCAAGTCTCTTGGTTTTTAAAACGTGACTGTAGAAAAGAAAGAGGAATGGAATATAAGTATTCTGCTTGGAGAACAACAGTGAAGTCAGAAAGTAAACCTTGTCTTTAATAAAGTTTGATCTTCTGCAATTACCTGCTACTTCATTACCTGAATCTGAGATTCCTAGAACAGCAGGCTTCTCCGAAATGGAAAATAGTTCCCGCAAGCAATTTTATGGTCAAATCTAGAATGATGTTGACAACAGACATATTTAACTGAAGCAGGAGTAAATTCTAATTTTTTGGATCTAAAGCCTTTATCATGTGGGGACACCTTTTTAAGAAAAACAATTCAAAAACAAATTAGGTAAGAAAATTAATATTTATTTATAATGAGAATGAAATACAAATTTTCAAAAGCTGACAAGTACCACAAACATCACCAAATCTAGAAAAAGAACATATTTATGATAACTGCCTGTAATACTTCTGTAAGAATTTTTTAATCTATATTTTTAACTGTATACACTTGATCACATTTTCATATGACAGAATTTTGTATGCAGAGAAGAGAAAGCTATTTCACTCTCTCGCATAGTTAAATGAAATTTGTTTTTACTATTTATAGTTTAGAAAAGTTTTTTTCTGCCTTACAAATTGTCTTTGGTAATGTGTCGTGTGAATATGCTTAAAATAGGAAATAGTTTATGTACAGTGAAGCATACATCTTATGTATACACATATTAATGTTGAGAAATGCATAAACCAGTATAATCCATATCCTTATCAAGACATAGAACATTTCCAACATCCCGGAAAGATCCCTGTGCTCTTTGTCAGTCAATCCCAAGATCCTCTCAACTCCTCCCACCAAAAGAAAGGGTGACCATTATTTGATTTCTTTCATTACAAATTGTTTTTACCCGTTCTAGAACTTCCTGCGAATGGAATCATAGAGTATATTCTTCTGTGTATAGATTCTTTTACTCAGCAGAATATTTTTGAGGATTGTCCATATTACTGTGTGCATCAGTAATTCTTTTTATTGTTGTTTTATATTATTCCACTGCATCAATATACCACCATTTGTTTATCTGTTTTCCGATATTTGGGTTGTTTCTATGTGGGTGTTGTTATAGGTACTATGTGTGGCTGCGTGTATAAATTAATGGTTTAAAATAACAATGGCATTTGTTTTGCTCATAAATCTGCAGTTTGGGCAGGCCTCAGTGGGGATGGGCCATCTTGCTCCACTCAGCTTGATCTGGAATGACTCCCAGTTTGGGGCCTGAAGTCATCTGAAGGCTTATGCACACACGTCTGGCAGCAGATGCTGTCTGTTGGTTGAGACCCTAGCTATAGTTGTCAACCAGACAACCTATAGAGCCTCATGTGGCTTAGGTTCCTTACAACCTGGCGACTGGATTTCAAGTGCTAGTGTCCCAAGAAATAAAGAAAGCCAGGGACAATCCCCTTTGCCTTTTGTGTTCTGTCCTTGGAAGTCAGAGCACTTCCAGAACATTTCAGTCACAAAATTCTGCCTAGGGTCATGAAAGGGGAAATAGAGATTACTTTTTGATGAGAGTGTCAAGGTTCTGGCAAACATGTGAGCCCAGAAATCTTGCTGTCTGTGTCTGTGATGAGTGAAGATGCTCTGACATTCTTTCACAAGTCCCTGACAGTAGGAAATGGGCTCCTATTACCCTCAATATAATGAATTTTGTGGTAAGTAATTTGTTTCTCTGTATGCAACCTATCTCCCATTGCAATTGCTGCCCCCTGCCCTCCGTGTCACCCTCCTCACCTTGCTGGGGCCCCAACTCCTCATAATTGGCAGTCCTCCTGTGTAGACTCCTCTTCATCTTGCTCTGGCTGATTCTCTACATAGAGGCTGGGACCATGACCTGAGCCAAAGGCAGATGCTTAATGACTGAGCCACCCAGGTGCTCCCATAGAGGCCCTTCTACCTCACTTATGGTCTGACACCCTTTCCAGGATATTGCCGTTCTGGGCAGCCCTTTTTACCTTGGTTGGGCTCTGGCACTCCACGGTGGGCTACGTAAAATAAGACAATGGTCTTAACTGGTTACAGTTAAGATATCTTACTTTTGTGAATTATAGGACACATGTGACCATATGAACAAATATGTTCTGTCAGAGCTCTGCAATAGGTCATGCAAATGAAAGGCCCTTTCATCATAGAATTATCTTTAGTATTATTCGTACTCCTGCACATTGCAAACACTGGTAAAGAGGAAATGGCTGTGACCCATGCCTTCTGTTACTTCCATTACTCATTCTTTTGTGGTACTTGATTCTGCATAGATACAGGCCATTTATATACATGGCTCTTGCCTCTGAATGTTCTGCTTTCTTAGTCAGGAAACAGTCCTGTGTCTAAAGTTTTTCCAGTTTATCGTTCAAATGTTTTACCTGACTTATAATGATATTATTAATTAATTCACATTCCACTGTGGATGAGGACTGCCCTTAGGAACTATTGTCTTAGTGGGGTGCAGCTACTGCAAGGATCATGGCATTGAAGTAGAAAGAAAGTGGGGGAAGTAATATCCCTACACCTTTCTCCACTCACTGCCAGAGGGTAAGGGAGCCTGAGTGATGTAGTCATAGTGGTTAGCTCCTAATTGTACATAACAGTGTAGAGAATGTGGTACATGGCTATTAAGGGTGGATTGGCTTATTTCCTTATTTCTTTTCACCCTGTGTATTAGTTTACTATTGCTGCTGTAGCAAATTATTGCAAACTTGGTGGCTTAGAGCAACATAAATTTATTATCTTATAGTTCTTGAGGTCAAAATTCCGAAATGAGTTCCACAGGGCTAAATTCATGGTGAGTCTACTTTCTTTTTGTACGCTCTAGGGAAGAAGCCATTTCCACATCTTTTCTACCTCCTTGAGGCTGCCTGTATTCTCTGCCTGGTGACCTCTTCCTCCATCTTCAAAGCCAACAATATCAGGCTGAGTCCTTCTTACATGACCACATCTCTGGTTCTCTCTTCTGCCTCCCTTTTCTACTTAAGAGAACTCTTGAGATTACATTAGATCCACCTGGATAATCCAGGATATTTTTCCCATTGGAAGGTCATTGGATTCACGACCTTAATTCCCATTTGCCATGTAACCTAACATATTCACAGATTCCTGGATTAAGTTGTGGACATCTTTGGGGGACCATTATTCTATCTATCACAGATTGTTAGTTCAAAGAAATTTCTTAGGAGTATCATGACTTTCCTTTTGCCTCATAGTATAGCAGATAAAGTAATGACCAAAAGTCCAGCTAACTATATTTTTAGGATTCTCATGCATTTCCTCTCTTGGTGTTTGCTACTGAATAAAGCATGAAGGTGTCACTAGTAGTGTGTGTATTGTCACAGATCTATAAGGATTCATGTGAACACAGTTTTGAATTCGAATTTATCAGCTTGTCCCTCACTGGAACTCCTTATGATGTTTTCAGGATGTTCTAGGTTCTGACCTTGAGAAAAAAATCATATGGTAAGACAATTCTTTTCAACAGGTATCTCAGTAAAGAGAAGACCAACCTATATATTGGGCCATGCATCTCTTTATCAGTGAGGGAGGGAAATCATATTAGTGTTTGCACTTTCAGGGATTTATACCTCCTTTACAAATTGCACATTCATTTGAGGACCAAAGAAAATGTCCATTTTCTCTCATTATCTGTATTACAGCTGACCTGACCTAAATTGATCTGATTATACTGAGTTCTTAAGCTTTTTCAGGTAGGTAATCATCGCCAGTGATGGGTACAGTTAGCTGTTTCTCTAAAACCTTGCCACCAGGTTATAATCAAAGCAAGACTCTAAGTTTTGCCACGTATAACAGATATCTATTATATCAACATTCATTAACAAGCTAACATGAACCATTTTATAAACCTGTTCTGAAGGCTTGATGAAATTCCAGGCCCATGTTCTTTTAAGTGTCCTGACCAAAACCACACAGTACAAGGACTGTTCATTTAAAGCGGCCACGATAGCATTCCAGAGGCAACGTTCTTAGTATTGGCATCAGTCAGCCAGAAATCCTCCTATGACAATGGTTGGATATAAGACTGTTAAAATTTCAAGCCCCTGGTTTCATTCTAAAGGGTGAAGACCATAGGTTGGTGCTAGGTTCTTATATCTTGCTTTAAAATATTTTAGTCAATTGATATATCTTGAATAACTTTAATTTCACCAAGGAAAGACCATTTTCAACATTCATTTTGCTACCCCCAAAAAGCGCCACTTTTTTTCATCAGGTGAAATTTGTTTCTGATAGTCACTATGTTAATCATCAATGCCAGGGGTATTACTGGAGATTGAATTAGTTGAAGCCTTTGTAGTAGCTACCTTTGAAGTTTGGCCTTTCCTTATATTCCTAGCTGACCACTTCTAGACTCTTCCTTCTCTTTAGAGCAACTGGCTGCTTTAGAATGAAGTTCAACTAACTGGTACATGCGTAGTATCCTACTGCTTATGTTGACGTAGTTGACACTTTATGGCAGGCATCATATAAATCAGTAGTGAAAAATTTAAAGCCCACTAAAGAAAACTGCAGAATTTGCTTTTTTGTTGATGAGAAGAAAAGAATTTGTGGCCTGTGAAGTTGAATTTTCCTGGCTAGTGTAGGTTTACTATCCTATAATTATGGCATAATTAAATGGAAGCTGACCAGTACTTGCTTAATTTTAGTATTGGGCATTGTTCTTTTTATGTATAGCTTCAATGTAGGGACCATCCAAAACCTGTGATTAGATCAGTGTTGGAAATTTTACAGGGACCCTCTAAAGAGTATCCTTTGAACAAATTGAAAATTAAGACAAAAAAGGAAGGCAACTAGAAGACAAAAGAGTATGGCAATGTGTCTTCTTTAGTACATGTGATATGTGGGATAATGGTTAAATCAAGGACTCCAGACACATGTACTACATTTGAGTCCCAGGTCTGACACTTCCTGGTGGTGGAATCCAGGGAGAGTTGTTTATACTATCTGTGTTTCATATTCTTAAATGTAAATGATTTAAGAAGGTACTGAGGGGAAAACATTACCTGACACATAGTTATCTGTGTGTAAGTAAGGCTTGCATTGTTATTGGCATTGTTATTTCAAAGCATAGATTGGAGGACACAGTGTCCCTTGTTAGAGAAATGGGCCGACTGTTTCTAAATTCTAGATTAAAGATATTTCCCCCCTCCTCTGTGAGTCATGGCGGGCCTGGACCAGGTAGGCCTCACCCATCGAGGCAGTGGAGAGGTTTGGAGATCGAGAATTTCCGTCACTGCAGGTAGCTTGCCCCCAAGAAGACAAAAGAAGGTAGTTAAGCTCAGCTTGCCCTAGTCACTCTTCTCCAATTTACAAATCAGATGAGTTGATTTACATCCTCTGAAATGAAGTGAATAAAAGGCACAGAGGAGCTGGGAGTGTTTAGGAAAAACATTCCCTCCTAGAAAACAAGGAGTAGAGAGATGTTCCTCACAAATGACTTTCCAATAGGACACTGAGAGGGTCTGTCCAGTTGACAGTGACATCCTATTTTAGCATAAGTATCAAATGGAATCTTAAACTCCTGTAACTGCAATGAGTTGAGTAGAGCAGTTCTCAGGCAGGAAAGGTGCAGATATTTTTAAAACACCAACTATCTGCCTCTGTCTCTCATCCCTGATTGACTCTGTTGTGGTTCGTGTTCTCTTGCTGCCCACAGATTTTCTCCAAGTGGCAAAGGAGGCCATGAGCAGTGCTTCACACTGTGATGTCCCAACCTTCTCTCTTTTACCTTTCAACTAAAAACTGTAAGGAGATGCTCTGATTGGTCAGCTTGTTACATGCTTGCATCTCAACCAGTTCCTTTCTCAGGGGAATGGTCAAGCGGAGTCACCTACTGTCCCCTTTGGTTAGGCAATACGGCTTTATGATAGGCAGTTCCAAAAGAATCACATTAGAGTGGAAGGTCCCTCAACTTTTTCCTGGGTCCCTGGGAGAATCTCCATGGGTTGTCTCCTGTTTGCTTGCATAGAGGCTGGCACAATAGTGAATGAATGAATGAATGAATGAATGAATGAATGAGGCCATCTCTGACTCTCTAGTAGTTTTGATATTTTGGGCTATTTGTTCTCTATCTTCCTGGCCTTTAAAAATGCGTTTTAAAATCTATTTTTCTGGGACCTTAATAAATAATCATAATTGTATCTTTTCGGACATTTGTAGAAAAAAAGAATAGGCTGTTTCTGATATGGCTTGTAATAAGCATTTAATGATTAGGAGCATCACTGGGTTCCTGGAAATCTCCTAAATCAAGGGAGCAATTTGGCCAGATAAAAAGCCAGGAGAGGCCAATGTAGTTTAGGAATAATGGAAAGAGTGTAGCAGTATAAGCCTTAGTAATTAAGTGGAGACTATTAAAATAGCTATTCAAGCTAGGAGAACTGAGAGACTTGTAAAATGGAATGTGTTTATTGTTTTCCATGGACTTTTGAACTTGTTCATAGTTCAGTTCCATCACCTTCTCTATGTATTCCTTATTCAATTATAGTTTTTTTGTGGCATGGGATAAAGTAATGTTCAAGCTATTAGTTAGTAATCAATGGACTATAATGCTTCACTGAATTCCTTCCTTACAAATGCAGAAGAAAGATTTTCACCCTGATGTAGATCCAAGAACTGAGCCTGAGATTAAAAATTGCAGGGCAGGTGGTTTACTTGGGAATACAATCCTAGAAAACAGGAGTGTAGGGAAGGGGGAAGTGTTTTAGCAAAGGAGGCAATTTTTTTATGAAGTTGGCTACTGCTTTAGGTGGCTCTCCCTTCTAGGGACCCTTATGAAATTTGGGAGCCCATTTCCCATTGACCAAGGCTGGCCCCAGGGTCATTAATTTTTTCTCACTTTTGATGTGCACGTGCATGAGTTCTCAGTGGGTCTTCTTGAGCAGCCCAATCTTAGATGTCCACTCATAGGAACTGCAGGCAGGAAGGAGAGGTGTACTGTATGGGCCCAAGAAGGGGCTCCGTTCAGTTGTCCTGGTCAAAGCTGGTCAAAGGCTGTGCCACCCTGGTCTCCATAGTAGCAGCTAGAGTAAGAAGTAAGGTGGATCTGGAAGACTTTGAAGTAGTGCTTAAGAAGTATGTGATGTACTGGCTTCTATTACTGTGCATTTTTGTAATGGTTTAATGTAAAGCCAACAGCCTGCCTCCTGACATCGTTAACAATCTCCCTCACTCTTTCATCTACAATTGGTGTATTCGCCAGGAAGCATACTGTTGGAGAGGGGTTATGTCTAGATGTGGTTCTCAGAACTTTTTTGCAGGCCTTTCCCTGGGATTCTGAGAAATCTACGTAGGCTTATTAATTTGGTCTTGTCTCTTCTAGTCCATAGTGGCTGTGATGGTTAATTTTATGTGTTAACTTGTCTGGGTCACGGTACCCAGATATTTGGACAAATATTCTGGATGTTTCTCTGAGGATGTTTTTGGACGAGATTTATATTTAAATCTGTGGACTTTGAGTAAAGCAGATTGCCCTCTATAATGTGGGTGGGCTTCATCTAATCATTTGAACATCTGAGTAGAACAAAAAGCTGACCTCTTTCCTGAGCCAGAAGGAATTTTCCAGTAGATTGTTTACAGACTTCATCTGCATCATCTGCCCTTCCTGGTTCTATGGCAGGCTGCTTTTGGACTCAGACTATAATTCTTTCCCAAGTCTCCAGCCTGCCAGCCTCCACCATCAGATTTTGGACTTGCCAAGCCTCCACAGTTGCATGAGCCAATTTCTTAAAATAAATTTCTTTCTCTATATATATACACATCCTATTGGTTCTGTTTCTCTGGAGAACCTTAACTAATATAGTAGTCATCACAGCTTCAGAGAAAAGGAGAAAGCTTTACAGTGCCTGATGGGTGTCGGGATCTCCAAGTGACTGGATGGACATTGCCTAGAGGTGTTTGTTGGTACCTGATAAGTATTGGTGGCAAAATGCCACTTAAACTCATCCATGTTATACAGAACCAAACTTTCATAGAAAAGGTAAAAAAAAAAAAAAATTTGATTGGGATTTCCTTGAAGAAACTCATCTAAAATTATGAAAATTCTATCAGTTTTAATTATATCAAATAAAATTGAGATATAATTGTAACTGTGCTCTATTAGGACAAAGGGCATATTGTGTTGAATTTTTTGCATATTGCATCTGACTAAACTTGTGACGGAAATATGACATACTTTATATTGACTTTGGCAGCATAAAGACTAGTACAGACATTTTGGCAAAAACAACAACAACAAAAACAACACAAAAACTTTGACACTGTCATCAGTTTTCTCAAAGAGCCTTTTAGTCTTTTGACACTCAAACTGTTTTCTTTTGGAAGCTTATCTTGCTTTAACTCTTACTGATTTTCTGTGCCTCAGTTGCTAACCAGTTTAATTGCCAGATCCTCATTTGTCAATGTCTTATGTAATATTGAGTGTTTCCCCGGTATCATGTTCAATGGCTTCATCCACCTCGTCTTTTGAAAGCTTTGCAGTTTTACTTGGAGAATAATTTGCCATACTTGCACTGTGCTCTTGACTGTTGGACACATCAGCAGTTAAAGACAGTCCACGAAGGACTTTGTAACGATGGGTTGAGATCAAAACTGCTGTTAAACAGGGTTGATGAAGGTAGAGAGAAATGGAGGGGCACTAGTTCATCAGTGGTCAGTTCCTTAGAGTTTTGACTACTTTTGCTCCCCTCTAGAGTAAGTTACAACTTAATAATTGCAGGGACTCAGATATGGAGAATCACAAGGACTCTTTCTATCTCAAGACCACTAGAGGATCTCAAATCTGGGTCTGTCCCTCCAGGGCTCTCCAAGATTGGCAGAGGCCCAATTCTAAATCATATTCCCTGCAGGTTGCTGACCCGTGCTTCAGCTGTTAGCTTCCTAGAGATTTTTTATGGCTATAGCTCCCATTCTGCATCAGCTTGCAATGACCTGACTATATTTCAGATTTTAAAAGCTTGTCAAAAATGTATGGGTCATGTTTCTTTTGGAACAGTTTACCAAGTTCTGCTATTTTATCTGGGATTTCCATAGAGACTCCTTCAGAGAGGGGCCTGTATACTTGGTAATGTTTGTTGAGCAAGTTGATAGAGCTGGTGAACTTAAGCTGCCACTTCAGATAGTCTTTGATTTTCTTTGTTTGGATACACAGTCACTTTCATCTAGAGCACACACACAGTTTTCAGGAGCTTTAGGGACTCTAATTTCAGCAAAATGGCTATTTCAGCAAATAGCTTTGAGAACCTGAGCTAATGTCCTATGACAGGATGTGAGGAAAAAATGCTGGTTGTTCTTTGTTGGGGTTCAGCTCTCTAAGGAAGTAGCCATCTTGGCCCAGAGGTCTGTCTGTACAAAATTATCTGTATATTTTGGCCTTAGGTGTGGTATAGTGATTAAGTGTGGTGGCTTCAGAGTCAGAAAACTGGGTTTGAGCCCTGCGTTCACCACTTAGACATTTTATGATCTCAGCCTTGTCCTGTTATTACTCAGGTCCGTAGTTCCCATATTTGTAAATTGGGAACATTAATAGCACTTGATTCCTTAGGTTACTGTAAGGATTATAAAAGATAAAATATGTAAAGCGATAATACTAGATGTTCCCAAACTTTCTCAGTTTATGGGGCCCTCAGAGTCTCAGTAATTTTTCTTGCTACTCCCAAGCCAAAAGAAATACCCAGTGGCACAGTAAGGATGCACAGCTGTACGTCAGGAACGTCTTACTATGGAAGTACATGAGCAGAACTTTCCGTTTACTGAATAGTCAGGTCTATATAACTTAATACGTGTTTATGTCTCAATAACTTAGTGACATTGAAAAAAAATTTTCCTTCTTAACCATAATTTCTTACCAATGTGATGTGATGTATGTTTTTGTTGGTAACTGCTAAACTTTTCAGGCTTTGAAATCAGATTGGACGTTGCCACTTTTATTTTCTGTTCTGCTTTGTTTTTCCTGTGATATTTGCTTTTTTTTTTAGTATAAAGATTTATTTATTTATTTATTTTACAGAGAGAGTGCATGGGGGGGGGCGTGCGCAGGGAGCAGATGGAGAGGGAGAGAGAGACTCTGAAGCAGACTCTGCTGAGTGCAGAGCCTGATATCAGGCTCCATTTCAAGACCCTGAGATCTGGAACCTGAGATGCAACTTGAGCCAAAATCCAAAGTCGGACCCTTAAGGGACTGTGCCCCCAGGCGCCACCCTGTGGTACTTGCTTTCTATTACAGTGCTTGTAGAACACCCAGCTTCGCGAAGACTTAATGCCATTGAAAGGAAAGTATTGTGATTTCTTGTTGAGAGTGTGAACTACTTTGAGTTAGTAAGTCATGTGTTATTCTATACATGGAGAGTATCATGGTTTCCTTCCTAATGCAAAATATCCCTCTCCTCCCCTGCCCTAGCTCCTCTGAGTGCTGTGGTGCCTTCTAGGTGATTTACACATACAACAGGCCTTGCTGGGGAGGATGACGCTTGAGCAAACACAATGACAGGAGTACTTATCTGGTGAAGTCATCATGACTTCGAATCATCTCTAGGAGAGCTGCTGATAGTGGCTTTACACAATACCGATTTCCACTTTATGTATATGGCACTCTTGAGGACACAGTACGAATGATGTCTCTTTGAGATCCTGGGGACTAAGGTTACAGGCACTGCTAAATACTTTGTGTGGATTGTCTCATTTAATCCTTTAGAAGACCTTCAGTAAGTTTAGGAGATGCAGTATGGCTTAATAATAAAGTTATTTTTGGACACAAAAAGCTTGTGTGAAAATCTTGGCTCTGTTATTTAACCAATAGTGTAAACTTCATAAAGTTGCTTAAACTCTCAGTGCTTCAGCTTCTTCATCTAAAAAAATTGGGCTAATAATAGGCATCTACTTCACTGAATTATTACAAGGATAAGCTACTTAATTCATTTAAAGTCCTTTGAGCAGTGTCTGATACTCCGTAAATGTTAGCTTTTATTGTTAACTATTATTTTCTTTATTTTACACATTACTATTTAAAATATAATTGAAGCTTTAGAAATATTAAAAAGCTTGCCTAAGTTTATAAGGCTAGTAAGCAGTGATGAAAGGATTTGTCTTTCTCCAGTTGCAGCACTCTGGGGAAAAATTTTGTCTCTAACTTGAGAGGGCCAAATGTTACCTAATCTAGAAGAAAAGTTAAAAAAAGTCAGGACACTGATATACCCTTATAATTTAAACCTTTATGATTTGAAATGTATGACCCATTTCCAAGTTTACTATTAGCTCTTTTTATACATGGCTCTCTAATTTTGCCAATCTGTGGCTCAGTAGTTAATCAATAGATCAGATTATGTTGTAACATTTTGCCATGGCCAGCTTGTTTCATTATTTAAGGGAAGTCCAATGTCTAAATCGTTCTTGAACTTTCCTCTCATGCAGTAAAATTACCAAGGTCAGAAAAGAGATTATGGTGTATGGATATCCAAATTTTCTTGGGTGTTTGCACCCATGCTTTCATGCCTTGGTAAATATCAAGGAATGATTTTATCTTTTACAATATCTCATAAGCACAGAGCTTTACTAAAGAAATGGTAACAGAATTTCAGTCTTTTGGCTGGGAGAAGGGAGATAGGAATATGCAAAGCCTGGGCCTTTTGAGGAATGCCATGGAATGGATGCCCCCAGTAGTCCAGACTCTGCAGGAAGGTGGGACAGTAGGGAATGAAGAAGGGGGAAGCACAAGAGAGAAGAGTATGAAGAGGGGGACATTATCTTTCATGATTAGCTTAGTCTAGCTTTGATGGCAGCCGTTTGAAGGGGAAAAAACAGAAGGGAAAAGTCACTGATATTTACTTACTTTCCGTGTCAGATATTGCGCTAGACATTTTCACATACTGAATCTTTTTTTATTCTACAAAATAATATTGCAACATAAATACTACTAAACCGAATACAGTATTGTGGAAATCTCAAAAGTTCAAGTAGGTTGGTAAGGGCTCCTAAGTACTGGAGCTGGGGTTGCAAAGAATCTCTGCCCTCTTCATTGAAGTATGGGGTTCTTGGGATGACTATTAAAATTGTTCATAGTCATAGCATAGTAGTGTGCTAATTTGCAAAAGTTAATTATGTTCATCTCTTCCCAACTCTGAGCTCAATGACATCATGTTGGTAGCTTGAAATCAGCCACCATGGCTTGAAATTGTGAGAGTATTTGTACTGCAGAAATTGCCAAACGTTGTTTGTCTTTCTGGAGTAATGTACCACCTTTCCTTGGAGATAATGCATGATAATAAAGCTTGAGATGGAGAGAGATGTGCTTTATATGGTAAAGAGGGAGAAAGGCATTTGTGGAGGGAAAATGGAAAAGAAAAACACAGGTGGGCCCTCAGGCAAATCAATTTTAGGGAAAATATATAAATGAAAGCTGAAGACCTGGAAAGTGATTCCCATGAAATTATGGTCCAGGTGCCTGTTATTTTTCTTGGACAATCTTTGTGTACTCTCAGAGGTATGTATAATCTAATTTGAAGAACACCAATGAAAAGATGCGGTATAAACAGAAGAAAGACACTAGTCCCTTTAAGTGACTCACAGTGTAATGAGATAGATAAGAATGTAGAAAACTAGAATATAGTGTGAATCATGTTATAGAGCCTAGTCAGTTTCCTTTGATGTAGGGTGAGAAGTTTGAAACATCAAGAGGATCTACTCATCCACAGCATCTGGCCCTCTCCCATTAGACCAGGTGACCTTACACTATTCCTGCGATTCAGAAATCCAGGTCAGCACAGCCTCTTCCCTGGGCCTTTTATCTGAGGACATTTGTGTGCATCTGCTAGGCCTGAAAGGTTGGTAAGGGATAGCTATGTCAGAGGAATGCAGAAGTTGAGATTGTGGGCTGGAGTGTCTATGGGATGCCTGCCATGCTAGATAGAGCCGGGGATGAGAGGAGAAAGGAGGAGGAACCTGGTTCAGGGGAAGGATCTTCCTGTGCAGGTTAAGTGCTGGTGCTGGCAGGATATGCTGCAGAACCCGAGAACTATACATTTGAATACTTTATGAAAGTATATTTGTCAAGAAGAAAACAAGATATTTAAGTTTGTTAGCTTGATTTATAGATTTCAAATAGGTAAGTAGTTTTCTACTTCTACCCCAGGTCCTGCAAATGTTTGGGTGGAAAGGTTAGGGGATGGCTACCTGAGCTTTCAAAGCATTATTTGGCAGAGGAGTAAGGTGATCAGCTTTGCATTTCAGGAAAATCATTTAGCAGTGAGATTATCAAAGGGTAAGGTTGTAGGAAGGGAAATAACAGCAAGAAACCCAGGTAAGAAATGATAATTCATTGATATGATGACAGTGGGATTAAAAAGAAAGGGTGGGTTAGAGAAATATATAAAATGTACAGTCCACAGGCCTTATTTGTGACATTCAATTACATTCGGTTAGATACACAATTAACCAATTGTATATTTGGGCCAGGATCTCCAGAGAGAAGTTGGGGCTTTCTCTGAATTTGGGGGTTGTAGTGTGTTTAGGGGTAGTTTAAGTCATGGTGGGGAATGAAGTCACTTGAGAGGTAAGTAGCATAATGTAAGAAGAGTCCTGACACCACATTCCTACAGAGCAGTATTTCAAATACAGAAAAGAACCCTTGAAGGAGGCTGAGAATGAATGCTAGAGAGTGGGAGAGAAATCCTAAGGATATGGTGTCAAGGAAGTAAAGAGGAAAGTGTCTTCAGAGAAGAAAGATCAACAGTGTCAAATGCTATAGAATTGTCAAATGAAATACGTACGGGATAGTGGCCATTGAATTTGGCAGTATTCCACGTTGGTTTAAGCTGGTCAGTAAATATTCTTGAATGACTATGTGTTGAACAGCATGGATAAAGAAAATGTGTAAAGAAAGAACTGACAAAAAATCCACGGATGTTAATCCAGCTATGCTGTTCTAGTAAACACGCAAATTGAACTGAAATCATGGTTATATTGTCAGGTATTGGTGGCCAGCAGACAGCCTACCACAACTCTAGGTATGGTGGAGATCTTACTATCTGGAAGCTTATTGATTGCTAAAGAAAGGAGAAAATAAAATAACATCAAAATGGACAAAATAAATTTCTGTAGGCAAAATTTTCTAAAATGTCATGTCAGTCAGTGTCATTTACCCCCATAAGCTCTTGCTGAGCTTCTGCTCTCTAGGAAATCTTACCCTTCCTTCATAACCAGTATAAACCCTACTTCTCCCCAAGTTTCTCCTTCACGTTTGCCCACTGCTCATTCGGCTTTCTAAATCTACTACCTTTGATACCTTGTGAACCACTATCCTACACTAGTAATTTATTTGCATTATCTAATCCCCCAGTGACATTTTAAGGGCCTTGTCATTTTATGTAATTTCCACAGCACCTAGTATTGTGCTTAGTAAATTCTTAAGAAAATATTTTGGAAGGAATATTTAATTAGCAAAGGGCAGTAAACGTGTCAAAGAAGGGCCATTTCTTTGTCTTAGAAACAAACAACCATAGAATTTTAGAGTTGGAAGGAGCCTAGCTGAACACCAGTGCCCGTTTCTGACTTTAGTTAAATGTTTAGAGTGAACATGTGAGCGGGGATTTGCCATGTTCTATGTTATGTGGAGTAGTTAGGGGCTAGCTTAGGAACTGTGACAGTCAGTCATTGGCCTCTGCTCTCACATTTGTTCCTTATCCTTCTCTGTGAGCGATCAAGGAGGCTGACCTGTGTAGACAGCATTCTAGCTTCTAGCTGAGCTCAGCCAAGGAGAGGCCAATGAGGTATTGGAAGATGGGAGAAAGGAACAGGGTATTTTGCCCTGGCTCTGCCTTGGCTGAAGTTCCTAGCAGTGGCTCTATCTTCCGCATGGCTCCCTATCCTGCTGGACAGGCCACTGTGGTTCCAGCTTTACTGGTTTCTAAGCTTTTCTGTATCTACTTGCGGTGGTAGTGGTTTTCTCTGTTACTAATCTCTGGGTTATCTCACCCATATCTACTTGGCTTTTAAACTATTCCATCACTCAGTAACCCAGTTTCTTTTATTCCATTCTCCTTGTCTGAAATATATAACGTAAGGACAATCATGGAAATAAAGATATAAAGAAAGGGGGTGGAGTTTGAAGAAGAGATGAAAAGCAGAGAAAAACAAATATTCTAAGAAAGAAATACAGAAAAAGGTCACTAAAAACACGTGCAAAAACACTGCAAACAAATGTGAGACTTCACCAGAATTACTAGCAGCAAAAAGATTTTATCTTTGGAGTAATATGAGAATCGATTGCTCTGACTGAGCTCAGTGGAGCCAGAAAGGAGACAAAGGACAGCTTGTGATCTGATGGAGATGAGCTGGGAAAATTGACTTTGGCACTTTGGCCCATGGAAGGAAATGAACCGTACATAAGTGAAAAAGTAGTGGAAAGGGGAGTAAGTTGCTACTTGGATGAGCCTCGATTTTAACTTGGTGCCACTGAAGGGTCTTTGACACATGGGACAGTTTCTGCCTACAGCAGATTGGCAGTGCAGCAGAGCAAATAACTGTGGACAATTACTGGTGACAGAACAGAATTTCTAGATTAGCACCACTTTGCTTTATTTGTGTGTAAATCACCAGTGGATTCATTTCCTACCTAGAAAACGTCCTTCATCCAAAAATGGTCTTGAAACTCGGTAATTTCCCTGCTGTGGCCAATCTGAGTGCAAGTTTTTTGGTTTTGTTTGTTTGTTTGTTTGTTTTTTAATGGAACTATGGGTTCTTGTTCCTTGAGCTAGAAAGATGAGAGTATCCCAAGGTTCCCTAAGGACCATAGTCCTGGAGGAAAGAGAAAAATCTTCTCATTAAAAAAAAAAGAAAAGAAAAGAAAAGAAAAGAAAAGAAAAGAAAAGAAAAGAAAAAATCCCAATTAATCCCATTCTCTAGCCAAATCAAGCCCAAGGCTGCAGAAAGTTAAAGCAAACTCCTGACCTGAAGAAGGATACATGCATGGTGATTCTAAAAATGTAGCCAGAGATGAAATCTAGGAACAGGCTGGCTTTCAAAGGATTGATAGCATTTATTTATTTTTATTTCAAATATTTTATTTATTTATTTGTCAGAGAGAGAGAGAGAGAGAGAGTGAGCACAAGCATGGGGAGCAGCAGGCAGAGGGAGAAGCAGGCTCCCTGCTGAGCAAGGAACCCAATGCCTCCATCCCAGGACCCTGGAATCTTGATCTGAGCTGAAGGCAGATGTTTAAAGGACTGAGCCACCCAGACATTCCAGATTGACAGTTTTTAATCTTTGCAGTTTTGCCTAGACACTGGCTTTTTCAAATGCTTTTGTTTTCTGGCTTTCCTGGGGTTGAGAGTAGTTTGCTTATTGGTTTGGGATTAAACTGCGGACTTTTGTGATGTAAATGTATGTTAATATTCTGCCAAAGGCAGCCTTTGCATTATTTGGCAACATTTCCTCCGGATTCCCCAAAGGAAGCCTGGAACCTGCAGACTTCCACATTGTATCAGAGTGGGACTGTCTGTTCAAATATGGGAAAAAATCAGTCACTGCCCATTAAACCGGGGTTGTTCCGGTTTTGTGAATGCTGATTAGTTAGGAACTTCTCAGAAATCAAATCTTATTTTGGTATTGTACTCCTATCTCTTAATTTAAAAAAGAAAAGAAAAGCACCATTCAATACTTCACAAACATTTTCGATGACCTCTTTCAACTGAATTTTTATAGGAAATATTTATATAGCTATAGAGTTTTTCTATATATCCCATATATCCCCTTTTCTAGTTCATTTTCAACCTGCAATGTGATTTCAAATACCAAAACAAGACTCAAGTCCTTCGTAGAGCAACAGGTCTCTAATTTACCATTTAGAGTTTCCTCTTATAACCTGTGAGATGGATGTTAGGAAGAAATTCCATAAATCCTAAAAGACCATGGACCTACAGCTGTATATTAGTCAATAAAAGTAGAAGTGCTGAGAGCAGGTGTGAGTCTATTTTTTTATTCTCTGAGTAGCTACTCTAAGAAGGGTTGTGCTAGACATCAGGATTCAGAGCTGAGGGTCTGAGTTCTCAAGAAGTTCATGATGGAGTCAGAATCTAAGAACTAAAATTTCAGTTGTCTTCTTAATGTCTGAGTTTCCTCACTGGTCAAATGGCTCCTTGTGAAATTATAATAGTAATATTAGCTAACACTTACTGCGTGTTCTTCCATGCAGCATTTTAAGCACACTTCACGTGTGAATATATTAAATACTCCAAATAATCCTATGACATAGGTCCTCCATCCTCCCCCCTCTCAAATTTCTTGAGTGCTTACTACCTTTCTGCAGAGTAACTCCATGTTCTCTTAGTTCTTGTGGAGTGACTTCAGGCCATTTTTCATTGTGGACAGTGGCTTCTCCAATGCGTGTAATTTTCTGAAACTTGCCACTAAGCTTGAGAAGACCTCTGCATACTGGCGGAAAGCCCTCACACCTTATTTTTAAGGGACTTGGTGTCAAAAAGGTGACGAAGGTTGTCTTGGACTTAGTTAGCTCAGGAGGTGTCCTGAGCACTATTTATGGCAATAAATGGATATCGATTTTCAGCTGTATATCTTACAAACCTACTTAAATTTAGTTTCTTTTTGTATATTTCAGGAAGCTATTCTTTGAAAACTTAGCACCCTATCCATGGCTAGCATAGGGCCACAAAATCTTCTAGCTTCTAGACTTGGGTGTCTGCTGAACAGTAGGCTGACTGTAAGCTGACCCAGCGCAAAGCCCCACTTTCCACACCAACAGTGACTATTAGGCTCTCAGTTACAGTATCAACTTTCTGGAGGAAGACTAGAAAAGAATCACACTCCCTTTATTCCCAGATATATCTGGAACAAGGCACAATGGTAGTCATTAACAATAAAGATGAGGTTAATGTGCTTTCCCTCTAAATCTGAATGCTAATATAACCATTTAAATAGTGCCAAACAATGGAAATAAACAGAAGACTGAATTAAACCACAAATGTATAGGCCTGCACCACTTGGCAAAACATAAGAGCCAGCAGTATTGAAATGACAGCAATGAATGCTTCTGTGTAAGAGGAACCCTAGTACGGTTTGGGGCCAGCAGAGCAATTTATCAAATTGAACCAATGTGACCCTAGAGATAGGAATATGTCTTACTTGAAATGAGGGAATGTGATTCCATAACATTTCTTAGAAACTGTCTGAGTTCTTAAAAGTCTTATAGCCCAAATCTTCCTTGTTCTCCACATTCTGTCAGTCCTTAGAGTACTGAGAGGTTGTGTGGACCCCCAGGGTGAACATGAGCTGCCCAGTGGGGAGAAGAAGGAGGGAAAGGGTGAGGAGCCCTTGGGCCTGTTCTTGGCACTGCTGAGGAACAACGGGGCCGTTCTTCTGGCTTGTGTGGTTTATACACATTTTGTTAACCCTAAATTATATACTACTCCTCTTGATCCTACAAGGTGGAAATGGAAAATTGTTTCAAGAGCATCTCTTTGCAAATAAGTGAACTTTGTGTGTGTGAGTAAAGCACAGCATTCTGCGTGAAGCTTCACACATGTTAGAATGAGCAGGCAGTTTTTGTGCCTCAGTCAAGCAGGTGTGTAGTTTACCATGTGTTCAGCTCTTAGCGCTAGGCTGTCATTATGTGGTGGTAAGTGTAGCTTGTGAGAACAGTGGTGATAACATTTGGGGCCAGTCACTTATAGGTTGTAGAACCCCATGCAGATTATTTACTTGAAACTCACTTTCATCATTTGTTAGACGGGTATAGTGATCCTCACCTTGTAGAATTATTAGGAGAAATAAGATTGTGAGTGTGTTTATATATTTTACATTACAATGTGTCTGCTATTAATTATTTCTCAACAAATAATTATCACACTATTATTACTGGAGACCCAGTGTTGCCCCACAGACTTAGAGTCTGGGTGGGAAATAGGATATTTATTTATGAAATAGTGCGTAAGCAGAGCTTCATTTCCACTTTCTCAAATGGAAGTCATTTTTCTCTTCTCCATATCCCTGTGCCAGTTTTTTGTCATCAGAATGGATTGCCAGGGAGCCCGCACAGGACTCTTGTAGGCACAGCGCTAGGAATGGGAAATTGAGTTCTATTCCAGACCTGCCCATTTCTTTGTTGGCTGGCTTTGATCAAGTTCCTTAACTCTTGGGAGTCTCCATTTCCCCATTTATAAAATGGGAATAATACCATAATTCCCTCCCAGGATTTTTGTGAGGATCAAGGAGGTCATGAAACACCAGAGTCCTGAAATGTATTATAAAACACAAAGCATTATTAATACTGTCCTGTGGTTATTCATGAATATTCCTTATGCCTCAAGCTAGATAGAAAGATTCACAGCATGGTGACTTGAACAGCTAGTTTTCAAAAGCTTTGAGCTAGGGAGGGAGATTTACTCTGAGAAATATGATAGAACAGCTATTAGATAAGCATTTCTAGTCCATCTCTTCATCCATTGAGACTTTTCCATGAAAGCTATTTTGATTTTTTTTTTTTTCCCAAGGAGTACCCAATGAAGGGGAAAATGAACAGTTGGGATTATCAGGGAACATTTTCGAGATCCAGGATCAGGAAGGGCAGACAGTAATGGATAGACAATAATAATGAAAGGCTTAAGATACCTCTTCTTGGGGTGAGTTTGTGCTATGATGGTATATGTGGTGTATTTACTATCCATTCCTAGGACAACCTCCCCCCCCCCACACACACTCAAACCAAAGTAAACAAACAATGGAAAAACAACCAATCACCAACCAATCACCAAGAATCAACCCAACCATCAACAGTTGCTCTACTCATCATCATAAGAGCCAAAACAATCACAAGTAGTTTTAAGTTGTGGATCTCTAGATGGCACAGAATTAAAAAGATCTCTCTGACGCCTAGGTCAAAAGCCTTCAATTATGGATAGCCACAGTCTGTGACTTCGACTGAATGTGTGGCTAATGCTCTCATACGGGGCACCCAAAAGGAACCAACAGTGCTTATTGAGTAACTGTTGCTTATTCCTTCAAAGACTAGGGAGGGACAGGTCATTTTTCCTATTACCACCCCTTATGATTCTAACAGGGTCTTGATTTGGGGTAACCTCGATCCCAAAGTTGACAGGTTCTTTAGAGTGATGTTTTGTTAGAATATCTGAGAATTGCTGGAGGGGAGAGGGGTGGGGAAATAGGCAGGCTGGGTGATGGACATTGGGGAGGGTATGTGTTGTGTTGTGTATGACTGATGAATCACAGATCTGTACCCCTGAAACAAATAATACATTAAATGTTAATTAAAAAAAAATAAAGTGAGTCTCTTGTAGACAGAAAAAAAAAAGAGAATATATAGTGTTCCTCCGTGAAACTCACAAACAGAAGTAATTTACACTAAGATCCAAGAGATTAGCAAACATTATGTTTGCCTCTAGCCACATTGCTAAGGGAAATTATTAATCATTGTTAAACATACAGTTTGCCCATGTGAGAAGGCTGTTGATTACGGTTTCTGAGAGATTGCTGTTTTGACTTTGAGCTGCGGCTCGTATTTGAAACCACAGAGTTTAAGATGTCTTCCAATTAATAGATCTACTGGACTCTAGTGCCCCATTTCAGCTGTTCTGGAAAACATGGAGTCATTCCTCTAAGCGCCCATCCTTTGGCCCTTCAAAGTTAACTTCTTAAATACTATGTAGCTTATAAGTCAGACCATCCAGACATTTTATTCACTCAGTAGTTTTCACATGATGTAATGACTCCATTTTTATTTATGTCGATTTCATAAGAGGACCCAGATAGCAGTGGTTAAAGAGCATATCTGAAAGTTCAGTTCCAATAAAAATGACATGATGGATTAATATGTGCAAAGGGTAACTGAATGTCTACTGTGTGTCCCAAGGCAGTGGTGGAGAATTTCACACTATTGAACTTCATCTCTAACAGTCCTGTAAGGGACCTATTATTGTTTTTGTTTTATTGATAAGAAATATGAAGATCAAAGACATTAAGTAATTTTTCCAGTGTCACATAGCTGCTTAATGACGCAACCAAACTATGAAATCTTATCATGCATCTACTATTTGTAGAGAGAACAGTTTTTTTGCTTTTAGCTTGGTTTTCAGGAAGCACCTCAAAAATTCAACCCTGGTGTTTAAGCAGTACGTAAGGGACTTGAATTGTTCCAGGACACTGTAACTAGTGAAAGGCATATGCAAAATTATTTACACTACAGTATATTTTTTTCAATGTAATACGAACTTTGTGGCTACTTTTAATCTATAGTTTAGGGAACAGTTTTTTCCTATTTGCTTCCACGGATCCTGTATAATTCTGCAGCAAAGCAGATTCGTGTAAGAAAGGCAATCATAGATTTTTGAACTAATCAATTAAAAAAAAAATCTATCTCCAGGTCAAAATGCTATCATGATTTAATTGTAGGTAAAATCCGGTGTGCCTAAATACAGGCAACTTGAACCTTTGTAATTCGTTTAAAAAATATGTTGAGCAGCTGTCTTTGGCTAAGTGATTTTTCTGGAGCAAGTTTATTATTATATAATGAAGGATTTACTTCAAAAATGGGATTATTTTCTCCAACAACTCTGATTTGTACAATGTTTAGCAAAAGTAGCATCATAGTATAGGATTATTTTTTTTTAATTAGGAGGCTCTGGAGGTATTTCCTGGAATACTTAATAAAATTTTGATTTGAAAACTAAGCCAATACACTGTTTAGTTAAGGGTGTTTCCCTTTGTTTCCATATTTTGAGACACTGCAAGAAATAATTCTTTTCTCTTGAGCCAGCCTTATATTGGTCAAAGTACCATCCTCATTTTCCTAGTGATTGATATTAAGAGGTACACCCTAGTGTCACCACTCTGTGTGAGACAGTAAGGGTCAGATGTACATGAGTATGTACAGTGTTTCAGCGAATTTCAGAGTCCTTCTGTGGGCTGATTTATCATCATTTCTATCAGTTCTCACCAAACGAGAGAGCATGATAGATGCGGATGAGAATCAGGCTGAAGTGTAGGACTGGCCTGCCCCAAGTTGTGAATTTGGCTAAGTTTGTCGTGAGTTCCTGTCCCTTTTCTTTTCTGCATTCCCTTCTCACTGTGAGTAGTTCCCCACTCACTCAGTGTTGACCCAGTATTCCTCCACTTCCTGTCTTGCCCTGGTTAACTAGGATTAAAGCTCAACTCTTCCCTGTTTCTTTCTGTCTAAGAAAAGGGAACTTAGGTCCATTGAGTACCTTCTCTGAGCCAGAAGCTTGACATGATTTTATCCCTTCATCAAACTCCAAGCAATAGTAGAGGAATTAAAAAAAATTTTTTTTTAATTTTTAAAAATTTTTATTCTTATTTCTTTGATCTGTAGTTATCTATTTTAGAGAGAGAGAAAGAGAGTACACAAGCAGGGGAAGGGGCAGAGGGAGAAGACAAGGGAGAGAATCTCAAGCAGACTCCTTGCTGAGTGGGGAGTCTGACACAGGCTCGATCTCACTCTCAACAACCCTGAGATCTTGACCTGAGCTGAAATCAGGAGTTAGCTGCTTAACTGACTGAGCCATGCAGGTGCCCCGAGAATATTGTTTTTAGTTTGCACATGGGGGTCATATGTATTAGGCAAATTGCCCAACTCATATCACTAGTAATTAGCGGAACTAGTGATATGAACCCAGGTCTGTTTGACTGACAGCTCAGTGCTTAACTCCTGTGACATGCTGTTTCCCGACCTAACTTACTACTTCACTTTCTCTACTTCTTCAGAGGCCAACAAAGTGTCTGGGTAAGATCAACAAATGAACCAGCTCCAAATAAGGTGTGAATGGCTCATGTCAAGTCAGTGAGAGCATGGAGAAGGGTCACCATTTGTCTGCAAGTGTTTCTTCCTTCTGAGATCTGCTGTCTGTGCTCTTGCGTGATCAAGGCCAGTGTTCATAGCATAAGCCTTGATCTCAGAAGGTGAGCCTGTGACCCTTCACCCAGAGATGAATTTCATTTCTAACTTTAAGAGTTCTTCTTTGGTAAACATCCTACCTGAAAGTATGTTCCTTTTAGATAATATTTGATAATATTTGTGTTTAAAAGCAGCCTTGAGTTGGGGCACCTGGGTGGCTCAGTCGGTGAAGCATCTGCCTTCGGCTCAGGTCATGATCCCAGGGTCCTGGGATCAAGGTCCTGGGATTGAGCCTCACGTCTGGCTCTCTGCTTAGCGGGGAGCCTGCTTCTCCCTCTCCCTCTGTTTACTGCTCCCCCTGTGTTTGCTCTCTCTATGTCTGTGTCAAACAAATAAATAAAATCTTAAAAGAAATAAATAAAAGCAGCCTTGGGTGATGTTAGTGAGGTGGCAAAATAGGAGATCCCAACCCTCGTCCCCTCACAGAAACACTGATTTAACAACCAATCCTTGGACAAAAATACATGTATGGGAGCTCTGGAATTTGGATGAGAGGTTGTAATGCTAGTGGGACACAGAAATGAGAAAAGATGGATTGCAAAGGTTTATACACTACGCATGTACAGCTTTTTCATGTCAGTCATACGTTAATAAATTGGTTTTAAAAAAGAAAGCAACCATAATGTCCTAACCCAAAGGATAGAGTAGTGTAGTCATTTCTGGCATAGGACAAGAGAGAGCACACTCTTGTTAGGCCTTCTTCTCCTGTCCCTCCCCTCCCCTCTCATCCCACAGAGGGGACCTCCTATGCCACCTCCGTAGAGAGCCAGCCCTTGCTGCATTGCCATGGAGCCCTTGAAGCTCCAGCAAGCCTAATCTCACTCAGCAGCAGATAAATAACTGGGAATGTGAATGTGGCAAAGACAATTAGTACAAGCTAAATATTTTCTGTGTTTCTCTAAATCTCCTCCCTGCAGTTAAGGCAATGTAACGAATTTAGGCCAATGAACGGTGAGTAGGAATTAAAAGTCAGTGTTCTTCCTCTCTCTCTTATTTGTGCTTGAGGAAAGGTAGGGGAGACCTGGATCCCTGAATTACTGAATGAAGGGATGCTGCCCTGGAAGATTTATCCCATCTACATCAGACTTTGCCTGAGAGAGAAAAGAATCTTGGTTTTGTTAAGCCACTGAAATTTTAGGGTTTATTTGTTACACAGCAGAGCCTATTATGTTCTGAAGAACACAGGGAGATTGTGTGCAAAACGCCCTCCTCATTCTCAGGATATATGCTCTATGAACTGACCTTTTAGAAACAGACTTGTTATTTGAAGGCAAGTCCTTCCCACACCTTTGGAATTTGTTTCAGCTTTATAATGGCAGTCTTTGAGAGCCTTCAAACAGCAGTCAGGTTTATATGAATACTTACATGGTTGAATATTAAAGATATTGAGTATGGAGGAACCAAGTTAGTTGTAGTTGTAGCTTATAGGTAGTAAGTGTGACTCTTATAATGCCGTGATTCTCCCCATCCCTGCAGATTAAGCAGCGGAGGCCGGCATTGCACACACTTCCCCGTGTCGAAATGGCTTGGATGATAGAGCTGCTGTTTAGTAAGAGATGCTACTATAGTCTCTGTTGGGTAGTTCTGGCCTTGGCACTGGCTCCTCTTCTTTCTCAGGAATTTCCAGGGTTAAAGCAGATACTATTCTTGGTATTATTACAAAAGCAAGGATAAAAAAAAAAAAGTTAGATCACTCTAAAGGAAGCTTGCAACTTTGCTCCCAACTCTTCCTGGGCCGCTTGAATGTGAAATTCCTATGTGTTTGACAGAAGGCTGTCTGCCTCTCAGCCTCCAGATTTCATGTCATGCTCCAAGGAACATGCAGATGGCAAGGATGCCAGGTACACCAACCACATTTTTTCTGGGCTGAGGATTTCGGGTAAATTGCAAACAACATATCATATTTTTTTTTTTTTCTCTTTCTCTCTCTGAAGTTCCTCCTGAATTGTTTCTATTAGTTAAGGCTTTCTCCTCCTCTCAAATAGGAACTTTTTACCTCTAAAATCTCTTCCTTTACGCATTTTGGGCTTTTCTAGGTAAAAGTTTTAGTCTCATCTCCCGAAGGATGTCTTTTCTGCCATGATACAGGTCTATGCAGTCTCATTAGGCTAAGCTTTTAAATTTACTGCCTTGTTTGTGTTGAGGCTTATTCTATCAACAACATTTGCTGTCTCTTCTTTTGTTGTTAAATCTCCTGACATTTTGGTTATCTCCACCAGGATCCAGGTAAAGCTCCCTAATATGTGACTGCCCTGGCTTAGTTACAGAATCTATCCTGCACACATTTTGTTGAACTGAGTGAACTCTCAGGTTCCATCTGTTGTGTTTTTGGAGGGAGACAACAAAAGCCAATCCCAAGCAAAGATGGTAAGGCTACTTCAGGATCCAAGTTCAGGAGAGTAGCCAAGAAGTCTTTTGGAGCCACCAAAACCCTGCCTCTTTTGAAGGCTATTCAGGAATGGCACTGATGTCGTGTTCAAAAGCTGGGAATTCACAATTCCTATGAAGTGTTATAAAGCTACTCAGAGGTCTGAGTAGACTTGGTGCATTACTTTCATTGAGGAGAGACTGTGTCACCTCCAAACATTTACTCACTGTCCTTTATCCACACATCTCTGTGGGGTGGCTTAGACTCCAGACTCATCAGGAGTTTACAGGGTGGTTCTGAGAGACAAGTGGTGGCTTCTCTGATGTGACTGTTTTTATGTATTGCTTCATGACAACAAACTATCATGAATGTCATGACAGGTCATGAACCACAATGATTTATCAAACCCTGGTCAAGAATGGACTGCAGTGGAGTCACACATTAGAGGGAGGATTACATTCCAAAGATAGTGAGTCAGTGAGAATCACAGAGGGGCAGAGTAATTCTTGGAAAGCTTTAAGGAAGATGCTCCATTGGAAACTGAGATAGAGCCAGTTTTCCTTCTGATTTTCAAGCAGATGAGCACCGGATGAAGAGGTTGGCTTATTTTGGGGGGGGGGCATGCTCTTCCAAAAATATTTAGTTTTAAATACTCTAATCATACTTAAGGGAAAAGCAGATTTGCCTCTCCCATCTCTGGGGCATTTTCTTATTGAAGGGAAGGCAAGCAAATTACCCTTAATTGCAATCTCAGTTGCAAACTCAGTCCCCGTGTTTGTATGCCTAAATCTGTGTAATTTCAACATACATATGGTGTGGCTTCAAGACAGTTCCTAGAAGAAATGTGGCCAGTCCCCAATTTTAAAAGATAGGAAGGAACCTTGAGTCTGTCCTGCTGGATGGTGGTAATGAGGACAGCAGAAGTGTTGTGAAGAAGGAATTATTAAATATATCTTCAGTGAGGAGTCAAAATCCCCATCCTCTGAGTGAGCCTTTGTACAGAAGCTACCGAGATGCGCAGGGGGAATGAGACTTCCGTGGAGAAAATCTCTAGTTAACTATATTGGAGCTGAAAGTCTACGTGGATGAGCTATTAATGATTGCCAATTCAAGATACAAACTCTAGGGAACATTCTCCTAAAATCTGGAGAGCTCAGGTAGGGCTGTGGGTGCCCTAAAGCCTAAGACCTTTGATTCCTCTGATGTCAGAGTTCTGAGCAGATTGTATAGAAAAGCAACAATGGCAGGGAGAAATATCTGCATTACAATCCCTGGCTTGGAAAATCCTCTTTCTTGGAATTTTAAAAGTTGATTGGCAGAGCTTCACTGAAAGACCCTTATTTTGTTACTGTAAGTAACTTGGATGATTTCCATCACACCCTGTAGAATCTCTTTATAAAACTTTTCCTGGACAGACTAGTTGCAGGTGGCAGCACTGAGCTGCTAAGAAGAGACATTTCTATGGGTTTCTAGGTAGGACTTGAATGAAAGAAGTCTTATTCTCTTGTCCAGGTACATGTCTGCTATAATTTGGGGAGGGGGAGCGGGATGTGCAGGGGGTTGTGTCCTCCACACTTTATCCTCTAGAAGGCATGCCTGTGAAGCTGCCTCACCAGCCACATTGGGATAAACGCCGACCAGGAGCCATTGCTATTTGTCTGATAAGGCGTGGTTGCAAGTGGACTCTGGCTCACACTCACCTCGTAATGCCGGTCAGCAAATATGTGTGTAATAATCCCGTATTTTTATTTATATTAAACCAAACATCATCAATTTAAATGAGTGAAACAAACAAACAAATTTACTCATGTGTTGAGAGACACCAGGTTTGATTGCTTCTAAACTTAGATGAATGGAAGAGAAAGAACCATAACAATTCACTGAGGGTTTTTTCCTTTATAAAATAAGGTGGTAGGGTGTGTGGTGGTGGGTGGTGGGTTTTGGCTAGCCTAAGGTCTGTTACTGGGCTAGCATTCTGTGGGTCTGTGATGAGCAGCTCGCTTTGCATAGAATATAGATTAAATATGTTCTGAAACATGTTAGTTCCCTAATGGCTCTTGCTGGAACATTTTTCTGTTGATAACTGTGGTTCTGTGTTTTGGACTTCAGTAAATGAAAAGATCCCATGTACTACCTAATAATCCCTATACTAGTAGGTTTCTGATGAGCAGTGTGGCTACAGCGCCAGATTTTGTGAACAACTCAGGGCAAATGTGTAGATTAGTTAGCTGATGCCAAGTTGTAAAAGAGAGTGAGTTATAATAACTAAGTACTGATGGCATGCCAAGCATTCTACTTACTGCTCTACCTGCCTTGTTTTATTAATGTTCACAATGATCTTAAGAGTTCAAGATTATTTTGATCTCATTTCATAGATGGCTGTAATGAGGGTTAGAGGGTAACTTTTTTTTCTTAAAGATTTTATTTATTTGAGAGAGAAAGCATGATCGGGGGGCAGGGAGAGGGCAGAGGGAGAGGGAGAAGCAGGCCTCCCCCCTCCCCTAGCAGGTAGAGCCCGACCCCAACTTGGGGCTCCATCCCAGGACCCTGGGATCATGACCTGAGCCAAAGGCAGATGCTTAATCGACTGAGCCACCCAGGCGCCCCATGGGGGTTAGAGAGTAACTTGCCCAAGCTCACAGAGCAAGAAGGTGGCCGAGGTAGGATTTGAACGCAGGTTGCTTGTTGCGGGGAAGGTTCTTTTAAACATGGTGTGATGGTCTGTTGATTTTCATGTTTATTGCATTAAACTGTTTTCTTCAGTGCTTTGGGAAAAGTGAAAATATCTTAAAAAGCTACATGTGATAAATGTTTTAAAATTTCCATCTAAAAACAAGCTTATAACTTAACCAACCATTAAAAAATGTATATAAACTTACTGTACAATAAAATGTTGTACCAATTTTAAATTAAACAGATTAAAATAAACATTCAGTTTAATTCCCAGAACTGTCAGCTACTCACTCTCTGTTCAGTCAGTTGGAGACTATTAGCTATTTGTGTGTTCGAGTTTTATTGAGTTAACTACCAGCCTCCTGGTGTTTTGAGAGTGTTACTATGGATGCTGTTACTTTGGTCTGCTTTGAGAAATGCTGTCAGAAAGAGAAAAGCACACACAACTGAACTGGTGGTTTTTCCAGTGAAAGGACTATTTAAATGGAAGGCTGGCTTTGTGCTGATTACGGTTGATGAAGATTGTGCCCTCAGTGAAACTGCCTTGGACAGTCTCACAAGTTACCCTTTCTTGCATGGATATTTAAGAACGCCAAACAAAAGCCAATGTCAACAATAATCCTCTCATGTAGGCTATTTCTTCTACAGACTGTCCAGAAGCCTCAAATAGCTCAACGTTTTTCACAAGTGAGTCCATACATTCCCTAAAAATGCTGAGAAGCATTTAAGGGGGCACATCTAGAAAAGTATGGGGGAAGCTATGAGAGAGAATGGCAATTTCTTACATTTTTATTTTCCTTTCTTCCCAAACAGTTTTAGTTCATGGGGTCCTCTTCTTTAGGCAATCATGGCGTTTTCTTATTTTTCATTGTATGTCAAAATATTTACCTTTTCTTACTGCAGAGGAGAGAGAGTTGTCATAAAACACACGAAGGACATTTTTATCTTTCAGCTGCACTAGTATGATGCTGTCTTTCGTACACGCCACGAAAACTGGCCCCCTCCTCCTTTGTGGATTTCAGGATACAACTTCTTTTCTGTTTATTGTGATCAGGGGTGTGTGAGATGAAGGAAAGATAGGGCCTCTCACCATCAACTATACTTCCTTCTGGATCCACAATAGGGTGGGCTACTAGGAAGACAAGATTTCTGTTCTCCAACTTTATAAATGTTTTCCCCAGTCCTCTTCTGTCTTTCTCATTGTTTCTGCTGGCATAGGGCCTCTCCTGTCTTTCTCTGGCTGCTCCTGCATAGATTTTTTTTTTTTTTTTCACTGCACTGACTGGTTAGCCTGTTAAATATCGTGAGAATAAGCTGCTCCCTGTCCTGGCATTGCTTTTTGAAGGAAACATTTCCTTCCCTCGTGCAAGCCAAGGAGTTACTTCCATGGGGAGAAAGTTGGAGTGCTGATTGGAAACATGCATGATTGCTGGTTTAAATTTGGCTTATTTGCAACAGACAGAGGTTGGGAGAGATAGAGGGGTTCTCCTGGTTCCGAGGTGGTTCCCACATCTGCTTCTTATTAGGAGCACTGTGGAGAAAAGATTTTGAAATTAACTTAGTTGTGGAATAATAAAGTAGGCCTCTTAATATGGGGGATTATAAATGATTACCCTAGAAAATGAAGGGACAACTTTTCATCTCCTAGGTCTTTTACTTTTTCCAAGGTGGTTTGGCACCAAATAGAAACTGGAGAGAGATTCTGTACCCTCTCTATCTCCAGTGGACAAAGGTACTGTTTTACTTCCTCTTCACGAGTCTAGATTCAGGCTTTTAGGGCACAAAGTATGCAGCTAGCCAAGAGCCATTCATCCACATGGACCTAGTGTTCTGGGACCTATAGCAGCCAGGGGCATCTAAGGGACATATGTAGATTTGTGTCTAAAGGGGAAAGTCCGGCCTGCTGGTCTTGCCTGTCCTGGAGCTCTCAGGTGATGCTCTAGAAATAGGCACTAGAGTACAGATCATAAAACAAAACAAAACAGTATATTTTAAAACTTTCTTGACACTCTTTCTCATTATTCCAGCCCCTGACCTCTTAAAAGGTCAGCATCATAATCTGAAGAAGACACCCAGCCCTCATAAATGCTATTCTCTGTATATTCTCATTTATTCATTTGTTTGTTTTTTCTTTTTTTCTCCCCATATTGAATGTAAGAGCTCTAATAGCAGAGATCTCATTTTACTGTCTTATATTCCCTGTGCCCAGAGCAGTGTTTGGAAAATTATAAGCACTTCACAATCAACTGTTGACTAAGTCAATCAAGGAAGCAATGGAGGAAACGGTTTCTCTGCCCATAAAGGGTAATTTTGGATGCTGCCTTGGACCCTTAACTGTCTTGGAGTTCTTAACTGAGATGCCTCTGCATTGGGACCCAAGTCCCAGAGTTGTAATAGATCAGTCTCGCCCCTCTGAGGTCAACTTGACCTACATTTTGGGATTAGGCAGGAGGAAGACTGAGCTGTGGAAATGAGAAGGTAGATGACCTCCTGGACCACTTCCCAGACCACTTTCAATTACCATGATTTGGGAAGCTTTTACATTCACTGGGAACACCCTCACCAAAGAGTTCTCAGAATGGGAACAACAATCGTCCATTTTATATGGTGTAAGTTTGCAGGCAAAGGGCTCAATTAGTTCTTTAATGACCATCTAAGTCCATGATTCTTCAATTTTCCGTCATTAAAGTGCCCCTAGATTATTGATTTGAGAGTTATCTTGTCTCTTGGTTTTAAGAGTCTGATCAGAAAATCACTGATTACCTCAGAAAATGGGAGTTTATGGTAAAGACAGATTTTACATCTTGCCGTGAGAATTTTTATATTGTTACTTTGTAATTTCTCTCCTAGGCAGTGTGAAGGTCACCTCTTCATGCTTTAGCTGAGAGAGGAGAAGTTGTAATTGAAATAATTTCTGTTGGTCATCTTGGGTCTTGAAAGAAAGAGGCAGGCAGGTCATTCCAAATAAGAGAACCCATTTCAGGATATGTCTAAGCTTGGCCCTACTAAGGCAGGGATGTCTCCAGTCTGTATTCACACTTATAAAGTGGTCATGGAGGGAAATATCACCACAGAGGGCTGTGACTAATCATAAAAACCTGTGACTAATAGCTCATTAGTTTTTAATACTATCTTGAGTAGGAAACAAGGGAACTTTTGAAATAATCTCCTAAAGATGTCTGTCTCAGAGTTCCAAACCTTTTATTTGCTAGCTAATACAAAGAAGTTTAATTAATGTAGTACAAGTAAGGAGGAAAAAAACTTCCCTATTCTTTGGATAAAATTGTTTTCAATTTCTTGAGCTTCCACATAATCTGCCATGGCCTCTCTAGCTTTTCTGCTTGATGACTGTCCATCTCCAGATTAAATGACTACTTGATTTATTTTCTCCATCTAATTCAAATTTTCCAGGTATTCAGAGAATCTTATTGGCCATGCTCAATTGGTTTTAACAGGTCATAGCCAGTTTCTGGATTCCTACCTGTGGACCAAGTGACCATTCGGTTTCTGTCCACATTGGCTTCCATGAGGCTACACCTGGAGAGCTCTAAGCAGGGAATTTTCCCTCAGAAGGAGACATGTGTGTGGCAGTGATTAAAAACCTTGGCATATTTGGGATAGAGTAGGATCAGAAACCTGTTTTCCTTAGTTCTGTCAGTTCTTGGAATGTCAGTTCATTAAAGAACGGCATTGAAGAATTTAGCTTCCATTGATGCTGAAAGCAACCTTGGATAGTATGTTGATCAACCCCTTCATTTTACAGATCAGAATCTGATGAACAAATGCCCTGGCCAAGATCACAAGGGTAATTAAAGGCAGAATGGAGAATTTTGGTAGACTCAGGGAGTGATGACATGGTTCTGGCAGATTATCTCTAAGAGTCCCCCCACATCCTCCCCTCCCTTACTTTTCCTTGGTAAAGAACAGAGTTTAATATCCAAACAAATATATTAAAATCAAAATTAGAAAACCAAGTAAGAAGGCAGTAAATAGTTCATTTGTAGGTTTTAAAGTGTTTACCTCATTTAGCTTATGAAATGAAAACAATTTTACCCAAATTTTAGTAATATTGTTGACATTGTTTAGGCTCTTCAACTTCTCTTTATGGAAATTGATAATATACCTCTGACTACATTAATGGAAAAAGTGCATAAGTGTGTAGAAAATAGTAATATTAGTATTAAACCCAAACTCCCATTTATTGAGAGAGAAACCCAAGTTAGTAAAAAGAAACACTTTATAGAACAAAGAAGAACATTTACTGATTTCAAGTACATAAAACAGATATAGCTGGGCCAACAATATATTTATTAGTGTTCCTAAGGAGACATACTATGATGACTACTTAGTATATTAACTTTTTGTGTTCATAAATTGTGCTTCTGGAGTGTATAAATTATCCAGATGGGAAAATTACAAAACTAAACTTCATTCCAGACCTTCTTCTAATGAATTCCAATTCTTATTTAGTATAGCTGAACTTAAAAGTTTAGTTTTAAATATTTTGACTTTATTTTATTATTTTTAAAAGATTTTATTTATTTGTCAGAGAGAGATCGTGCACACAAGCAGGGAGAGCAGCAGGCAGAGGGAGAGGCAGGCTCCCTGCTCAGCAGGGAGCCCGGTGTGGGACTCGATCCCAGGACCCTGGGATCATTACCTGAGTAGAAGGCAGATGCTTAATCGACTGAGCTACCCAGGCATCCCAAATATTTTGACTTTAAAGTCATGTATCTCTCTCAGAGATTTCAACTCAACATGCTTCACCACAATTAGGTGAGCACAAATATTATCTGTGGACTATATTTTCTGATGGGAGTCTGAGTCACAGGAGTAATGGGGAATGGATAGGGAGATGTTCACTAAAAACGGATTCTTAGACTAATGACTGCCTTAGGCAAGAGACTACACTCTGCTCTTCCCATTAATGTTACATTTACTCTTTAGGAGTTTGATATAGAAACGTGGGTTATAAAATATGGTAAAGGCCATTTGTCACTAGGATGTAGATATAAAGGAAAAAGAGCCCTTTATGTTCTCTGACCTATGACATATGTTAAAAAGCAGAAAGAATGGTACCCTATGGTTTGACATTAGGATCTATGTGATTCATCTCCTGTCCAGTTTAGGATCACCTTAGTCTCTGCTGGTTAGGGTAAAGCTCTGGAAAACAACATGGCCAACCCAATCACTTTTGTCTTGCTTGGAGATTGCTGACTTTTCATCTTTAGTCAGTCTTTTAGGAAAATTTAACTTTGTTGAATTTGTTTTGGCAGGTTAGCTTGATGTAAGTGTATTTTTAAAAAATCACAAGCAATTTAATTACAAGAAATGTAAGATAATTCCCCAAAGGCTGCTGCTGTTATAGAGGTAGTCATAACAGCCTTTTTCATACTTTCCATTTTTTACCATTTCAAGCTGTCCAAAGAAGAAAGAGTGAGAGCGCCTGCTGAGTGCACTGCCAGTGTACTAGACATCGAGACAAAGAGCATAGGTGACATGCCAGTTCCCTTGGGGAAATCCAGGCTGTTGTAAAAAAACCATGAACTTGAGAAACCTTGGTGAAACCCTTGAGGAAAAAGCTTATCAATATTAAAGGACATTTTGAAAGTCATTGGAGATATTTATTTCACCCTTTTCCAAAAGACTTTATTAGCTTGGTGGTATTTTATGTGTAGAGTCAGTAGGACCTCTTTCATCCTCCCCTCCCCTGCCTCCAAAAAACCCTCAGGACTGACCACAGATCGAATCACTACACGGCATAGCTACCGAATCTCAAAAGGAATAAAAGCACTAATATTGAATCATGCTGTAAGATATATCACACCCTTCACCCCCAGCTAATACATGCTCTTAACAAACCATGCAGGGTCCTTTCTCAAACCATCTTTAGGACAAAGGGAAATAACAACAGGTGACACAACCCAAGAGCAGCTGTGATGGCCACAGAATTACTACTTCCTCCGCTTTGTGGCTCTGTGGAGTCATCAGAAGGTACAAGTGAAAAATAAAAGCCAGATGACTTTGTTCTATAGGAAATGATTTGTAAGGTTCTGACATGGTTAACAGGATGAAGGCCTTTGCAGATGATCAAACATTATTAATTTGTTCATTTATTCAAAAATATTATTGAACACCAGTTTGTGCTAGCCATTATGTTAAGTGGTGCAATGGTGAGTAAAGCAATAGCAGGCCCCCCCCCTCCCTCCCTTCAATTCTTTACTTGTATGTGTTATAACACTAAGTCCTATGCAAGCCACTCCATCTAGTCCCTCACACACATACTTCTTATTACCCTTCTCTGCTTTTATTATCCTTAGTCCTTATTACTATCTAATATACAATATATTTTATTTATTTATTACCTGTCTCTCCCACTAAAAGGTGGGAGCCATAAAGCCAGGAATGTCTTTTTTATGTGTTCATAGCTTTATATACCTAGCACTTAACATAGTGCCTAGAAATAAACACTCAATAAATATTTAAGTAATCAACCAATTAATGAATGAAGTAAGGACATAGCTACAGAATGGCACTAGAGACCCCCTTCTGTTTTTAATTTAGATCCATTCATCAATATTCATTGCATTTGATTTTTCAGCTTCCTAGCCATTGAATTGTTTCTTCTTCAAAAAAACGTCAGGAGTGAGTGTCTGAAAACTTGATGAAAACAAAATTAATTATGTCTGTAATGTTCCTCTGATCTACACATCAAACACACCTGGCAATAAAGGAGATCAGATTTGCCTGGAAAAAGACTTGTTCTTAATACATTGATAACCATATGCTTGCAAAAGGGCTCAAAACCATCTGTTAAGATTTATTAATCAGGTTGATAAAACTTAGTTTGCTGGGTTCCTATGAAAAGTACATGAGATAAAGTAGAGAAGAACTTCGAAATCTAAATATCGTCTTTGGCTTATAGTAGAGGTAATGATATTAATCTGTTTTATAATTAGATTAAGGATCAACACCCAAATCCCTGGCTTACAATGCCTGGCACCAGAGGTCAGGGAGATGCAGAAGAACCAGTAGACTGAACAGGAACAGACAGAGAGGTAGAGAAAACTAGGCCACAGTAGTATCCAAGGTTGAGTGATAAACTCTGTCAGTTGACAGGTCAGTGAAAACAAAGCGTTTGCAATCATCAATCATATTGATGATTTTCATAAGAGCAGCTTCAGTGAAACAGTGGAACAGTGAGGGGAAAAGCTTATTGCAACAGATTTAAGATGGAATGTGAACAAGTAAGTTGAGGACAACAGGTACAAACGGTGTGTTCACAGACTTTTGCTATAAAGGAGAGAAATGGGGTATGAGGTTCTAAGAGGGTTTTTTTTTAAATGATGCTCCAAATAATAGCCTGTTTATATATTACTGAAATGACGTAGTAGAAAAGAAAAAAAAATGTTGATGTGACTTATACAAAGGCTAATTTTGGGTGTCTAACGGATAGCTAGTGATATTGGCCATGACTGAAACAGAAGAGGAGTGTCAGTGTTTTAGCCCATGTGTTGGAGGATGATATTAATAAATATCACAAATGTGATGTAGATAGTTGATACGGTAGATGAGGAACTCCTTTAAGGTAACCACAAATTGGTAGAACCTCCAGGCACCGTCAGAAGGAAACGAACATTTTCTCTGGAGAAACCTACTCTTTACTCATCTCTCATAGAATTTCCATAGGTAAACTCCCATTGAATAAGTAATAACAATCAGAAATAACAGTCTACTATAAGGAAGAATCAGCAGAAATAAACAGCAGACCCAGACTCATAAAGCTTCAGTGGGAAGGTTGGTATTTGAACATGAATAGTCTAACATCAGAACCCAGATCTCAACCACTATGTTGTATTTTTCGCTATTCTGGACACATATTTCACATGCTTAAATAAATGAAAGAGAATTTAAAATGCAAAGAATGAAAAAGGGAAGGGAATGGAACCTCTAGAAACTAAAAAAAAAAAAAAGAAAAAAGAAAAGAAAGGAAAAAACATTCATGGGAGGTCTAAATGGCAGATTAAGTATAATTGGAGAGATTAGTAAACTGTAAGAGCTGAAGAAATTTCTCAAAATGTAACAGAAAGGCAAAATGATGGAAGATATGAAAAGGTTAAAATAAAAGGGGAAAATAAAAATGTTTAATATATATCTAATGGGAGTATAAGGAAAGACCTATTAGATAAGGTGAGGGAAATTAAATATGTGAAGATACAATGGCTGAGAATTTTCCAGAACTGAGAAAAGGCATCAATCATTAGCTTTAGGAATCCCCAAAAATCCCAAACAGGATAAATAAGGGGAAATTTATGCCTATACATATCAAAGTCAAACTACAGAATACCAGAGACAAGAGAAGATTTTAAAAAATATTCTAAATAGCCTGACAATAGTCATTTTATGTACAACACTAGAAGACCAAAGATGGTGGAATACTGTCTTCAAAGTAAGGACAGAAAATGCTCATCACTTGAATTGTTTATCTATTAAAATTCACAGAAAAATAAAAACAGAAAGATTATACTATCAGTAGAACCCCACTAAAGGCATATCTAGATGATGGAAAGGGAAAGAAAAAATGTCATAGAAGGGGTGTTTCACATGCAAAATGAATGGGAAGAACAGAAAACTCCACTGAATATTGACTGTCAAAAACAGCAGTAATAATAATGTCTAATATGTGGACTTAAGAAAATGTAAAACTAAAATACTAATCATCAAAAGCCTATAACTTTGGAGGGAGATAATTAGAGTTAAAATATTCTAAGACAAGTGGATTTTTCAAGGTGGCTAACACAGATTCCATTTGAATTATGAAAATCAAATTTTTAAGTGCGTCACTAAAAGAAAGAAAAACAGTCATCCTATTAGAGAGAACATTATAGAATTACAAAAACAAAATATTTTGTCAACTAGAATACATCCAAAGAAGAGCAACCAGAATATCCAAAGGTCTTGAAACAATGTCATAGAAATATTTAGTTTTGGTAAGAAAAGACTTTCTCTTTGGGGCAGTTATTGCTCTAATAATTTCTTCAATTTTATAATCTTGAAATATTTTAAGATTTATCATAAAAGGAAGGGATTAAGTGTACTATTTATTTAATGTTAGAGGATTGAACTAGGGCTATGGATATGAGTTACAGGGAGGTAGTTTGGGGGCTTGTTATATGGGAAATATTTACATAAATGGAACGGCTACATTTTAAATACTGTGTTCTCCTTCACTGGAGGTTATAGGATCATCTGTCATGGAATTTTTGTGAGGGTAATTCCTGCCTTGGGTCCAAAGTTGGACTAAAAGAACTAAGTGAGCTCCCTCTCAACTTTAAGAATAATTTATTTAAAATGAGCTAATCTCCATAAAGGCATTAATGTATTCAGTTTTTGCAGCACTACCGTGTTAAGTTTTACCTTTGTTTTGCAGGTGAAGGTGCTAAAGTTCAGCGAGTTTAAGTAACTTGATGAGGATGTGTGGCTTGTATGGAGTATAACGGAGACTTCACTCCAGAATGGCCTTACTAGAAAGTGGAAAACTTTAGATTATGCCTCACTGAATCCCAGGATTAGGAGCACCAGTTTAGCTCTAATTTTGCCAAATTCTCACAGAAAAACTCCCTCTGCCTCACCGTATTTGTGTCGGGATATCATAAGTCAGAATTGGCAGAAGCAGACAGACACACACACATACACATAAACACACACACACTCAGACACACACATACAGAGACACACACTGAGGTTAAATTCCTCATATAGGCATTGATGTCTTCTTCCTTTCTGAAAACCGATGTATTATAAGTAACAAAAGAAGGCCTTCTTCATCCATACAAAAATACATTTGTCACAGTGAATTTTGAGGATACTTTTGTTTGTAAAATTGATTTTCCACAATACATGAAATAAACCGTTAGTTTTCATATAATTGCTTTTCTTTTGCACTTTACCTATATAGAATTGCTTTTTTGTAATCTTTATTTTTTTGATCCATTCAAGGATTTTTAATGAGGTCTGGTGGTGTTGGGTATTCTTGTACCAATTCTGCTGTAAATTTTAATTTTGGCTTTTCTACTAATAGGAGAGGCATAGCACAGCTACACTACTACTGAATAATGAGAAGCTTAATTTGAAAGATTCCTTTCAAAAAATAAATTGGTATGTAGTGACATTTAAGAGGGAAATTAAGTAGAAGATAAATGGATAGAAATTATTTTAGACAAAAAAGAATAAAAATTGAGCATATCCCGAAACTGAATTTGCACTAACCTAAAACTCTAGTAACTGCAAAATATTGAAAATATCCATTATCACGTTCAGCTCTCTCTCTCTAGCTTTTGATTCTGTCCAGTCTACCTCCTATAGATAATACATAAATTTAAGTAATTAAACATTTTATTTAAAATTAAGTGTTTCTTATGTTTCAATTCTGCAAATTCATTCTACCATTGATGGACATTTGGACTGTTCCCAGTTTTGGGTGATTATGAATAAAGTTTCTGTGAATTAAAAAAAAAGAACAGAAAATATGCATTATGGTACTGAATTGGGGTAAACAGAAAGGAGATGTTCTGTTTTCCTGATTAAAGATGCATTGTTTCCAGGGTGTTTCCCAAAGATACTTGAGCTAGACATATCTTTCCTGGAAGCAAATTCTTTAGTCAGATTTGATGGCATTTGGTTGTATTAGATGAACTAAAAGTAAACATTCCAAATCTAAATTCTTCTCTGAGCTGCCTGGTAAACCTGTTGGGCTTATAGGTCACTGGTGAAAAACGTCTTTGTTAGAGTGCATAAGTTTCGGTAAAGCTACCAGTTGCTGTCTCTGGGCTAGGAAAAGGCATGGAAGAGTCTCACCCCAAACGCAACAGTGAAAACATGGAGTAACACTGTTGGGACCTTGTCATCTAAAGTTCTTGCTTGCTGTGGAATGCCTGTCCACTCTGCCCTTCACTTTCATAGAGGTTGAATTTCAATTTCTACAGTTGACTTCTAGGTGTATAATTTTCACTCTTCTAATTACCAAAAGGCAACAATTCCTTTTATTGTTGAATTTTAGAACTCTATTTTTTCCTGTAAACACAGATCTTATTGTGGGAAAGTAGGGATGGTGGCAGGGTTGCTCATCACCTCCTCTCACCCATTGAAGTAGGGAGATGAAGTAGGAGGGACGGGTAAGCTGGTTGAGAGTCACAGTCCACTTTGGCTTGCCCGATTATAAAAGGGATTTCCTAGTCTTGTGTGTGTGTGTGTGTGTGTGTGTGTGTGTGTGTGTGTGTGTGTAGGCATGTGTGCTGGGGGGGGGGCATTACTTTGCCACTTTTTTCTGAAGAAATATTGATGTAATCATGCTCAGCCTGTGCTTGATAGTAGTTCCCTGAAGGAGTGTCCTGAAAGTGGCTTAGGTTTAAACACGTGGCTCATTAGACTTGCTGTAGGGGACCTGTTGTTTTCATCTGCCCACACTCCTTTCTTGGGAGAGGTATACGTTTCTTGCTTTATGCAGTTGTGGAAGGGAAGCTATGATAAATTAAGGGAAGTGAAGGCTGAATTATATCTCTCTCACTGTATTCAGGTGGGCAGGGAAAGCTAATGCTAAATCAGAGAATTTTGAGATTGTATCTACCAGCAGTCACCTTGCCTTCCAGGAGGAGAGAACCCACATGCAGAACAAAGTCAGGCAAAGAGAATTGGAGTTGAGATAGCAAGAAATCTCTGCGTACAGTTTTGCAGAAATCCAGTTCTACCCCCGAGATTCCAGTTGTATGAGTTGATTAACTTACGTATTTTGCTCCAGCTTAGTTTTACTTGCATTTTGTCATTTGCAACTAACACTGCTTACTGCCCACAAGCTCCATGATTCAGAATAAGATAGAAACTGAGATAACTCATCTGAGTGCTTGTGATGGCCAGAAATTCTATTTATCTAGAGCTTTAAAATTGGCCCCACTAAACTCTCGCTTAACATTTCCAAGAAACCTCATCTTTGCATTGTTCACAGCAGATGACGACTCACTCACCAGACTCTGAAACACCAGAGCGCCAGATATCCTCAGAGGTGCTGCCCTTGATAGCCCCTCAAAACGAACACATGCACATCATATACTAATGCGGGTTCCTGTTCGCCTTTAGCTTGAATAGGACGTTCGTTTACTTTTTCTGACGTATCGTTTCGTGGCTCCTATGTATGATCAGATAGTAAATTTTATATATGGTGAGTTTTTCCTGAACGCATTATGCTTTTCTGTAGAACTTTCCACCAGTCTCCTTCTCGCACCCAATAGTTAGGATTTCTTAGGGAAAGATGTTCTTTGAATTTTCTGTGTTTTTAGAATATTATAAATGTGGAATGCTAAGTTAAATCTGACATTCTTCTCCTAAGCTCACTGAGCTATGCCCTTTTTATTACAGTCACATAAGTTAAGTATGTGCTGTCAGCTTTAATTAAATTTCCTGAGTTGTGTTTATGATTTAACCCTATTCCACAATTGGAAATTTAAAAAGATGAGTCTCATAGTTATCTTTACTAGATATGTGTTTATGCTCATGTTCACTCTCATCAGTTTTTCTGCCAACATGGCGGGCTTTCATTTTGAGTACCATAAAAATGCATTTGTTTTAGCGGACGGAATTACAGAATTACTGTATTTTAATGATGCTGTTTCCTTTGTTCAGTGTCCAGGCCATTGCTCTAATTTTCCAGTCCAGTCATGGCTAGGCAAATAAAATGTTTTAAGCAATATTTAGGATGGCTTGACTCCACTATGCAAAAAACATGCTGGTAATATCATAAATCCTTGTAACTTTGGAGATTTTTCCCAGTGTGTAAATACAGAAGTGTGGGAGAGATTTTGCTTTGGGTGGTTTTGGAGGGGTGGCCATGCAAGAAATTGTTTTCAAAACAATCACTCCTACCATCTGTGCACCAGAAAACAGATTCGCAGAGCTGATAGCAACACTTGGACATAGCCAACAGAAAAGAGCCTAGGAAACCATTGAGATCCCCTACCCTTTGTGAGAAAATAATTGGGAAAAAATGGCTTAAAGAACTGACGTTGCCTGGTGGAGGGCATCTTATGGTTTTGGGGATAATAGTTATTTTTGTTGTTGTTTACATAACATGACTTACTGTTGATTTATTGGCAAAGTACTATCTTCCTTTCTCTTACTAATGAAAGTTTCATAACTATAGTATTAGGAGGTTCTGTAAGAGGCCCAAATTGTTAAAAGAACACAGAAAAATATGAGTGAGTAAAGAGCATGGAAATGTTGAATTTGCAAAGATACACTGATTTTTTAAGGTAAAAATATCTTCCTAATTTCAAATTCTCTCCAGGGGGCTAGGGAAAGCTTTAAATATCCATTCAAAATTCTTCACAGCCAGACATCTCTTTTAAAGGAATTAGGTTACATCAGTTGATGTAATTAACTTGGATTGTTTGTGTGATTCAAATCCCAAAGGCAACATACACATCTCCCCTCTGTGCAAAGGCGCCAGTGGTTTCGATTTGGGGTGTGTTTTGAGGGGGGTGAGGTAATGGGGGCAAGAGAACAAGCCGGTGAAAGGTAATATAGAGGAGAATCATGTGCTAAAAATGTTGTTTGATGCTATCTGATTTCCTTTTAAATCATTCCTTGAAAAAGAAATATCAGTTTGGAATCTATTAGTGGTCAAAATATTAAAATAAAACATCTTTTGTTTCATTAGCTCAGTTAGTCTTTACTCCCCTTTGAGCATCTGACAAGCAGTATAGAGCTAGAGGGAGATGAATCTTTCAGTCAATCGATGAACTGGAGGATGTACCATTTATTTACTTCTGACTTGCAGGAAGAGGGCCTAGAATCTGTGCTTTCAGAGCAAATCCAATTGCTGTATTAATCTCTTTAAGCTGTAAGACTATATTCATGCTTAAATATTTCCATCTTCAGATGATGCCACACCTGATCTATTTCATAGTTTTTTAGTTGTTTTTTTTAATTGATAAAATTTTAAAAAAATTTTATAAAGTTTTTAACTTTAATTCCAGTAGAGTTAACATACAGTGTTCTAGTAGTTTCAGGTGTACCATGTGGTGAATCAACAATTCCATATATTACTTGGTGTCATCATGATGATGAGTGTGCTCTTCAATCCCCATCACCTATTTCCCCCATCCCCCCACCCACCTCTCCTCTGGTAACCATCAGTTTGTTCTCTTTAGTTAAGAATCTGTTTCTCGGTTTGTCTCTCTCTCTTTTTCCTTTGTTCATCTGTTTTGTTTCTTAAACTCCACATATGAGTGAAATCATAGGGTATTTGTCTTTCTCTGACTGACTTATTTCACTTAGCATTATGCTCTCTAGCTCCATGTCATTGCAAATGGCATAGTTTTCTAATTCTTAAAGATATTCATGCCAACAATCATGCCCTTTTTCATGATAATTATTAAAAGCCTTATCTCCTCAATAACCTGCTCTTTTCTTGGTCAGATTCTACAGAGCTTCACTAGTCCATACTTATTCTTAGTGTCACATCAGCAGTTGTGGAAAACAATCATTGCTATCTTTCTAGATTAAATTCTTTTTGATATTTCAAAACTGAATATTTCTTCCTATAGTGAGAAGACTTATATATGGATGTTTTATGCTCCACTAATTAAGAACATGGTATTTATAGAGATTTCTGTTAACTATGACTAGATCACCAAAATTAAAATTACATAATTTTTTCAAAAGAAAATTTTCCATTCATATTTTATATAGCTTAGTTCAGTGTTATGTATTCATTTGTGGTAGAAAGACACTATTTTAAGCAAAAGAAAGCATTCTGTAAACATTTTTGTCTTTAAAATCAGGATTTTGTTGTTGTTGGGGTATACTCTTCTGAAGTAAAAGGGTTTTAAAATCACGTTTTGTCCATATTCTTAAAAATGTCCGGTAGAAAAGATATCTGAGCCTTACTCAAAGAATATAAAATATAAGAATTTCAATTACACTTGAAAGAAAAACTTCAACCTGAGACTGACTACAGTATTAGAGGGGCTTAAAAGCTTTCAAATAAATGTAGGGGTTTTGGCCCATTTGTCTAGAAATCACAAAGGAGTGTGCTTTTCCCATCAACTCTAGGGCCAATCTATACAGTTCTGGCCAGCTTCTTTCTGTCTCTCTTATCTAGTGTATATCTCTCCAGGGAATGTTCCTGATTGGTAATAGTATAGAAAATTTATTTTTTACTCCTGGAATTGTTTAATGTTAGAGTTGCGAGGATCCTTAGGAATGATTGGCCAACTTCCTTTTGTAGATAAAGATTCTGAGATCCAAAGGGTTGAAACAACTTTCCTTTCCCCATGCCATACCACAAATCTTTGTCAGAACTGGACTTAAGACTCACTACCCAGGGGTGCCTGGGTGGTGCAGTTGGTTAAGCATCCGACTTTTCATTTTGGCTCAGGTCGTGATCTCAGGGTCATGAGATGGAGCCTTGCCTTGAACTCTGAGCTCAGCAGAGAGTCTGCTTGTGATTCTCTCCCCCTCTCCCTACCCCTCCCACCCGTGCTCTGTCTCTGTCTGTCTCTCTAAAATAAATAAATAAATCTTTAAAAGAAATGACTCACTGCCCATGAAATTCATATTCAGTCTCTGGAATCATCATTCTACAGGTTGGTGAGTTTCCTTTCGACATATGGACCATTGTAAATCTCTCTACATTTTGGGACATTTGAAAGATAGGAACTGACCCCTCTGTGTGGTGGTGGCATGAAGGACAAATCTGACTCTGAGCTAAGAGACATAGTACTTAAATGTGACTAATCTTTAGTACATCAGTGTTACTGCTTGGTAAGTACTACAACTTTGTGGAAATGACTTGCTGCAGTCTTCCAGTTAGATAAATTCAGTTCTTTCATTTGGAAGGTAGGAAATAAGAATTTCTAAACAAAGTATCTCTTTTTCTGTATAAGGGCTTGACTCAATGACCATTTTACTTTGTTAACAGATGAATCAAATGTTTTCACCAGCAAAGTTCTTGGTCAAAGTGTTTCATACAGTCTGTTAAAGCATGTCTGTTAGTATTGACTTTCTTAGACTGGTACTTAAAATGGAAGCTAGAACCATATGGACCATGGTGGAGGGAATTCTCAGGAATTATCTTCTTTCTTTGTGTTGGTGTTGGGAGTGTAGGGTGGGTCGAAGGATTGATTTTCCATCATTTGAAATTGCTTCTCATAGGAGACAGAGCAAGATTCTCTTGAAATACATAGAAAGGGAATCTTATGATAAGCAAAATGTAGATTTTGCCTGGATGTACAGTTTTATATAAGGTTTTTCAAGTTTAACAATGTACCACAACTCTCTAAAAATTACGTTTGCATGTTGCAGGTACTCGGGACAAATATTTCATGAACTTTATGTTAGCAAATCACAGCCCAATTTAGATAATGACTATTAGTTATACAAAGTAAATATGTCAATACATGTTATTTTTAGTATATTCCTAATGGACTAAATCTCTTCTCCAAATCACATTTCCATTTTCATCTAAGCCTCTTGATTAGCAAATGCTAAAGGAATTTAATTATCAGAACTACATTGTTCTTACTTTTCTAACTGCTCTATAGAGCAATCTCACATTTTATTTTTAAAAAATTTTAAAAACATGATAGCCTTTTACATAGAATGTCACTCTAGGAATGTGTCCTAAGTGTATAATCAAATTAAAGAAAAAAAAATAAAGATCTTAATCACACTGCTGTTTATAATACTAAAAAAGTGAAATAAGTAAAATGTGAAACCCTAGAGAACCAGTGGAATAAAGCACAGAATCTTAGATTTTTATTATGTAATCCTAAACAATTAATATATGCATAAATATTTTTTCGACATAAAAGATGAATCAATAATCAGTAAGTTTGGCTAGAGAAGGTGCTATTTATAAGTGTGCCATTTTATGGTTTCCTAAGGCATCTCAATGTTATCCTAAGGTTAAAAGTTCCATGAAATCAGCGTCTTATGACACTTTCTACCATGTATTTGACCTTCTGTACTTGACAAACAGCAGGGGTTAAATGCAACTGTTAAATGCAACTTTTCCTACTATCTCAGAGACCTCAGTGGCTTAGAATAACAGGGGTCAGTCTGTCCATGTGGGGTGTATTAAGATTGTGAAACCAGTTTTTCACTCGACTTGGAACACCTTTTGAGGGTAGAAGAGAAAAGATGTAGTTGGGGCCATCAGAGACAATCTGTTGGTGGGAACGTGCATGTGCTTTGTTCCCAATGATCACCCCTTCCAAGGAGTGGAAGAGGTATTGAGTGATCTGCTTCCCCCCTAATCACAAGCCAAATGAGAGGGGCTTTAGAGAACAATGTGGGGAATATATTTGTCTTCTCAAATTTGAGGGATATGAGGACCGACTCACATCTGAAAAAGTTTAAAAGTCAGCTGCTGACTTCTAGCTCTGGAGGTGGGAGAGGAAAGAGGAATAACTGTTATAGAGTGAGCTGCACAGCTTCCAACAAGGGGACATGGTGTGTGTTTCCCAGGTGCCAGACCTTGAGAAATGGAGCCAGTAATTGTCTCCACCCAAGAAGACAGTAGGAAGAGACCAGGTAGGCCCCTAAAGTCATGGGCCAAAGGGGAGTTGTAAGTGACCCAACATAGGAAGCCTTACACTGCTCTCAGAGCTTCCTAACTGAATGGGGAGAAAAAGAATGCTTGTGGTACTCACAGAAGTGCCCTTCAGATTATGTTTTGCTGTTTGCTACACGGAGAACTCTGAAACCAGGTGACAAATGCCCTAATCAAGTATGATCTCTGCATTTCACCTCCACTCCTCCCTTAGAAGCGGTGCTAGAGGGCCCAAAGGAATCTGTTGAGCAGAAAAGAAATTGTAGGACAATGGACAAACAGTGAAGAAGCCACCCAGCCTCACTCCCTCAGCCTTACTTCCCTCCCTCTACTAGGCTTCTGAGGGGAGGAGGGGGGAGAAATTTTATTGTTGTTTTTTTTTTAATATTTCATTTATTTATTTATTTTAGTGGGGGAGGACCAGAGGGAAAGGGAAAGAGAGGGGGAAAGAATGTCCAGTAGACTCCCTGCTGAGTGTGTAGAGCCGAGGTGGGGCTCGATCTCAGGACCAGGAGATCGTGACCTGAGCCAAACCAAGAGTTGGACACTTAACTGACTGAGCCACACAGGTGCCCCAAGAGGGAGAAATTTTAAATTAGATAAGAGATTAAAGCTTTGAAATCAATTGGGTGGGTCTTAACAATGCAATGATATTTTCATGAGGCTTTATCCAGGAGTGGGGGGGGGATGAACAACTGTTGATAAAGCAGGTCAAAGGGGAGATTTATGAGAACAAAATAAAATTATTTTGTTTGTACCCTATTCAAAGTACTCAATAAACTAATGATATTTAGAAAGTTTTCTCTGATAGGTAAGTTACTAATTTAAGAAGGTGTATCATTTTTGAAGAATTCTGACTTTTAAGAAGTCCTCTTTTATAACAATCTTAAACCAGTGTTCCAACAGACCCTATAGCTTTAGTGCAAGTTCATCTCTTGGAGTCCATCCAGAATGAGACCAATATGTATAGTAACTCTTCTTTACCCTCCCCTTTTAATTCTAAGATAGCTCTTATTTTAGGTAAAAATGTCTCTACTCCTTTTACCCTCCTGGTCTCTGAAATATGGTCCTATTAATGTATGAAGTGGCAGTGCCAGAGTTCAGTGTACTTGCACTGGGAAATCATTCTTAGTTGAAGTAAAAGAGTAAAGAGCTTTAGGTAAAGATTTAACCTTTACTATGAAATGTTGGTCTCTTAGAGCCTATGATTCGGAGAGTGGCTCTGTTCCCTCAATGCCAGAAAATAATCTTGCACGTGATGGTGAATAAATTCTTGCAGAAGCCCTCCACTGTCATCTCACTGAATCCCCACTGCTCAGCAGTTGTGAACGATGAAGCTCTTACGAATTGGGCAGGCTAGCTGAGAAAAGTGAAAAATGCAGTCCAGACAGATGTGTATCTCACTTCGATTCTTTTATTATTTCTCCAGGTTGCAATTTTATCCCTGACTTTCACTAGGTACTTAGCTCTAGCAGATGAACAATATTTTGGCAGTGCCGCATATTGAATGAAAATAGAGTAAGGATTAATTTTGGGGGTGTTTCCAAACCATAGAACTGGTGGCAGAGTGCCAGCCCCCCTGAATGTCTTTCTCAACAGCTCAAATGAGCAAACTCTTGGCCGTTACAGTCAAATGAATGTTGGAGTTTTCAGTGGTACCTGTTACATTAAATCACATATTGATGGGGAAAGAAAGCAGAAATATCATGCTATTGTGAGGGAAAAAATGAGGTCTAGAAGCTTTTTTTTTGCCAATAGAAGGCTTTTTTAATAAGTGACAAACAGTTTTTGGATTTTATGATACTCCTATTTATTTGGATGGAAACCAACAGAATTTTTCACATGTTAATGTGAGTTTCTGTGTTAGCTCTGAGGCAGTTTTCTCTCTGGCAGGAGACAGCCCTAGAAGTTGTGCTTTCTACACTCCCTAGGTGTAGAAAGCAAATAGGTGCATAAAGCAAAGCCCAGAATCCTAGTTAATAAATCACTGAGCTGGCAGACAGATCATTAACAATAATGTTACCTTCAAATAAATCAGTAGGTTATCAGCACAGTCAGCGATGTATGAAGCATTGTGACAGAGCCAGATTAACTAATGTTGGGCAGTATGGATTCAAAGACCTACTTCACACTCCATTCTTTTAACGCATCTCCGAAGTAGTCAGTGTTCTAACCTGGCCCATTTTTCATGGCCCCATTCACACTGTTATTTCCTTCAAAGCATGGCTAGTGTTGTTCTCGCAACCTAGAGAACACTAGCCCTTCTCTCCATTTCTCTCTGGTCTTCTTGGAATTCTTGTCTTCACTTCATCATTTCCTTTGCTCCCACTCATTCCTCAATCAGCTCCAATAGAGATTCTAATTCTACCACTTTATCACAGCCACTCCTGCCCAGGACTCCGAGGCATCACTGGCCATTTCCAAAGGACGGTGTTTAGTTCCTTAGGTTTCCTGTCCTGTCACGCTACTGTTCTCTTTCTCAGCATTACCTCTTCTATTTGGGCTTAGGTGTTTGCGTTCCTCAGGGATCCTCATTTTAACCATTTCAAAATATGTGTCACGCAACCATCACTACTATCTGGTTCTAGAACTTTCCATTACCGCAAAAGGAAACCCCATACTTACTAAGCAGTCACTCCCCATTCTCCAATCCCCTAGTCCCCAGCAATCAATAATCTGCTTCCTGGGGCGCCTGGGTGGCTCAGTCATTAAGTGTTTGCCTTTGGCTCAGGGCGTGATCCCAGGATCTTGGGATCGAGCCCTGCATTGAGCCCCGCATCGGGCTCCCTGCTCTGCTGGGAGCCTGATTCTTCCTCTTCCACTCCCCCTGCTTGTGTTCCTTCCCTCGTTGGCTATCTCTCCCTCTGTCAAATAAATAAATAAAATCTTTAAAAAAAAATAATCTGCTTTTGACTCTATATATCTGCCTATTCTGAGTATTTCATATAAATAGAATCATATAATATATGTAGTCTTTTATATTTGGCTTCTTTCACCTAACATAACATTTTTGAGATTCATCCATGTTTGTAGCACGTTCACATTTGTAACTTTTGATATTCTTCTGCCCCATGTTCCCCATGGCCCTATCATACTGAAATGTATTCAGTTTCCCTGGCATGCTGTGGACACTCCTCCAAAATCCCCTCTTGCTTGTCCTCCTGCCTAAAGCACTCTAATGTTCTTCTCCCTTCACCTAGTGAATACCTACATAACTTTATAGTCTCAGTTTAGAAATTATTTCCCCATTAAAATCTTCCCTGACCCCCAGGAGGACCAAATCCAGGTGTATGGGGCTGGGGCTTTTATTTTGAAGGGTTCCTTTTAAGAAAAAAAAAATCCAAATTAACAAATGCAAAAGTAGACATGAAATATAAGCTTTTAGAATAAGAACAGAAATCAAAGCACATGACTTATATGAAAAACTGATGTTTAACAAACATTATATAATCCAGAAAAATAATATATTTTCATTGCTGTAATGCCTGACACATTTACTTAATTTTCCCATGCATTTTTTGGCTTGATAGTTTTTAATCACTCCTTGATCATGATAAAATTTGTAGTATCATTGACTATAAGGAGAATAGAAATAAAACTCAACCTTTTCTCTAGTGTATTTGATTCAAAAATTTTCCTTCATAATTTACTCTTAATGTCATAAGATATTAATTTTAGGGTTGTCATCAAATTTGGGAAAACCTCTATCGAATTTCTTTCATAAGCTATCAGACTTCTTGGGTAGTGGCTAATCTTAAACACTCTTTACATTGGTAATGTATATTAACCTGTCTTCTATAATGTCCTTACTCTAGTAGCATGTTTGGAGTTTTATATTAAATACATTGGTGTCAGAATTTGGGTCAAAATTTGACCTTTGTTCAAGCCCCTGGGATCAGAAATAGAAAATCTAATCTTACCTGCCCAATCAAATGTGAAGGACAAATATTGTGGCCTCTTGGACACTTTCTGTTTCTTTAACTATATGATAACTACATTTCTGATAGTCTAAAGTTTAAAATCTTCATAGCAAAGAGTATCTTAATTATGTCAGAGTAAGATAGACTTTTCTTTTCTTCTTCCCGAAAATAGCCAGAGGCAAAGAAACATATTGAAGTCTCATGGAGACTTATTTTTCCTTATTTGCCATGGGAAGCCCAAGTACCATCACCACAATTTAAGGGCTTTTGAGGCTGTGGGAAATTATATCTTATTAACAGGAGTTCTACATTCTTTCAATAGAGTCATGTAATATTTTAATTGAAGACTGTGCAGAGGTGGCTCATTTGAAGGTCATGCGCCTCTGCTTAGCATTTGTATGATTGTGAAATGATTTTGAGGTTCTCAGTCTGAATAGATTTGGTCTGCATTGTAGAATGTTCTCAGACTTTAGGAAAGATCTGTAAATATGTTTTGAATACTCAAAAGGACCCTGAGATAAATTGCCATTGAATTTGTTTAGGTTTTCATGAAAGGTGAATAAAAGAAAGGCAGAGTTCCAATTCAGTTAAAGTAACTCATTACGCCAAGAAATCATGCTATTAGGTAATCACTAATTGTTCAGCAGTGGCCATTAGGTTAAAAATAGAGTGATGTGTTTTTATATGCTCATATGTGAACAGAATATTACTTTCATGAGAGTGATTAGTCCGATAAGGCATGTGCAAGAAGGGTCATGGAAACGCCAGAAACGTCATTTACATGCACTAAATTGCTTTTTTCCCCCTCTTTCTCTTCTTTAATATTACATAAAGGCAGAAATTTATTCCCATGTGTTGTGTTGGAGCCTTCAGACCCAGTGACCAGGTTAAAGAATTTGTCTAGGTTTCACTATTATGCCTTTACAGGACGTGGTGGAGATTTCATAACGCTTGCCACTCTCCCATACGAAGAGTTGGATCTCATGAATGTGCAAAAAGACCTGTCTTGGATGTTTACTTAGTGAAGGCATTTCCTTCCTCTTTTCTAACCATGATTTAGGTCTATAGCTTTATACAGCTCTTGTCCCTGTGGGGTCTGGGTGGAAATATTGGGCCTAGGGTAGTCAGCTCTCCTGACCGATGGCTTCAGTGAGTGCAGCAGAGGAGACACAGCCCCGTGTGCAGTGTGTGGCAGAGGGTAGCCTCCCTTTCTGGTTCACTGTCCAAGTTGGATAAAGGCGGACTTTTCTGTCCACAAATTGGCCAGGTATTGAGGAGTTTCTTTTTCCTTCACATCTAAGAAATGCTACCTTTCCTCTCTTACCTCCTTGCCTCCAGAAAATCTAGCACTTTCCAAACAGGAACCAGCATGAAAAGCTTTCCCTAAGTCATTGTCATTCTGGGATCATTGATGAGTATGCATCCCTAGTGGCCTGTGGTCCAGGAGCTGCCCTTGTGGCTCTGCGACAAGCTCCCCATGATTATGCTGGAAGATGATGAGTAGAGTGGATTGACCACAGGTAGTGTTTTGCTGTTAATTCTGCGAGGAGACTCTGAGAGGCTTTACATGCATATGACAATTACCCTAAAATGCTGCTCAATGTAATGATGTGTTGGGAAATGGAAAATGCTGAGGGGGTCATTTAGCAATCATATCCTGATAGTGTTCTTTCAGCAGATTATAGGTTTTTTCCTCCCTCTTTATAGTAATATATAGAAGTAAATACAACAATTTTTCACAGCAACAACAAATTCAAATTCATAGTCACATGAAAACAGGCCCTTATCAACTTAAACAGCTAGGGAAATTATCTGAGAAGAGACGTCTTTGAAGTGTCTTAGAAGTTTTCATGGATAAACCCCAGGGAGATGTACACTTCTTCTATCTTCTCCTCAAATATAGTGTTTGTTTGATCTTGTAAATTCACATAAGCATATATGCCTGAACCCATGCTTGCTTCCAGTATTTCTTATGATTCTTTATCATAATTGCTTTGGAGAAGAAGAAAAGGATATAAAGGTGTGAATTTAAAACACTTAGTTTTCTTTCAGGGCTGTCCATTTTGATTAGAACCTGCTTAATTATTGAAGAATATCTCCGTATCTGAAAATCTGTAACTCTTAAGGAGGCAAAGCTGAAATCAAACTTGTTTAAAAGTGACATTGTGCACATTTTTTCTCAACCTTTTTTAAAAAGAAATTGATGTGAGAAAACTTTTTAAAGGTTTACTTTTAAATAGTTGTCCAGTTCTATTTTATTGTATATGAATTAATGATGCATTTGATTGAGTTTCACCTAAAAAATAAGTGTTATTATTATTGGATAAATAACTATATTATTTTTAATCACCAATATGAAGTTAAATGTGTGGTCAGTTGCCTGTCTGGAATCTCTAACTCAATTTTCCTCTTACTTTGTTTAAATCTGTTTTTAAAACCCTAAGTCATGCCAAGTAGTTTTACTTTCTTTAAAGATCATTTAAAAATGTTTTTCCATTTTCTGCAACTTGATCAAGTTATACAGTAAAAGGACTTTTAAATGTCTCTCCTCCTTGAAAGTTAGATAAAAGCCATAGAGATTTCCTTCTATGTTTGATTTTGTAATTTTGTGCCTAAATCCCACAAACCACAGTATTTACTAAATCAGGTCTTCAGAATAATTCATTGTTTACCAAGGCATGTAAATATGGTTTCCACAGTTAATAAGTACTATTTACTGAAGGGAACCACCATTTATATAATACAGCAGAGTTACAAGGGATACTTTATATCAAATGAAGAGAAGTTTCTCACTAGATTATTAGGTTTTTGTGATTTTTTTTTTCTGAATAGTGGATGGAAGAATTAGTGGGCTGGAGAAAGATTGTAAGTTCAATAGCATAAATTGTATGTAAATAGCCAAAACATACTGTTTGGGTTGCCAAATACTCATGGGAGATTGCATTCATTAAACTAAAAACTTGTCGGCTTTCTAAACACAAAGTGGCAACATTTCTAAACACACAGGTTATACTTATATGTATTGATGTCAAGTTGCAGGGCAGGATGTCCCATTTGTTCATTTTTCCTTCTCTTCCTGTGAGATGATGGTGATGATCTACATTTATTGAATGCTTACTGTGTGTCAGGTACTGTTCAAGGACTCTAGGTGCATTATTAATTTATTTATTCCTCTCCAACCTACTTTTAGCTTCATAGACAGGAGTTCTGACTTGGTTGCAATTTGCATGGAAAAGAAAAAAAATCTTCATACTCTCCCTGAATGTCTAGTATTTGTCTCCCTTACCTCTTATTTTCTCTGCCCATACATGAGAACACTTCCTAGAGTTTTGTTTTAAATACTCCTTGGTTTGCTGTTTTCATTCCCTTCTTTTGTAAGGTTGTTTACTTCCAAAGTCCACTGCCCAGGTATAATACATCACGGAGGCCTGATTGCTGTTTTACTCTTTTTCCTTTCTCTCCTACCTCCCACACAGCTCCACAGTAGTGCTGGCTCTTTTCACTGAACAAAAAAGTTTTTTTATAGGCTCAGCCATTACTCAGCTTAACTTGATTGTTGCCATAGGATAATGTTGTTCTACTTTTGCCACAATTTGGGTTTTTAAATAAGAAGATAGAAATCTAGGTTTTTATGCAAAATCTGCCTTGGAAAGAATCATTCAAGAATTGAGAAAAAAGTTGTGAAAACCAAAAAAAAAAAAAAAAATTACCCTTGGGTATTTCTGGGTTCTTAGCTTGAAGTCTCCATTTCAAATGCAATCAGTGCTTAGTTCATTGCTTATGCTTGTAGGTGTTAAGAAACAACTACTACTTTTATAATTAGAAAAGATTGGTAGGAGAAGAAAGGGATAAAGAAAGAGGGGGTAATCAGAAGGGGGAATGAAGCATGAGAGACTATGGACTCTGAGAAACAAACTGAGGGCTTCAGAGGGGAGGGGGTTGGGGGAATGGGATAGGCTGGTGATGGGTAGTAAGGAGGGCACGTATTGCATGGTGCACTGGGTGTTAAACGCAACTAATGAATCATCGAACTTTACATAAAAAAACAAATTAAAAAAAAAAAAGAAAACCCGTCAATCCCATAAATTACAAACCCCCAAAATTTTAAAGAAAAGCCACAAGGGATTACAAAAGCACTGATTCCAATAATTAAGAAATTAATTTAAGAACAATACAAGTCTCTATTATAAGGTTTTTTTGTTTTCTTATTCTGCTTCTCCAGTCATATTCTTTTAGTTCATTAGGAACAAACATTCTTTGGGAACACTAAAGCTTTAGCTTTAGTTAAGAATGTAATAACATTAATTTTAAAGGAAAAAGCAAAAAAGAATAGAAGATTCAGTGATTATGATTCCATTTGATATCTGGTCCACTCAGGGAAAAATTTAGAAATAAAACTTAGCAATGCTCACAGGCATGACAGTTTGCCTCTGTGGCCTTCAGCACCCCATCTGTCAAATGAAGATCTCACCTACTCTTAGTGTCCTTTAATCTTTCCTTCAGTCACATGCAGAAGCCTCAAAATAACAGGAAGAATTATATGTAGAGGGAGGTATTATTAATTTTTATCAAGACTCTTACTAAGAGCCTGCTGTCTTGGAGCCTGTAGTTCTTTGAGCTCCCGTCTCTGACTGGAAAGAATAATATGAGTGTTGAGATTTACCTCCTCTCTTAGTCAGCTTGGGCTGCTAGATCAGAATACTGTTGACTGGGTAGCTTGAATAGCAAATTTATTTCTCACAGTTTTGAAAGCTCGAAATCTGAGATCAGGGTGCCAGCATGGTTGGGTGCTCGGTGAAAGTCTTCTTCCTGGCTTGTAGACTGCCGCTTTCTTGCTGTGTATTTACATGGCAGAGAGAGCTCTAGTCCCCTCATCCCCTTATAAGGGCACCAATCCCAACATGTGGGCTCTATGCAGATGACTTTATCCAAATTAACTCCCAACGACCCCATTTCCAGATACCATCACATTAGTGGTTAGGACCTCAACATATGAATTATGACAGAAGACACAAGGATTCCATCCATAGCACCTTCCATTGGAAAGTATTAGAGACTTAAAGTTTAATTGTGTTGTGAACTTGGGCAAGTTCTTCAACTTCTCTCTATCTCAGTTTTCTCATCTTTAGAATGGGGATAATGATATTACCTACCTTATAGCATTGTTGTGAGCACTGAAGGACTTAATCTATTTAAAACATCCTTAGAATAATAGCTGACACATTAGTATTTAGTAAGTGCTGGCTATTACCCATAGACCTTAGGAAGAGAATACATTAACTCAACTAGACACCGCATGTCAGAGATGGCATCTCCCTTGATCATTTGTATGCAGCCATGACAGCCAAATAACTTAGGTCATGGCAAAATATTGCTTTTGGTAGAAACGTCTAAGTCAGTATTTGCATTCTGGGTGGGACTGAGAAAGTGTTCTGTGTTTCACTGGCCTATTTAAGTTTATATTCACATTTATAAGCCATTAGCTCTTTCTCACAGGCTCTTGTCCAAGTCGCTATGCAGAATAATTAGGCAGGTCTTCATTAAGAGTTGCTCACTCAGAGAGCGTGCATTCCAGGGCAATCATGAGAGGAGGGTGGGCATGATTCTCTGGGTTACAAGGTGGATGGGTATCCAGGCTGCAACTTCAAGGCCTCAGTGCAAGCAGACCTTCTTTGCATACCTAAGAAGAGGGAGGAGGAGGGCATGAGAGAAAGAGCTGGATATTGGAGGAGAGAACACATGCTTAGTATTTCTCATCAGAAGACTTTCCTCAGTGAAAGACCCAACAAGGCAGCTATTCATAAGTTATTTAGACTGTCTCATTAGTACCTAGAAAACAAAAATGGTGCTACTGATTTTCAGTATCTTTGATTTTTTTGGCAATTGATATTTTTTACCATTTATTATAGCAGTTCTTAGTAAGTATGCCTCTGATTTTTTTTAAGCTAGAACACAAATGAAGTATATTTAAAGGAACGTGGATACCACTCTTTTAAAAATTTCCTGAAAAGACTCTGACAAATAATGACTATCAGAAAAAGTGTTCCCTAAAACTTTAAACTTTTAAAGGGCTCTGCTAAATGATGCCATTCCTAATGAGGTCCAGTAAGTTCCCAGATTCCATGCAATATGCTCGTTATCCTTATCTCTGAGATACTAAAAACTAGGATTGAGGAGTTTTTGGTTTTATTTCTTTCACTTTCAAACAGATAACATTGAGAAAAGTATAATCTATAATTGAAATCACATGTCTGACACAATTTGAAATGACTGATTAAAATGTCTTAGGTTTGGAGAGGGGTTGAGGAGAGGAGACATTGTTCTTCAATACATAGTCTGAGTTTATGAGGCCTGCCATGGAATAAGAATGCACTAGTATGAAAACGAAGGCTTGGAGGCTGTGGAAATGTCCCAGATTAAAGACGTCTAAAGAGAATAGCTAAGGCAATACTAGACTGGATCCTATCATGGAAGGAAAAGAATGCTGTAAAGGACATCATCAGGTCATTTGAGAAACATGGAAAAAGGGTAGTAGATTAGATAAAAAGATTGTATCAATGTGTAAGCTGTACAGTTTAAGCTGTACTATAATTATGTAAGAGTATACTTTTGTTCTTAGGAAATACACACCAAAGTGTTTAGAAGTAAAGATTCATGGCATATGCAACTTACTTTCAAATGATGTTGAAAAAAATTGTACCTATTTTTTATACATAAAATAGTATGTATGTATATATACGAACCATTCTATATACATACAGACATATATGTATATAAATACAAACATACACATATACAGTCTTAGTTCATTCAGGTTGCTATAAAAAAATACTATAAACTGAGTGACTAATAAACAACAGAAATGTAATTTTCACGGTTACAGAGGCTGAGAAGTCCAGGGTCATGGTACCAACAGATTCGGCCTCTGGTGAGAGCTGTCTTCTCATTGTAACTTCACATAGCAGAAGAGGCAAGAGAGCGCTCTCAGGACTCTTTTCTAAGGGCACTAATCCCAGTGACCTCTCAAAGGTCCCACCTCCTAATACACCATCACTCTGGGGATTCAGATTTCAACATCCGAATTTTATGGGGACACAAACATTCAGACTATAGTGTATTTATACATAAAAAGACAGAGAATAGGGTGCCTTGGGTGGCTCAGTCAGTTAGGCATCTGATCTTGATTTAGGCTTAGGTCATGATCTGAGGGTAGTAAGATAGAGCCCTGCATCGGGCTCCCCACTCAGTGGGAAATCTGCTCCAGATTCTCTCTCTTCCTCTTACTCTGCCCCTTCCCCCCTCACCCTGTACTCTCTCTCTAAGATAGATAGATAGATAAGTAAGTAAATAAATAAATAAATAAATAAATCTTTAAAAAAGAGGGAGAGAATAAATGATAAAGCAAATGGTACAAAATTTTATCAATAAGTGAATCTGGCTAAAGAGTATACAAGGGTTTTGTGTACTGGTCTTATTCTTGAATCTTTTCTGTAAGTATTAAAGTATTTCCGAATGAAAAGTAGAAAAAAAAAAAAGAATTAAAAATTCAACATCAACCCCCCCCCCAAAAAAAATTAAGGCTTTCTGATATTAAGCATCCCATTACTTGACATTGGGGGTACTACAGTGCACTTCATTGTAAGCAAATTGTTTAAGAAAATACTAAAGGTGGGAAGCAAACTTCAGTTAAGAGTATAAAATAGGGCCCTTTAAATGAGTGAAAGTGCGTGGGAGTGTTACCAGGTTGGCAAAGCATCCTGTGGTGGAGAAGCTGATAATTTTGAATGACAGCTGTTGGGGTCTCCAGGCAGAGAGGCTGCCTGTGCAGGGACTATGGGTCTTCTTAGATGTCTCTGGCAAGCCTGAGACAGGGACCAGGTGGCTATGTAAAGGAAGAGTGAGGGAAGGGAAAGGAATACGGAGGAACAGTAGGAAAGAGGAGGCACTTATAACATTAGCTACTGTCGTTGAGCACTTCCTATATGCTTGCTTTGTTCTTTGGTTCTTTGACTTCATTTTATCCCCTCCTCCCTCTGAATAAGCCTACAAGGTGTTAGTATCAATATTTCCCTTTTACAGGTAAAGAACCTGGGACTCAGAGATGCTTCTGTACAAGTTAGACAGTTGCAGAGCTGATATTTAAACTGAAGTCTGTGTGATGTCGAAGCTATTAACCACTACATTTAAGGTCCCCCCGGTGGCTCTTGTGGGGAAGGGGAATCAGGGTGCCCCAAGAGTTCCCTCAGTAGGCCTGTTGGCAGCTCCAGGGCTGGGCCTAGGTGTCAAGATATTAGGAACATCCATCTGGACTTTGGCTGTTCCAGCAGTCAGATCACTTGAAGTCAATAAAGAACTGTCCCAGGGAGTAGTTTCTTAGATTGCCTAGCACCTAATGCCAAGAGAAGCAATTCCATTTCTCCTGTGGCCCCATGTAGTTCCAATTCCCTTTCTTTCCTTGCTATGCAGACATGCACTATGGAGTGTAAAAAGTGATTTGGGGGCCAAATACTACAGTATGGATGGAAAACCCTGGCCTCATGCAGAAGCAGCTGTGGAGTCATTGGTATTATTCTTTCTTCTCTGACTGTCTGTTAAAGAAACCACGTGAAAATATACTCTCCAGGATGACAGACGGTTTGTTTAAGGAACCGCACACATCACAGAGGTATTGAGTTGTTCACTAGGTTTTTGGTAGGTGGAGAGGAGGTTTCCAGATACAGCCAATAGCACTCATTTATGGGTGGGGATCTTCAGCGTTCAGGTTGTTTTTCTTACTTCCCAACACAAAACCAAATTATGGTTCAACCCTGCTTCAGAGTTCTGTTCTCTTTTTCAAAGATCAGGGATGCCCAAATTTATGAGGGTAGTTTCTTTTTAAAAACCAATGATTTTTCCTGTTTCCAGGCTAAAAGCAAAGTTCATAGGCCCAAAGTGCATGCTGAAAAAGGGAATTGGCCAACCCAGCTGCTATAGAATATATAGTCATTAGAAAGTTGTCTTGCTTACAAGAAGCAGAACTTCCTCAGTCTTTGTTTTCTTGCTTCTTTCCCATTGCTGGATTTTGGAACCTTGTGTATAGATAACCTATCTCCTATATCTGAATAAAAATTTTCTCAGAGATCTACAATGTTCATTATTCTTAATCCCCAGTACAGGTAAGCTCCAATTAGTTTGTCTTTAGACTTACTATTTGCTGGGTCATCTACCTACTTTGTTTATATTTATTGCTGTTAGAGGCAAGATTAAAGAGTACTGTGATTAAGTAAGTAATTTTTAAAATGTATTGGACATTTATTCTGGGTCAGATATAGGGACACCAAGACATAGTTCCTGCCCTCAAGACTCTCATAATCCAGAGGGAGAAACAGGGAAATAAACAAACACCACACAGCAAGATAAGTATTATGGTCCCTGCCCTTGATGTTGGCTCCTCCTCTTTCATATCAGTGAAACTGTCTGCTTCACACAAAAATGATACGCCCAAAGGCAGAGTCTCCCTGTGAAAGGATGCTTCTCGTGGGAAAGGGGATTGAGAGGGGACTTAGGGGTAAGAAAAAGAAACTGACCTGATGTGCAAGATGTTCTTCAGGCTCTCAGTAAGGCGTGGATGCAGGAGCCTGCAGTGAGAAAATGTCTTCCCCAGGACAGAGTCTTTTCCTGTCTGGAGCGGGAAAGCCGCTGGAGTGGCTGCAGTCAGAAGTGGCATGCAGGTGGAGCGTTGTAACATCCGTTTTAAGCCAATTAAGCAGGATGAGAAAGATAAGCAATACCTCTGGAAAGTTTACGATTGAGGTGGTTTCTCTGTTCCTTGGGTGCAGAGAAAAACGAATGATAAGAGAAACCATTCTGAGGGTGTAATTTTCATTTTTGGAGCTAGAATAACTAACAGAAAGAGAAGAGTAAAATACAGCCACTGGTGTCTCCAGAAAAAAAACCTAGCTAGTTCAACAAAGCAAAGAGTGATTTTCTACATATTTATTCCTGGAGAAGTATCATTTGGAGCACTTGCTAGAAGTTCTTCACATAGGTCTCTATTTTATACAAATGCAGAAATGTGGTTTTCTATGTATGGTTCGTCAGCCAAAAATAAGGTTGTATTTGGCTTCCTTAAAAGTGATCATGTGTGAAGCTGAGTGGAGGAAATTTTAAGTCATATTTTTGGTTATTTTAAATTTAATTGATAGCATCATGAACTAGATTCAAAGACTATGTAGGCCAACATTTTCTGAGAAATTCACCAGATGTTATGTGGTTATATGTGAGCACACCTGAAAAGGATTTTGAACACTGAAGTCTGAATCCAGAACATTAACATTTTTAATTTTTCTTAAAAAGACTCTTAAGACTAAAGAATGAAAATGTTTAGGAGGCGAGCTTACCAAAACCCAGTCAGTGAAGCCAGGTCAGCATGAAGCCCCCAAATCAACTTCTGCCTGGTGGGGTCTTAGAATTGTCTTAAATGAAAGGGAAAATTGCCCATAACTGCAAGGGGAAGTAGTCATTAAGGCAGGCACAATCACCACGAAAATAGACCACTTCTTAACTTAAATGTGTTTCATCATTGGACACTATAATAAACCCAAACTGAACAATGAGATCACTTAAATGTACCAGAGAGTTGACTTCTTGAGAAACTCCTTGTCTTCTTCTCCATTCTGTCATACTTCATTCCTAATGTGGGGGACATTGCAGAAAACAGTGAAGGAAAATTCATCACTCCAGATTTCATCCTAGTGATTGTCAAAACTTGTACGTTTATGATTGCCCCGAATATACTTGGCTGTCAGCTAGAGTCGCCGGGATATCTTTGAAACTTTACCTCTGTCTACCTTTGGTTTTTAGCTGATAGTCTTTGACAAAAAGATAGATTAATAAGAGAAAACAAAGGTTATTAACGCATTCAGTGCACATCACGTTAGAGAAACCTAAGCCAAAAGTAACTAAAAATGGCAGGGCACCTGGGTGACTCAGTCGTGAAGTGTCTGCCGTCAGCTCAGGGCCTGATCCCAGGGTCCTGGGATCGAGCCCCGCATCAGGCTCCCTGCTCCGCTGGGAGCCCACTTCTTCCTCTCCCACTCCCCCTGCTTGTGTTCCCTCTCTCGCTGGCTGTCTCTCTCTGTCAAATAAATAAATAAAATCTTTTTTTAAAAAAAGTAACTAAATATGGCAACTTAGAATTTCAGCTTACATATTACACAGCATCTTCAATAAAGAACAATACATTAGTAGAGAAATGACAAAGGAAAGCAATTTTTGGCTTCCAAGGGCAGCAGACTGTAGAAAGGTAGATATATAGGAGGAAACTAATGGAGTAAGATTTATTTGCAGATTCATCTGTAATCATCTCTGGGCTGATAAGAGTCTGTCTCCAGTAAAAGAATTTATATCCTGCCTTTAAGTAGAAGAGAGGTAGTTTGTTTTTTTTTTTCCTTCTACATTTGTAGCTTCTTAATTGACTTCAGTTCAAAATAATTTTTATGTCAAAGAGGGATATTTTAGGGTTACATATTCAGGTTTCCTTTAAGGGCCACTTAAGAAGAATTAACTGCGGATACTCTGACAGAAACTTCCCGGGCCAGAGTATGTCTTTACTACTCCTAAAGATGTCCTCTTTCTTCCGACGCCCTCCCTACTAGTAACCATGATCCTTTGCTACTGGGCTTTCAAGAATGGAAAATCATCCCATGCCTTTTTTGTCACTTTATTTATTTATATATTTATTTATATAAATATATAAATATTTATTTATGCCCATTATCCATTCCCAGCATGGGGTTCAATGCCCAGCGTGGGGTTCCATGCCCAACGTGGGGTTCAAACTCACTACCATGAGATCAAGACCTGAGTCGAGATCTAGAGTTGGATGCTCAACCAGCTGAGCCACCCAGGTGCCTCTTGCCACTTTTTAGTTTGAAATCATATGATACCTAGAAGATTTGCAAAGACAGCCATTGACTCTGTTTGCCCTTAACCCCATTTTCCCTAATGTTACCTATGCTGTGTCTTGCTATCTTATTGTGGTTTGAATTTACATTTCCTTAGTGACTACTGATGTTGAGCATCCTTTCGTAAGCTTATTTGCCATCCATATGTCTTCTTTGGTGAAGCATCTGTTCAGAAATGTGTCCCATTTTTTAAATTGGGTTGTGTGTTTTCTTATTGTTGGGTTTTGAGAAGTCTTTATATAAGTTAATTATCAGAGGTATGATTTGCAGATATTTTCTACCAGTCTCTGGTGCTCTTTATTTCCTTTCCCATATCCAAGCTTCAGTCTGATATCCTTCTGCCTGGTGAAATTCCTTTAAGATTTCTTGCCAAATAGATTTGCAGGCAATGATTCCATTCATTTTCATTTGTTTGAGAGTCTTTTTTTTCTCCTACAGTTTTGAAAGTTGTTTTCATGGGCTGTAGCAGTCTGGGTTGATGGTTTCCCCACAACCCCCACACAAGCGTTTTAACCAACTCTCTCATCTCTCTCATTTCTTCTGGTAAGAAATCTGCTGTAATACTTAACCTTTCTTGCCCTGCATGTGATGTTTCTTATTCTTCTGGTTGCTTTCAAAATTTTGTCGGTCTGTTGCTTTCAGTGGTTTGAATACAGCATTTGAATGTGTGTGTGTGTGTGTGTGTGTGTGTGTGTGTGTTAGTATTTATCCTGCTTGCTTTTCTCTGAGCACTTTGGCATCTGCCATTAATTTGGGAGAGTTCTTGGCCATTTTTCTTCAAGTATTTCTTCTATACTGTTCTGTCTTTTCTTTTTGGGATTCCCGTTATGTGTAAGTTATAAATGTTTGACATTGCCCCACAGCTCTTGGTTTATTTTTCACTTTTTTTTCCTCTCTGTTTCACTTTGGGTAATTTCTATTGCCTTATCTCCAGGTTAACTGATGCTTTCACTGGTAGAGTTCGTTGAGCCTGCCAGTGCCATCCATTAGCTTTGTTACTGTGCTTTTCATTTTTAGCATTCTCATTTGATTCATGTTTCTCTGATAAAACGATTCATCTGGTCTTGCATGTTGCCTGATTTTTGTTTAGAGCTTTTCATTGTTCATTTAAAATTCCCTGTCAGATAGCTCAATGTCTGTGTCATAGCTAAGTCTGGTTCTAATGATTGCTCTTCTTTGTGTCTCTTTCTTTCCTTTTCATATACCTCATAATATTTTGTGAAAGCCGAATGTCTTGTATATGATAGAAGAGACTGAGGTAAATAGTTTTTAATGCCTGGAAATGGACACACCTTTCCTTTCATTAGGTCTTTATTGTGGGGATTGGAGGTAATATTGTTAGCAGTTGGGCTGGTTTTGAGGGGTTTTGTTGCTATGGTTACCCTCAATGTTCCAAGGGCTTCACATTTCTTAGGGCTGTCTTGTGTTTAGGATGAGAGTTTGTTTGGGGAGCAGTGTCTGTTTGGTCTTATCTTTCTATTTTGCCTCAAAGAGGTTCCTTTGTGCATTCTTCCTCTTCTGTACATTCTTACTCCCTCTCTCCATAGTGTTCTTGTTACTCGTTTGAACATTTATCTTAGTGATAAAGGACAGTAGAATGGAACATTCTCTATTGTTATGATTAAATCTCAGTCCTAGGTAGAGTCTTGGGAGTATGACTTTCTCAATTCCTCACTTACTTCCTTGGCCGTAATTTTGAGCCCAGTGTGTATTCATGCCCCCCTAACACAGGACTAACCTTTTTTACTTTTCTGTTTTCCTCCCCCAGCTGCAAAGAGTTTTCACTTGTGCCCTTAGGATGGTGTCATTGTTATTCCTCCCCTCTCCCCAAAGATTAAGACTTTTATTTGGCAGGGGAGATAAGGGAAATAGATGAGGTGCCCTGCTTTCCCCCACATGAATGCTGTCCCCTCACCAGGTTTGCATCAAAATTGATAGTTCTTAAAACTTCTTTGTGTGTGTGTGTGTGTGTGTGTGTGTGTGTGTGCGCGCGCATCTGGTGGTGTTTGTGGAGAAGCGAGGGCTGAAGTTATACACTTTTCCAATTTCTGTGGTTCTCAGTGCTTTCATGCTGTCTTCCCCATTCTGCGTTGGCCTTCGCCAATTCATCAGTTATTCTAGCTGAATCTTGTCTTCTGTTGCTTTTAACCTAGGTAAGTGAGTGCTTCCATCTCCTCTCTCCCAGTAGGTGCCTGTTACTCCTCAAATTCTGGGCCACTTATGTATTCTACAACTTCAGTTCTCTGAGGAGTTCAAAAAACGTCATAAATTTGAAGCTAATTTAGTTCTTTTTTCATTGTAAGGTTGGGAGTGATATTCCTTCCAGCTTTGCCAGATAAAATGCAAGAAATCTTATGAAATTGGAATTTCAGATAACAATGAGTAATTTTTTAAATATATCTCATACAAAATTTAAATTTAACTGGTGTTCTATACTTTTGTTTTCCTAAAGGTGGTAACCCTATTTGAGCTCCCTGAGTCATGGTACAGAAGTACAAGTTACATCATTTGTGTGTGTGTGTGTGTGTGTGTGTGTGTGTGTGTGTGTGTGTGTATGTGTGTTTGACAAGAAGTTTCATGTATGAAGAATATTTTAAAACAAAAGACATTTTAAAAATGGAGCTGAAATAAAATCAAATCATTAACACAAAGGAATCAAGGAACTGTGACATTTGAGGTTTCAATGGAAGGACATTTTTTAATTTGAATTTTATTTTACTTTTTAACTCCTTGCTGTCCTTCCAGTCATACGATATGAGCTGGACTAAAATTTAGGTTGAGTGAACGGTTTCATTTTTCTCATTTATTCATCAACAAGGTGATTTTTCTTACTTTGGGATCATGGAGTTCTGTGAGAAGCTGTTGATAGTTATGGATATTATCCTGAGAAAAATTTATATGACATATCTGAGAAACATTTGTATAATACTTTTCACTTATGATTTCTGAGGTTCTCATACCTTATAAGATCTTACACAAAATTTTCGATGAGGCAGAGAGGGAGGAATTTTTGAATGTTACCTCAGCTTCTTAATGTCATATCAGACATACTGAGTTGTGCTTTGTATTATAGAATGTATGACAGCGCACATTACTGTGAGATGTGCACATATCTATTTTGGTCAAGGAGATACTTATTTTAGAAATAGTTTTATTTAGCCATTATCTGCATGAATCAATGACCTATTTTCATTTTTGTTTATTTCTGTGTTTGACACAACTATCCATTACACAGAGTAGCATTTTTCTTGAACTTTCAGCAGACATACTGTGAAACTGAACTTGGATGATCCATCAGTGTAGATAGCCCTTTATTATTTTCAGTTGTGTTTTCTGTTCTGGAAGTTTTTCAAAGTTATGTTCCTATTTCCATATGTACCACAAAGGCATCTCTCCTCTTTCCACGTATTTTAATAAACTAAAATATAGTGGTGAAATGGGACAAGAGGATGTCATAGAAACAAAAATATATAACCTCACTCCATCGTTCGTTCGTTCGTTCGTTCTTTCTTTTTTTTTTTTTTTTTGATGAGTTACCCTGACGTGGCATTCTTTTTTTTTTTTTTTAATATTATGTTAGTCACCATACAAAACATCCCTAGTTTTTGATGTAAAGTTCCATGATTCATTACTTGCTTAATTCATTACTCCTTAATACCCATCACCAGCCTATCCCAATCCCCCACCCCCCTCTCCTCTGATGCCCTCAGTTTGTTTCCCAGAGTCCATAGTCGCTCATGGTTCATTCCTCCTTCTGTTTACCCCCCTTTTCTTTATCCCTTTCTTCCCCTACTGATCTTCCTACTTCTTATGTTCCATAAATGAGTGAAACCATATGATAATTGTCTTTCTCTGCTTGACTTACTTCGCTTAGCATTATCTCCTCCAGTCCCGTCCATGTTGCAGCAAATGTTGAGAAATCGTTCTTTTTGATGGCTGAGTAATATTCCATTGTATATATGGACCACATCTTCTTAATCCAGTCATCTGTTGAAGGGCATCTCGGCTCCTTCCACGATTTAGTTATTGTGGACAATGCTGCTATGAACATTGGGTGTATAAGGCCCTTCTCTTCACTACGTCTGTATCTTTGGGGTAAATACCCAGTTGTGCAATTGCTGGATCATAGGGTAGCTCAATTGTTAACTTTTTAAGGGAACTCCACATTGTTTTCCAGAGTGGCTGTACCAATTTGCATTCCCACCAACAATGTAGGAGGGATCCCCTTTCTCCACATCCTCTCCAACAATTGTTATTTCCTGCCTTGTCAATTTTTGTCATTCTAACTGGCATAAGGTGGTATCTCAGTGTGGTTTTGATTTGAATTTCTCTGATGGCTAATGATTTTGAACATTTTTTCATGTGTCTGTTCGCCATCTGTATGTCTTCATTATGAGAAGACATACAAATCACTCCATAGTTCTTTAAATTTCTTTTTCTACCTCGTGGTTTGGAAAAATACAGCTGGCAGGCTGGCCTTGTTTTTATAAATAAAGTTGTATTAGAACACAACCACACTCATTAATTTATGTATTGTCTCTGGCTTTTTTCACTCTATAAAGGGAGAGTTGAGCATTTGTGACAGAGACTATATGGCTCATAAGCCATTTTTAGTGTCTGGCCCTTTAAGGAAGAGTTGGCTATTTTAGACAAAGGACAAAGAAAGATAAGAGAACAAATTTATACATGACCACAAGCTGTTGTGTAACTCATTTAGTTTCCACAGCAAAGTTGTTGCTATGTGAAAATTGCTTATTTATACTTAAATTCTTTAGAAGGCCCCAAGTTGCCCTGAAAGGCTCGGAGGCAATTTCAATAGCCTCTTTAGGCTACTTTGGAAAATCTCCCCAATTCTCCCTTCTGCTTTCATCCCTCATTAGTCTTGGGATAAAAACCAAGTACAGTTGAGAGCCAATCAACTTGGTATTGGGGATAAAAGAGTTATCCCAAAAGAGTTATCTTCCAGAGTTGAGAGAGAGAATTAGAAGTTTTATCTCAGCACGAGATCAGGAAGGGANAGAGAGAGCTATGTAATCCAAGAATAAATGCATTTTATTTAGGAGTCTCTTTTATCATTCTTAGAAATTTTGCCAATGATTTTAAATGAAAACGAATTTTCTTTCTAAATTAGGAAATGTTGAGGGAGACACTACATTTTTCTTCTTAAAAAATAGATCTGTGGAATTTCTTGAAAGGTCAGTTGTAAAATGCTCTCTCTCACACACACAGACACAGACAGCTTTTGCAAAAAAATATTATCTGAAGATTCTGGGGCAAAGACCATGGGGTTAGGATCTAGGATTTGACCTTCTTTCTGCACAGTGCTGTCAGGCATTGTACAAGCTCTCTAGGAACCAGTGTTGTTTGGGGTGCTATCTGAGATAAGCTGGAGATCTTGAGGTTTGGTTGTAGTTGGTGCAAGTATCTGATTCAAGCAGGAATCAGGGTGCTCTTTTACTCATATTTATGTAAAAATAACAAAATAATTAACTGGAGGCCAAACCCACACTGTGAAATCGGCTTAAACAAATGTATTTCCTAGGGGTTCTCTGTTGGTTTACATGACAGGCTGATGCACTGCAAACATTTCAAGTCGGACAACTACATCTTGATGGAAGGATACAGTATATTTGAATTGTGACTGAGTATACATGCTGTTATGGCGATGTCTGTCAGAGAGAATTTTGGGCTAAACAGGTTTTGTGTCTGTGAGGTGGGAAATGGTATGAGTAAGAAGTAAGAGACCATGTATAATATTAAGCCAAAGAAAGAGTATGTGCTTACTATAGTATGCTATAAATTTGCTTCAATATATAAGAAACAGAGAGCCACCAATATCTTAGCAATTCCTTGACCTGGTAACACCATGCTAAAAGGAGACAAAGTACCTTAGCTTGGGTTCCCAGTATCCAACCAAAAGCAGAGCCTGAGACAAGGACTTGAGTGCAGATAGTTCATTTTGCAAAATAAATTTACTCTGATAAGAGGTTAGCAGATAAGAGGAAAGCCAAAGAAGGATGCATAATTGAGTCACTGCTGCAAGCAACTGGTGCTTCATCACACTGGGGCATTCTGAGGATCTGTGTAGACTATTAGAATTGTCCATCTGTGCAACAGAAGAGGGAAGATGTTTCTACTGGCTCCTGTCCTTCACTAATCAAGGTGTGTCCAAGAAGTAACTTCCTGCACTTCCCTATGCAGGGTAACAGAATTTACCACCCAAAATATGCCTCTTTGGTATAAGGAATATTTTGGGCTGATTATTTTGAGAAACTGCAGATGGAAGAGAAGCTCTGAAACAGGGGTAGCAATTACCATTTTGTAAGAGAAATTGACATTAGAAAGGGGACATATACCTGGAAGAGAGCTATTACCAGAGATAATTTTTTCACCTGAGAGACTTATCTGCATAGTGGTGGAACCTTTGTTTACCAAACATTTCCTCTTTTCATTTCCCCCTCCTGAAGCTCCAGACTTTATCCCTCTCCTTAGCTTAAGATGGTACATAAACCTCACTCATTTGGCCACCTTTGGTATCTCATATTTTTGCGGGGTGAACATAATTAAAATTATTTTTTTCATGCTCGCTTCGGTAGCACATATACTAAAATTGGAACAAAAATTATTTTTCTCTCCTGTTAATCAGTCTTTTATTATAAGGGAGTCTTAGTCACAGAACCTAGAAAGGTAGAAGAAAATTATTTTTTCCTCCCCTACAGAGGTTTGCTCATATGTAGTGCTGAACAACTTCTCACAGAAGTCTTATACCTGTAGTGTCAGAATGTTCAGGGCACAAAATGAGAAACAAACTACAGCTAAGGTAAGCTGCTGTCAGCTCACACCTGTGAAAAGCTGGTTGCCATAGCAGCAACTGGAATCAAGCCATTGGTGTGAGAATATTAGGCAGGAAGTAGAAGTGTGTTTTAGAGTTATACATTATTGTGTAACAAGTCACCCCAAAACTTAATGGCTTGAAACAATGGCACTTATTATTGCCATAGCTGTAGATCAGGAACCAGGTAGGGTTTAGCTCACCCCTCTGCTTCTCTCACGGGCTGCAATCAAGGTCTCAGATATAGTCATCTAAAAGCTCAGCTTGAGAAAGATCTGCTTCCATGCTCATTCACTTGGTAGAATTCCGTTCCTCCCAGGCTGCTGCTAGTCTTTAGTTGATGATATGGTATGGTGGGGCATCAGAAGGCACATACTTAGAGGAACAAGTAGTTCCTCACTTGATCTCCACTTTCTTAATCCCTTAATTTTTCAGTTCAGTTGTTGCTAAAAATAGTCTCAAAGACATTTCTTTTTCTTTTTTTTTTTTTTTTAAATGTTTTTATTATTATGTTCAGTTAAAGACATTTCTACTGTAAGTCATGCTGAGGAGAAATGAGATCTAATCTTACTCTCTAAAAATAATACTATACCGTTAATCTAAATATTATCTCCTATATTGGAAATATAGTGAATTTTTTTCTCTACACTTCCTTCTAATACTTACTTATACTTCAAAGTTTGCAATAAATCTAGCCAGAGATTTTTTTTTTTAATTTACGTAAGTTTAGTTGACACACAATGTTACATTAGTTTCAGGGGTACAACTTAGTTATTTGACAAGTTTGTACATAATGCTATGCTCACCACAAGTGTAGCTACCATCTGTCTCATTCCATTGCTATTATAGTATCATTGACTGTATTCCTTATTCTGAGCCTTTTATTCCTGTGACTTATTCATTCCATAACTGGAAGCCTGTGTCTTCCTCTCTCGTTAACCCATTTTGCCCACCCCCCCCTTCCTGCTTCCCTTTGGTGACCATCAGTTTATTCTCTCTATTTATAGGTCTGATTCTGCTTTTTTTTTTTATTCTTTTTTTTCAATTCCACTTATGAGTGGAATCATATGGTATTTGTCTTTCTCTGTCTGATTTATTGCACTTAGCATAATAACCTTTAGGTTGATCCATCTCTCAGATGGCACGATCTCATCCCTTTTATGGCTGCATAATATTCCATTGTGTATATATACCACATTTTCTTTATCCATTTATTTATTGGTGGACATTTAGATTGCTTCCATATCTTGGCTATTGTAAATAGTGCAATAAACATAAATCTACATATATCTATCTTTTTGAATTAGTATTTTCATTTTCTTTAGGCAAATAGTCAATGGTGGAATTATTGGATCCTGTGGCATTTCTATTTTTAGTTTTTTGAGGAGCCTCCACACTCTTTTCCACCAACAGTGCATGAGGGTTCCTTTTTCTCTACATTCTTGCTAACACTAGCTATTTCTTGTCATTTTGATTTTTAGCCATTCTGACTGGTTTAAGATGATATTTCTTTGTGGTGGTTTTGATTTGCATTTCCCTGATGATTAGCAATGTTGAGCATCTTTTCGTGTATCTGTTGGACTTCTGTATGTCTTCTTTAAAAAAATGTTTATTCAGGTCCTTAGCCCATTTTTTAATTGGGTGGTTTGGTTTTTTTGTGTGTTGAGTTGCATAAGTTCTTTATATATTTTGGATATTAACCCTTTTATTGGGTATGTCATTAGCAAATATCTTCCCCCTCTCAGTACATTGTCTTTCTGTTTCGTTGATGATTTCCTTTGCTGTACAAAAGTTTTTTATTTTGCTATAGCCCCAGTAATTTACTTTTGCTTCTGTTTCCCTTGCCTTAGGAGACATATCTAGAAAAATGTTGTTATAGCCAATATCAGAGAAATTACTGCCTATGTTCTCTTCTAGAATTTTTATGGTTTCGGGTCTCACAGCTGGGTCTTTAATCCGTTTTGAGTTTATTTTTGTGTATGGTATAAGATAGTGGTCCAGTTTCATTCTTTTATAGGTGTACAGTTTCCCCAGCACCATTTATTGAAAAGACTGTCTTTTCCCCATTGTGTATTCTTGTCTCCTTTGTCATAGGTTAATTGACCGTATAATTATGGGTTTATTTCTGGGGTCTCTATTTTGTCCCATTGATCTATGTGTTTATTTTTGTACCACTACCATATTGTTTTGATTTCTACAGCTTTGCAGTATATCTTGAACTACGGGATTGTGATACCTAGCTTTGTCCTTCTTTCTTGTTCAGAATTGCTTTGGCTATTTGGGGTGTTTTAGAGTTCCATACAAATTTTAGTATTACTTGTTCTAGTTTTGTGGAACTATTGTTGTTATTTTGATAGGAATTGCATTGATTCTGGAGATTTCTTTGGGTAATGTGGACATTTTAACAATACTAACTTTTCTAGTCCATGAGCAAGGAATATCTTTCCATTTGTGTCCTATTTAATTTCTTTTGTCAGTGTTTTATAGTTTTAGAAGTACAGGTCTTTCACTTCTTTGGTTAAGTTTATTCCTAAGTACTTTAATATTTTTGATGCAATTGTAAGTGGTGGTGTTTTTTGTTTTTTTGTTTTTTTTTTTCAAATTTCTCTTTCTGCTACTTTGTTATTAGTGTACAAAAACACTAACAATTTCTGGGTATTAATTTTGTATCTTGCCACTTTACTGAATTTATTACTTCTAGTAGTTTTGTGGTAGAGTCTTTAGGATTGTGTATGTATAATATTATGTCATCTGCAGATAGTGAGACTTTAACTACTTCTTTACCAATATGGATACCTCTTATTTCTTTTTCTTGTCTGATTGCTGTGACTAGGACATCCAGCACTACATTGAATAAAAGTGGCAAGAGTGGATATCCTTGTCTTGTTCCTCACCTTAGAGGAAAAACTGTCAGTTTTTGCCATTGAGTATGATGTTAACTGTGGGTTTTTATATATGGCCTTAATTATGTTGAGGTATGTTCCCTCTGACTCCACTTTGTCGAGAGTCTTTATCATGAATGGATGTTGACACTTGACAGATGCTTTTTCTACATCTGTTGAGATGATCATATGATTTTTATCCTTTGTTTTGTTGATGTAGTATATCACATTTACTGATTTGCAAATTTGGGGGCATCCTTGTATCCCTGGAATAAATCCTTCCTGATAATGGTGAATGATTTTTCTCATGTATTGTTGCATGTGGTTTGCTACTATATTGTTGAGGATTTTTGCATCTATGTTCATCAGAGATATTGGCCCATGGTTTTCTTTTTTGTGTGCTGTCCTTGTTTAGTTTGGGTGTCAGGGTAATGCTGGCCTTGTAGAATGCATCTGGAAGCTTTCCTTCCTGTTCTATCTTTTGGAATAGTTTGAGGAGAATGGTCATTAACTCTTCTTTAAAAGTTTGGTATAAGTTGCCTGTGAATCCATCTGGTCCTGGACTTCTATTTTTTCGTAGGTTTTTGATTACTGATTCAAATTCATTACTTGTAATTGGTCTGTTCAAATTTTCTACTTTTTCCTGGTTCAGTTTGGGAGTTAAGAATTTATCCATTTTTTCTGGGTTATCCAGTTTGTTGACATATGATTTTTCATAATATTCTCTTATAGTCTTTTGTTTTTCTGTAGTGTTGGTTTTTATTTCTTCTCTCTCATTTCTGATTTTATTTATTTGGGTCCTTTCTCTCTTTTTCTTGATGAATCTGGTTAAAGGTTTGTCATTTTTGTTTATCTTTTCTAACAAGCAGCACTTGGCTTCATTGATTTTTTTCTCTTTATTTATTTATTTAGTCTCTATGTCATTTATTTTTGCTCTGAGCTTTACTATTTCCTTTCTTCTACTCACCTTAGGCTTTGTTTTTTGTTTTTCTTTTTCTAGTTCCTTTAGATATAAGTTTAGATTATTTATTTGATCTTTTTCTTTATTTTGATGTAGGCCTGTATTGCTATTTAATTCCTTCTTAGAACTGCATTTACTGTGTCCCAAAGATTTTAGATTCTTAGGTTTTTGTTTTCTTTTGCCTCCATGTATTTTTTAAATTTCTTCTTTGATTGCTTCATTGGCCCATTGGTTGCTTAGTACCATGTTTAATCTTCATGTGTTTGGTTTTTTTCCAGTTTTTTTCTTGTGATTTATTTCTGGTTTCATACCATTGTGATCAGAAAAGAGGTATGATATGATTTCAATCTTTGTAATTATATTGAGGCTGGTTTTATGGCTGCATATGTGATCTATTCTTAGCCAGAGATTGTTTGTGATTCACCCAGCTGCCCCTCAGTTCTTGAAACAATGCTCATGGGGAAATAAGGATGCTAATTCAGATTGTCTCCAGGTATGATTCTAGCAACAGGAGTCCTGTGCTGGCATTTGGCTCTCCAGAAAGAATATCAGTTATTAGGGACATGGACTATAGAGAGTTTAAAAACCATTGATAAGGCCAGATGTTTGAACAATATGCATTTGCTTGAATCCCTGTCTCTCACACTATGGACAGTTTTACCTTTCCACAGCAAATGTGAGCATGCCCATACATCCTTCCTAAGCAATTGTTTTAAATGGTATTATATGAGCATTAAATTGAATATGTTTGACTTATATGTACTCACAAAGAAAGATCTCCAAGATACATTGATAGAGGAAGTACATAACAGAATAATATACAGAAGGTGACTTTATTCAAATTAAAATAAATATTGAAAAACTCTGGATGAATATACTAGTGTTTAAACAATGGGGATTGTAATAAGTGAATTTTCACCTTTTCCTTTAACTATTCTGAAACTTTTGAGATTTTCGTAGGTTCTGAATTAATCAGAACAAAAATATAATTGAAAAATATCACAGTTGCCTAAACATTTTTTAACAGATAAATCTCAACTTCCTCAGTCAGACACAAAACACACTTGTTGATCTGGCTTCCACCAAAACTTGATCTTATCTTTCATAATAACCTCTCTACAAAGGCCACATTCTAGGTACGAGAACTATTTCTTGAAGATTCTATTCCCTCTGTCTGAATGCCTTTTCTCTCCTGTATACTAAATGAACTCCTGCTTATCCTTTAAAGCACATCCCAAAAGAAATTACCTCCCTGAAGCCACTTCTGATTCCCCAGCCTTCATCCTCAGAAGTCCTTGGAAATGTGTTTATTGTTGTTGTTGTTGTTTAAAGATCTACTATTTATTTATTTGGGAGACAGATTGAGAGTGCAAGCAGGGGGAGGGGCAGAGAGAGAAAGAGAATCTCAAGCAGACTCCCCTGTGAGATTAGAGCCCATTTTGGGGCTCAGTCTCATGACCCTGAGATCATGACCTGAACCAAAACCAAGAGCTGGATGCTTAACTGACTGAGCCTCCCAAGCACTCCAGAAATGTGTTTTTATAGCCCTCATCCCATGGTATTTTAACTCTTCTATTTCTCTTCTTTTGGATGGTAAACACAAGAATTCATATTTATTCTGAAAGTTCTCTTAGTAATTGGAGAGCACAAATTTTCATATGTTTGTATGTTTGTTTGTATGTTGTTATATGTTTCTGTGCTACTATGTTAAGAGTCATTTAGCTGTAGTGATACAAATAAGGCTAAGTAACAAAACTATAAATTAAAAAAAAATAAATGTTTTTCTATACTTTTAAGTTATCTTTGTTGTTGGATTTGTTATCCGGAATTTGAAATATATTTCTAGAAGTTTGCATGAAAAGAGACTAAAAGAGGGGAAAAGTGGTAAAATATAAAACCAAATATCTCTACTTTATGATCCAAAGGTGATTTTAAAGTCTTACTATGCTCTGAAAATTCTTTGCATTTAACAATTCTGGATACATATATGTAAATATATATAGTTTAAATTATAGTTAATTTTCTCCTAAGAAACTGAAGGCGTGGAAGAGAGAGCTGGATTCTGTTTCACTAAACCAAGCTGACAGCTCTGGTCTGATCCCAGAATCTTAAGGGCTACAATGAGGTAGAAAACAGCCCAACTTGCAGCTCAGACTATGAGTGAGTTTGCCAAGCTACATGTTAACAGCAAGCTCCACTGGGTTTATAAACTGCCCAGACTTGGCACACACTGGGTTCAGTTTTATTCTTAGTCTGTTAACACTTCAGTGTCATGTTTTAGAATAATCCAAAATATCAGGCTTAATAAAAGCAATATGGTCTCTATAGTGGTTCACTGGGAAATAGCATCTCCCAAATGACATGGATATGTCCATGTTTTAATTATTGTTCTCCCCAACGCATTATAAATGCTTCAGAGACAGCAAATAGAAATTCAGAAATAGCGTCCACCCTAAATGTTAAGTAGTCGTTCTCTTAGGCAAAATTCACTGTTACTTCAACCTAAAAATCAGAATTTGCTAACTTTTAGAACTCAAAATGTGAGGATAGAAGGCAGTCTGCAGTTTCACATGCTAAGTTTTAACAGTTAAGAGAAGTGTTTAATTTGGCCAGTGACTGCCAGTGCTACACAGTGGTTAACAGGACCCTAATGTGGAGATGTATCAATCAAGACAAAGCAAGAATTAGAGGGAAATGAGGCAATTCCTCATTAACAGCTAAGTGCCAATAAAAATGAAAAATCAAAATGAAAATGAATCAAAAGGAAATTGTCTGCCTATAAAAATTACTAGGGAAATATGGACTGTCTGCTAAATCATATTGTCATTTCTTTATACTCAGCTCTCCATTAGGTATGAAAAATAGTCCAATTATACTAAAACTTGTCTTGGAAAATCTGAGTACCTATACTGTTTTTTTTTTACGTACCAGCCCCCTCCCTAAGACAGATCCACTTTCTGCTGTTCTCTGCTCTGCTTTGGGCTGCAAAACACTGACCCCTAAGCACGCTGGTCTCCTTGATGAATGGCCTTAGCCAATGACAGGCACCAGTAAGAGATAAGAAAGCAGCATGAGAAAGGACATTTTCCCCCCTGCATTCTGCCTACTTTGGGATTTTTTTTTTTTTCCTGGAATTGGGTGCACTCCTCTACCACTAGAGGTTCTACTAAATGGCCCTCCCTCTCTGGCTCTTTCTCTCTTTTGACTTCTCAATGCTGATGTCTTTCCTGCCCCTTCAGGTCTATACATGATAATGGATGGCTTCCTGTGTTGCTAGTTCCTGGGGATTCCAACATCATTTTGGGCTTCTTAGTCCTGCCTACCTCTTTGTGATTGGTCTTTTATTAAAGTCTGTTTTATCATGTGAGTTGGATTTTCTTTCCCCATGGGAATTCAGTGATACAGTTCTTTTCTGAGCCCTGAGAGGTAGTTAAACTTACTACTAAATCACAAGGACACCTGATTTTGTGAGGGGGCTAACCCTTTCTCATACTTCTGCAAAAATCAGTGTCAGTTGTGGAAGAAAATGTACTGTGGATTGTAAATACTCCACTTCAGTTCCAATGAGTTCTGGTCATAGTGCTGCCCAGATCACCAAACCATATGCCATTTTTTCTAGGAGCTGAACTTATGGACAAGGTAGTTGGGCAATGGTCATCTCAAGGGGTTGAGAAGGGCGCTGTTGAATGTACAGATAGGGCTTGTGTTAGGAGGGTAGTGTTAGGACGGATGGTCACACATTCTCAGAGACGAGAAAAGTTTGTGATGAAAATGTTTTTCTATCCCACATTGATACTTGAAAATTTAAGTGACACCTCAGAGAGAGTATAAAATCTTACTGCTGGAGGGCGGAGAATTCACGTAGTCCAGTGATTTCTCTTGATAGATAGGAAAACTGAAGATCAGAGAAATTAAGTTACTTTCCTAAGGCTAAATAACTACTTAGTATGGAAGTGGGGCTACAGCTTCAACTCCAAGTCTGTACAGATCTCCTTGTACTCACAATACTGTTCAATAAGATCTTACTGTGGGCTATAGAGTAGACAACATAATGTGTCAAAATTAATGTTAAAAATTATTTATACTGAACAAGAGAAAAACAATTAGGAATTGGTCTTTATATAAATTAATCATTGGATGCCAGAATTACCATGGGGTAGGAGATAAAACCTCAATTTTATCGTCTTACTATATTTTAAAATGGCTTCTGTTGAGGAAGAGAGGACCATAGGTGAACTTCCTAAGAAATAAAAAAATGTCTACATCTCACATATTTTATTATCTCCTCTGTAAAGTAGATATTATCATTCATCCATGATGGAGCATGCTGAGTTTCTTCATGAAACCAGAAAGCCCTGGCTCATTCAATATGGCCTTAAAATACAAACTAATTTTTCAGTCATCCTTTAGTTTGAAGTGTGTACACCCAGCCACAAGTTTTCCTTTTCATTTATTTAAGGTCTCCTGTCCATTTGTGGAAATTTTAAACCTACTTTCCATTATAACATACATTCCCTTAAAGTCTAAGCTGTATCATGTGGTGATTAGTTCAGGGTTTTGGAGTCAGACAGCCTGGACTTAAGTACCCCCCTCTGACATTTTGGGAAAATACCAAGTCCATCTGAGCCTCAGGTGCTTGCCTTGAGAGTCAAATGGGGATGATCATAATATTACCTACTTTTTAAGGGTGTTGATATTAGATTTTTTTAATTGGATATTTAAAAGTGTAGTCCTTGTTACAATGCCTGGAGAATAATACATGTGCAATACAAGATAGCTATTATTAGTGAGAATAATGATTTTTAACCACAATCTTCCCTCCCCTCGCTTATTAGTTTCCCAATTAATAAGAAAAAAAAAGTGAAATCTTTGCTGTAGAAACTGTATTTCATTACAGATGTGGTATCTAGCTCAGAGAATTAATTGCTGATAATTTAACCTGAATTTTATACTTCTACACAAATTATAATAGTAGTTAAAGGGCAGAGTTGCCTATTTAGATTTAACATTTTTTTTATTATATCAAAAAACAAAGAGTCCATTGAAAATGTTATCCAGAGGAAATTACCTTTACCTCCTGTGGCTATGGAATTTTTTTTTTCCTTTTTGTTTTATTTTGTTTTTCCTAAAACGAATTCTGTGGTTTAATTTATTTTCATCTTGTATTGAAAGTTTTAAAGGCTAAGAAGAAAAATGTCCCAAAAGGAAAATTTTGGCCTGGAAGATTGAAGGGCATATTTGCATAATTCAGACTGTATTCTTTCTCTCTTCCCACTATATCCAGTAATTGAATAAAAGTTCTATATATTTTTTTTTTTGGTAAATGTTCAACATATGGTTTTTCTTTTTCACTTCCAACAGACTAGATAAAACCAACACAAGACATAACTAACATAACTAAAGCCATTTCAAAGGTAATTTCCCAATAGTTACCAGTTACCGTGGAAGTTTAAAGAATCAGCTTTGAGCTACCCTTTTTAAAAATACTGACAATACCCTCATTTGTTAGTCATAATGATCAATAAGACTATTTCATAAACACTATCAGTAACATAGAATTTTAATTTCATATTGGTTTACGTTGACTTCATCATGAGCAGTTTTACTCTGGGCTCCTGAAACAGAAGTTCCATGTATAATCTCTAACCAGACTGGCCTCTTCCAGTTGGTCAAAACACCAAGTCAGTCCATCGTTCATTCCCAAGACTTCTCATGAGTCTCCCACTATGTTTTTTCAGTTTTAACTTCATCCTCATTCCTATTTCTAAATTTGTACATGTCAATATATAACATCTCTATTATATCTTTACGTATTAGTGAGAAATACTCTTCCCCATTGAAGGTAAGTATGGAATTATTAGTGGTTGCCGTGATGTGAGAACTAAACTTTCTCCTCAGTTTCTGCCAATGGGGTTTGAACCCTTTGTATCACGAACAGTCTCAGCAAGGATTAGGTTCCATTCAAATGTCCAGGAAGACATTTGGTGGCTTGGTTCAGCACTTCTAGGATGTCTTGGCCCAGATTTCTAAGATTCTCTTTGTTTTCACATCATGAGTCCAAGATACATGCTGGATACATACATGAGTCCTGTGATGATTTCCATTTCCTGGCAAAAATATTTTATCCAAAAGACTACTCAGTACTTTCTGCTTGTATCTCATTTGCCACCTCATCTGTAAGGAAGCAGGAAAATAAACTATTTGTAAGAAAAAAGAAGGGAACAATAGGTATTAGTTTGGATAGTGTTTCTACCACTCCATTCAGTCTTAGTTGATGGTAATTCTTCTATTTACACCTTCGATAGATATTAGAATTCTACCAGAGCCCTTACTCAAACTAATTTCCATATTTTCCATTATTCTTATATATTTATTTTCCTACTAAAATCTACTGCCCCATGTTTATAAGCTGTGTTATCCTCAAAACCTTCAAAGACAAAACAAATATAGAACTTCGGTTGAAAAGGAGAAGGACCAAACATGTTTAGTCACAAATGAAACATAAATTGGCAGGGGGACCAAATGCATCCACTGTATTGGATATTATGTGTGCAGTGGGAAATGAGGGATTAATTTGGATACACAACAGATTGCTCTACCAGAGCCCTCAGAAATGTCCTTAGGGTTGCAGGGGACAGAGGTAACTGCTTGTATCTATTGTCCCTTCTGCTTCTTCTGATTTGACCCTGTTTGTGTTTTGGGTTAGCCTGGGTTTTGTGTGTCTGGTAAAGCAGGCCGTAATTCCTGAGCTCTCTAGAGGGATTGGATCTGTCTCAAGTTGTTAAATTCAAGCCAATGAGTATATATCCATGAAAAAGCCAAAACTAATTCCAAAATAACAACAAAAAGATTTAAATAATTTCCAAGGGTCAGAGAAAAACATCACATACTAAAAAATTCACTGTTAAGATGCAATTTTGGGAAGTCCAGGTAAAATGGGAACTAGGTTATTAGCATCAGGAAAACTGAACTGCCTGGATGTAATTAGATGCAGCATTTGCCATACTGGCTTTATGTACACAGAGAGCTATGTGTAATGCTCACTGAGGCTGTGATAGGACAAACATTCTCCTTATACAATAATTTTTAGCTTTTAAAATCTGTAGCAGTTGGAGCTCCTGTTCCACTGGCAGTGTCCTGATCCATGTAACAGTAAGCTGTGTCATGATGGGGCATACAGTTCTGTGCTTACTTGGAAATGTTAGGGACCTTTCATTGGCTTGCCTTTTGATGTCTCTCTGTTACTTCCAGATAATGATATACTTTCCTATCTGAAGTTCTGTGGCCAAGCTCTGGGTCAGCTATTCCATAGATCAGTGCAGTTCAGTGACCGTCATTGTGCTCACTGGAGCAGGTACCATTCCTGCCCTCAAGAAGCTCTCAGTAACAAGGAATTTCCCACAGATACATGACTCTAGATCTCTGAGTCGCCTAGTTTCTTTAGGTGAAAACTTTTTGAGAATGCAGTTATTCTTTTTAGTTGGAAAATGTAACTATCACTACAAGTTAACATGGTTTAAACTGTTCTTAGCACATGAAAAGATGTTCAACATTGTTAGCTATTAGAGAAATGCAAATGAAAGCCTGAACACGCTGAAAAATCAACAGCTTCTGTTAGATCTGTCGGAGAAGTGAGATCATAGGAAAAGCTGCTGCCCTCCAGTATTGGAGAGACAGACAAGCAGGTACAGATAATTGCAACTTAGTGTAGCAGAGATCCACAATCAAACACCTCCCACAGAATCGGTACCTAGGTACAAACACTTGAACTGATAGGCCAGCTGCTGGAGGCTCACTGTGGGCAAGTCTGAGAATGAAAAACTCTGCTGCAGCCCATTGGAAGTGCCCCAATGCTTTTATGAGTTTTTCTCCCAGTTTCTCACAGTGTATATCAGAGAAAAATCCCCTCATGCTTCTGGCAGGAGAAGGGAAAAAGTCACCATTTTGCATAGCCAGAGGATTCTGTTCTTAACAAGGCGTGTCTTTAGGTGAGACCGTTTTCAGAGCCTAACACGCTGAGATTTTATCAGAGCCTATGGACCTAGATGACTTAGGTTGTGCGATGACTCTTTAGATACCGTACCAAAAACATGAGCCGTGAAAGAAATAATTGATAAGCTAGGCTTCAATAAATGAAAAGCTTCTGCTCTGTGAAAGACAATGTTAAGGAAATGATCAAATAAGCCACAGTCTGGGAGAGAAATATTTGCAAAAGACACATCTAATAAAGAATTTTTATCCAAAAATTCTTAAAACTCAAAGAACTCTTAAAACTCAACAATAAGAAAACAAAAATCTCAATTAAAAAAGGGGCAAAAAAAAAGCCCTTAACAGAGGCCTCAGCAATGATATACAGATGGTAAATAAGCATATGAAAAGACAGTCCGCATCATATGTCATCAGGGAAATGCAAGTTCAAACAACAATGAATGAAATACCACCACACACCTGTTAGGATGGCCAAAATCCAAAACACTGACAAACAAATGTGAGTGAGGATATGCAGCAACAGAAACTCTCATTTGTTGCTGATGGGAATGCAAAATGGTACATTTCGGTGGTTTCTTGCCATATGATCCAACAATCTTACTCCTTCGTATTTACCAAAATGAATTGAAAAGTTATGTCTGCACAAAAACCTGCACATGGATATTTATAGAAGTTTTATTCATAATTGCCAAAATTTGGAAGCAATCAAGATGTCCTTCTGTAAGGGAATGGATAAACTGTGGTACATCCAGAAAATGATATATTAATCAGTGCTAAAAAGAAATAAGCTCTCCAAAAACAAAACAAAACAAAACTTTCAAGCCATGAAAAGACATGGAGGAAACTTAAAATGCATGTTTCTAAGTGAAAGAAGCCAAACCGAAAAGTCCACATACTGTATGATTACAACTATATGACATTGTGGAAAAGGCAAAACTATAGTGACAGTAAAAAGATGAGTGGTTGCCAGGGGTTAAGGAAAGGAAGAGATGAATAGGGAGAACACAGAGGACCTTCAGAGCCCTAAAACTATTCTGTATGATACCACAGTGGTGATTACATGTCATTATACGTTTGCCAAAACCCTAGAATGTGTAACACCAAGAGTGAACTGTAATGTCATCTGTGGACTCTGGGTGAAGGATGTGCCTGCATAGGTTCATCAGTTGTGACAAATGCACCCATGTGGTGCAGAGTGTCTACAGCGGGGGGAGCTGTGCAAATGTAGGGACAAGGGGTATAGGGAACTGTATTTTCCATTCACTTATGCTGTGAACCTAAAATCGTTCTAAAAAATACAATTTACTAATTAGAAAAAGCCCCAGGGGAATATCACCACACACCTATCAGAATGGTTAAACTAAAAAACGACACGCATTGCTGATGGGAATGTAAAATGATACAGCCATTCTGGGAAACAATTTGGTAGTTTCTTAATAAACCAAAGATGCAATTACCACACAATCCAGCAGTTGCATTTTGCTCTCTTTTCTGTTTATACCAAAGAGAGAAGACAGGTTTACAGAGGAGTCTGTACACAAGGAGTACACCAGCTTTATTCCCAACAGCCCCAAATTGGAAACAACTCAGATGTTTTACAATTGGTGAATAGCTAAACGTACTGTGGTAGATCCATAACATGGAATGGTACTCAGTAAGAGCACTGAGAACAGCATGTTATAAGCAGTAACCTGGGTGAATATCAAGAGAATTATGCTGAATGAAAAAGCCTATCCCGAAAGTATACATATCGTATAATACCGTTTAAGTTAATGTTCATGAATGGAGAGCAAATTAGCAGTTGTCAGGGTTTGAGGAGGGAGTGGGGCATGAGGGAAGAGGCTGCAGCTATAAAAGTACAACAGGAGGGACTGAAGGAAGTGTCCTGTTTCTGACTATTGATATCAGGATCCTGGTTGTGATCCTTTACTATAGTTTTGTAAGATGTTATCATTGGAGAGGGTGCTAGAGAAATGGTACACAGGCTTTCTCTGTGCCGGCAAATCTATAATTATGTTAAAATAAAAAGGCTTAATTAAATAATGTAAAACAAAAAAAATGATTAAAGTTTTACAGTTTATTTCTTAACAACAGCAACAGCAACAAAAACCCACAACTGTCCTCAGGAGCTATTTGGCTTTCTTTCTAGTCAAAGGGCTCCAGCCTTTCCTATGTGAATTTTTTGAGTCTGATTGTCAGAAGAAAGAGAAAGCAACATGAGGGAGATGAAAAAAAAATAAAATAAAAAGGAAAGCACTTAAATGTCTAGATCATTTTCCATTATTTCAATAAGTGCAACTATTACAAAGCTATAAAAGAATACTTACTAACTGGAAAAATTTAGGTATTAGTCCATTAAAACGGAACTAAAATATATCAGTATTGTAAAATATTTATTAATATTCACAAATTCATTCAGCAAATCTTGCATATTCCACAAAAAAATGCACTGAGCCTATCTGCTCCATGCATTGGGGGTAGAACAGTGAGCAGAAAAGCTCCCTCATGGCACTCACAGTATATTCATACATGGATTTATCGCCCTTTTCTTTCCTTTAGCATCATTATATTCAAGTTTTCAATAAGTATTTATTGAATACTGATTCTATGCTCAGTACTCCGAAAAGTTTCATATGGGATCCCAAGGACATATTTTATGTAGTTTGTGACCTTAAAGTGATTATAATTTGGGTGGAGGGATAAGATTCTTGAACACGTAATAAAAATCAGAGAACAGTAGAATATAGGGTATATGTCTGCGTTGTTACAAGTTTTCACATCTGAGACATGGCTCTGGATGGGCGTGGGGAATGGTTAATCCTGCTGGGTGTGCCCAGACACCTCACAGGTCAGTCGTGGCAAAGGGAAACACAATCTCCAACAGTTGACTCTTGGCCTGAGTTTCTCTCTGTAGCCAATGTCTCACTGATTCTTCAAAACCACTTTTATTGTTTGAGTCATCTTTGCTGTGACTGTGCCCCTCCTAGCTGATACTAGTGTTTCGTTTCAGTGGAGTCTGTGTATTTTCTGAATTTAAATCGGCTGAGTCTGAGCCCAGCTTCGCTGCAGCATTCTTTACTCCCTTTCCAAAAGAATTGGTAAAAGCGTTTGACCCCTTTTATGTGTTAGTGACCCACTGAGCACATTAAAACCCTCTCTGTAAGTAAACCTAAGGACAGCCCTGGAATTCTTTTCCCAGCACTGATTCTCTAGTGGCTGATAAAGACATTCCCTGAAGCAGTTATGACAGCCTGGAGAGGCACAAGCTGTGGGGAATGATGTGTTTCCACAGTGGCATATGAAAGGGAAGTCTTTCATTCAAGGTTGCAGAAAATGGCACATGTAGGCAAGAGTGTAGGACACCCTGCTGATAATGCCATTAAAAATCCTTGTTATAGACTTTCAGAAATAGAGCATTACTGCTTGGCACAGGCATCACCATACATTGGAGAGAAAAAGATGACATATTTTATTATATAGTTTCTATGTATCCTTTCTATTTAGGGGATTAAGAGACATTTGCCTCCACCTCTGTTAAGCATTCACGAACTGAGGCCTTCTCATTAGCAAAAAGAGACATGGTTTCTATTGGCTCTCAGGACCCTAAGCACTTTCACGTACTTCCACAACTCACAATTCCATGAGACCATAATTTTTTGGACATTGTTCAGTGAATGGGTGGAAATTGTTTGCAGTGAGTCTCACTCAGCAACTCGGAGTGAACCGCTCTGTGTTCTGTTTTGTCCTAGTCTATGGAATAAGCCTTAATAAAATTCACATGCCTAAGAACTGTGGTTGCCTGTGAAACTATTTCATCCAACAATGAAATATTTGGATTGGCTGACGTGGACTACCAGCTGGCTAAACATTGGTAAAGCTGGGTGTATTGAAGTGGTGTCATTAGGGAAATTGGCATACAGTTCACCGAGATACAACATTATAACAAGACTGTGTCTAGCAAATAATGGGAAATATTGTAAGAGGGAAGGTGAAGCCTCAAGCCTACAATGTTTATAAAGTGCTTTGCAATTGCAAATGGGTTTTCTAAAGAGTCATTTTTCTCCCTTTCAAAAGTTTACTTGTATATCCAACATCATGATACCCTGATATAAAAGTAAAATGTTCCTTTAAGGAAACAATGGTGGTTTGTTAGGGGCCCCAGACCAAATTTCCCAAGAGACCATCTTACTGTTATTGTTTAAGTCATATTGACCTGGGGCTCAGAAAATGCAATCTCAGCAGCACGCTTTATTCTCCTTACATGTTCACTGTCTCCCATGACAAGCCTTCAGGGTTACAAAAAAATGTACACTGAAAACTCTCATTGTTTGTTTTTCCTGAAGTTCCCTATAAAGTGTCAGTATCTTTGAAGGGGTTTTCCTTGAATTGAACTCCTGAGGTTGGAGATTTACCAGGTTGATTTAGGAGTTTGAAATCCTGCAGTGTTTCCATAAAATGAGGATTTACAGTTCATAAATACAATGACAAAAGTGTGAAGATACATTTTTGTTCTTGAAAAACTATTGGAACAAAGGTACTTTTCATAAAAGAGCCCAAGCACTGCCATTTCCTTCAGACAAAAATCCATTCTGGCTATGTGAAGTGGCTTTTTCTTGCCAATTGTTTAAGATAGTCGTTCCTCCCCCACCGCCTCCCCTGTCCCCCCAGCTTACTTCACTGCCCACCACTTCATGGGGAGCCCCTTCCTCCTGAAGGGGCACAGATGAAGAGAGGAATTGAACTCTGGGACATTTAATCCATGACAAGCATTAAGAAATGAAAGGAAAATGTGTGGTAAGGTAGGGCACATTCCTCCTATTTGCCTTGTCCCTGCCTGGGTTCAGCTTCCAGATCACTATCGTCTGGTTCTGATATTTACTTTCAGATGGTTAGCTACATTCTCTTTCATATACGGCAACAGATGACTTGGTTATTAATTGGCATTAAATTGTCTACTCTGGCTAACTATTTGGGGAAAGAAAAATATGCCGTGCTCTGGCCTTATACAACATTATAGGGAACAATAAGGAAATTGTGTCACTAATGGATCTTCTCAATAGATGATAGAAGTGGTGTGAGACTGGTACTTGCATAGTTCTGTGGAAAAAGGCCTGGGTTGAATAATAGCAATGGATTCATGAGCCTGGGGAAAATCTCTGGACTTTCTTTCAATTTAGTTGTAAATTGAATTGACATGATTTCCAAACTGAGGATAAATGTCGGCGCTTACCTTGAGGTTAAAGAAAGGACAGCCTTCCTTTCTTTATCTCAATTTGCTTACTTTATCCCAGTTCTCCATTCTGATATGACTAAACATTTTGCTCCATAAATTTCTAGTAACCCAGAAGGAGGGAGGATGTGTTGTGTCCACCACCCCCTTGATATTGATGTTTAAATGTGAGAAATTGTGTTCCAGTCCTGGATTCACCACTGACAATAATTTATTGTTCAAGCTGGGACACTTTGAGGGTAAAAGCTTTGCTCTTAATATTTTTACCAGGAGAACAGGCATAAACCAAGACTGTCCTTGGAAAACTGGGATACATGGTCATTCTACCACTTACTGTTTATTTGTGCAAACTAATTCATCTCCTTAAGGTTGTAGTTCCTCACCTATAAGAGGGAAATAACAATAATAATAATAATAATAATAATAATAATAATAATAATAATAATATAAGAGGGAAATAACAAGTTCTCTGTTATAGGATCATTGTAAGAATATAATGAAATAATATATGTGCAAGTGCTTTGTGAACTGTGAACTATGAAACCATATACAATACAAGTGAAATCATGATAATATATTCTATTAGCTGTAGCTGGAGAAAACTCTCAGAGAAACATCCCTGTAGGTCTTCTGGGTTGAGAGCAGAGATTTGAAAGCAACAATTGAAGATATAAACCCAGATAAAATTGGGGTTTCTAAGGGAATATTGAACTAAATTAAGATGGGCTATTTTTGATAGTCTTTTCCTTTAAACCAATATAATTTTTAACAAGAAGTAGACCCTAATATGAGAAGAGGATTGTGTTTGGGGAAGTGTTAGGGAATGTTGAGGGTCCTGATGACACAGAAGGCTGTACCTTTGTATATTTAGAATCTGACCTGAAATATAAAAGTCTGACATTTTGGAGAATTAACTTTGCTGGAGATTAAAACTCAAGGACTCTTAGCCCTTCTCATGTTGTAATTTGATGTTTTTTTGGCCTAATTTTGCTGATCAGCCTCAGGCCCTCCACCTCATTGTGGCGTTTTTTGTTGTTGTTGTTTTTTGTTTTGTCTTGTTTTCCAGAATAAGAAGGAATCAGGATGACTTTTATACAGCTCCTACCCCCAAGCTGACAACCGTGTTCATGGTCCATGTAGTCCCACCCCCCTGAGCCATCTGCTCAGCCTACTGGCCATAGTTCTCCATTAAGCAACTAGAAGCTGGTCATTAACAAATACCTTCTGTTGGCTTACATGACCATGACCAAGAAACCTCGACTGGCAGTTTGAGGTCATACAAGACACTTGACTTTTTTATGTTTTTGTAAGAAATTCAACTCATAGGCACTACCATATGAGCACTATATATGTATTGATTAAATAATACTAACGCAAGGTCATAGACAAGTATATACTTGTCTAAATGACCTCCAAGGAGGTCATTTATTTGTTTATTTTTGCCAAATAAGGAGGTTCTAGCTGTGTAAGCATCCCTTTAAATCATCCAATGGGTATCTTGTAACATCTTTCAAGTAGGAAACAGGGCTAGTTAGGTGATCAACAAAAATGTGTGTTCCTTCTCCTTGGAAAGAGCTGAATCCTAGGAAGCTGCTGCCAACCTAGGATCTTGATTTTCTGTCAAACTTGGCATAGGTAGGGACTAGTCTCTAGTTCTTGACCATGAAACATGATTAGATGTGAAGGTACTTTTCTCCAGTCTCATCCCCATATACTGGTTGAATCAGAATGTTCACAAGATTATGGAGGAGGGAGAATCCACAAAGTGAAAGAGCTTGAGCCTGATCCTGAATAACCATATGGAAGGCTGCTAGTCAAGGAAATTAATGTGAGTGAGAAATATAGCTTTGTTGTGTTAAGATTTGAGGGGTTATCTAGTAGTGAAGTTGGTGTGATCTTAATATAGCTAGGCACTGGGGTTTTATTTGTAATTAATTTGTTTCACAAAATATTTGAGATAACCTATAAGATTACATAAATTTAAATAGCAAAAAAGGAATAGCAATAGAAAAACATAAATTAGAACATAAGCCAAGATCAATGGCAATTTAGAGCAGAAATATTCCGGCTATACATGATTATAAAGTAGAGCCACAAATTTGGCTCTTTAATTTCTGGAAACAATGCAATACTAAAAATGAACTTTAAAGGTATATGACTCATATTGTTCATAAGGAGAAAGCGTAACAATTTCTGAGGCAAGGCAAAAAATGTCCCGACACTTCAATTTGGAAAAAAAATGATGAAATATCATATAGAGAATACTGAGTAATAATGTCCTCAACCACATCTCTTAGTAAACATAAATAGTGAAATTTGTAGACAAGTTTCTTGTAACCTATTGGCGTCCACCACAGGGGAGCTTGTCAATGGGATTCTGGTAGTGGTGACTAGTTACAGAGATAAATAGGACATATACCTTGAACTAGAGAAACTCAGTTTCTAGTGGGAAAGAAAGATATGTCACACAGTAAATGACAATACAGAGTGATAACTACTGGGAGAGAAGTATTAATCAGCATATTCTAGACAGTTCTATAAAGTTTTCTTTCTTTCCTAGAAGCTTCAAAGAATAACAGCCATGTTTTTCTTGGTTTTATTTATTTTGTTTTCCAAGATAAGAATATGGGACTTTCTAGATATGGGGTTACTCCTACAGCAGTAACTCAGAAGTTTCTGCTCACTGACTGTGGAAACAGCACTGAGGGAACATGAGTGGGGTAGGCAGAGGCTGCAGAATGGTATGGGCTTTGGATTACGAAGCTCTGGGTCTGAATTCCAGATCTCACATTTATTAGCTGCCTAACCTTGGACAAGTTACTTCACATCTCTCAGACATATTTTGCCATAAAATGAGGTAATGATTTCTAACTCAAAGATTATGTATGTGGAGAGTCTGATAGTTTATCTAATCACAAATATATCCAGCCACTTAAAATGCTTCTCTGGATAAAAGATGATAAACTAAGCTTTACTTAAATATTTTCCCAAATCCTGCTTTCGACTTTTTTTAGAGAAGTACTTCTTAGCATCCCTTGAATCTCTGCATGTATTCTTTGGTCAGTTCAAACCCAACAAGTGTTTCTCCAACTGTCCTCTTCACATCAGCTGCATAAAAATTTCTGGAAGGATTCCTGTTGACACTTGCTCTTGGGCTTCACTCTGTATTACTGAATCAGAATGTCTGGGGAAGGGCAGGGAAGCTGCGTTTTAAACAAATTCTCCTGGTAATTTTATGAACACTGAAGTTTGAGAACCTTTGCCTTAAACTATTTTAGTGAGAATGTCTACTGGCATTATAAACATTAAGATATAATAATATCTTAAATCACCAAAGAAGGGTCATTATATATTCACTGTATTTTTTTTTTTTTTGGCATGTGTTTTAGGGCATTTTGGGCAGAACTTTATTTTAAAATCCTCCCTTACCTATTTTTAAAATTTTTATCACTTAAATATAGTAGATATACAGTGTTATATTAGTTTCAGGTATACCACATAATGATTCAGCAATTCTATACATTACCCAATGCACATCAGGATAAGTAGAGTTATAATCTGTCACCATACAATGGTATTACTGTATTATTGATTATATTCCCTATGCTTTATTTTTCATCTCTGTGGTTTATTTTATAATTGGAATTTTGTTCCTCTAAATTCCCTTCACCTATTTTGCTGATCCCCTCACTCCCCACCTTCTCACTTTGGCCCCGCTCTGGCAACTACCAGTTTGTTCTCTGTTTTTATATTTTATTTTAAGTCTGTTTCTGTTTTCATTTGTTTATTTGTTTGTTTTTCAGTTTCCACATATAAGTGAAATTATGTGGTATTTGTCTTTCTCTGAGTTATTTCATTTAGCATAATACCCTCTAGGTCCATCCATGTTATTGCAAATGGCAAGATCTCATTATTTTTTATGACCGTATAATATGCCATTGTGTGTGTGAGTGTGTGTGTGTGTGTGTGTGTGTGTGTGTGTGTGTATACACACACACACACACACACATCTATCTCACATCTTTATCCTTTCATTTATTGGGTAGGTTGCTTCTATATCTTGGCTGTTGTGAATAATGCCACAGTAAACACAGGGGTGCATATATCATTTCAAATTAGTGTTTTCATTTTCTTTGTGTAAATACCTAGTAGATATTCACCATATTTTTGTTTGAAGGCAGGAAGTTTCTGTTCCCATATTGTTTTAATATTGGTATTAGATATAAGGTATTAGAATATAAACAGTGATATAATAAGCAGTCACAAAAAGAGTTGATGATTACAAACAATTGAATTTTCAAAAATATTAATATGATGCAAAGGATGCATGGAGATTATTATACATAAATAATCTTCATAAATTGATATAATTCATTTTACTTTTTTACAGCCACATTTTTAGCCTTCCTCCTTTCTTGGCTAAGTCTCCAGTACCTATTAGAAGCATCAATAGGCTCTTTTTCTTGATATCATGTATAGCTAATTCATATCATTTACACTGGTGATTATACTCAGTTACTAGATGAGAGGACCTGTCCTTAGCAGTACCTATTAGAAGCATCAATAAGCTCTTTTTCTTTATACCATGTATAGTTAATTCTTATCATATACACTGGTGATTGTTACTAGATGAGAGGACCTGTCCTTAGAAAGAAAATTTTTAAGACTTGAGGCTGCAGATGAAAGAAATCATTGTATGTCTCAACCACTCTACTGCCCCTGGCCTCATAAACCAATTTCTGATCACTTCTATATTTGCTAACAGAGTTACTTCAGATATGGATTCATAATCCATCTCTGAACTATTCTTCATCACCATTCTGCACATGATGACCAAGTCTAATAAACCCAGTGCTGAGTTGTATTGAGTTACAGAACTTCTTGTCACAAAACATATAGGCAAGAACACAATGAGACAGCATTTGCAAATACTAAAGTAAAATATTTGAACCTAGAATTCTAAACCCACTAAAAATATCCTTCAAAAATGAAGGCCAAATCAAGACTTTTCAGTCCAACAAAATCTGAGAAAATTCATAGCAAGTAGACTCTAATAAAATATGTTAAAGGAAGTTTTTTGAGGAAGAAAGAAAATGATGCCAGATGAAAACTTGGATCTTCACAAGGAAGTAAAGAGCAGCAGAAATAGTAACTATGTATGTATGTTTTAAGATAGTTTACTTCTCATTTTTAGTCTTGTTAAAAGGCAATTGACTAGATAAAGAAAAAATAATAGTGTTTTGCAAGGTTTATAATATATAGAATTGAAATATAGGTCAACAATAGCATAAAAGAGAAGAAGGGGGAATGGAAGTATACTGTTATGAGTTTCTCACAATATACAGAAACTGATATATTATTGGAAGGTAGACTGTGATATGTTAGAGATGTATACTATAAACCTTAAAGAAACTGCTAAAGTAACACAATGAAAAACTATAGCTGAGACAGTCAACAAAAGAAATGAAATAATATCATAAAATACTCAATACGAAGGAAGACAGAAAAGATGGGGAAAAAGGAACAAAGAGGTTATGAGATAAATATATATCAAAAAGAAAGATGGTAGATTAAACTTAACCATATTGATAGCTGTGTTAAATGAAAATAGCCCACACCCCTCTAGTAGATGGCAGATACTGTCATTTTGGAATAAGAAAAGCAAGATCCAAAGATATGCTGTTTAAAAGAATTCTACTTTATAAATAAAAACACATTTTAAAAGTAAAAGGATAGAAAAAAGACGATGCAAACAATTTAAAAAAATGTAACAACTCAGCATTGCTATACTAGTATTAGACAAAATAGAGTTCAGAACAAGAAATATTACCAAGGATTAATAGGGACATTTCATAATAATAAATAGGTCAATGTATCAAGAAGGAATAACAATCCTAAATTTATGTGCACCAATTGAAAGAATGTCAAATTTCATGGACTAAAACCTGATAATACTGAAAACAGAAATAGGAAAATCCCAATTATAATTGGAAATTCCAACATTTCTTTCTTAATAATTTTACAAAACAAAAAGAATAATTGAGTAAGGCAAAAGAAAGCATGAACAAAACTATCAGTGAATTTGACCTGACACTTATGGATACTCCACCCAACAGCAAAAAAAAACCACAAAAAACAAAACAAAACAAAAAAACCAAAAAAAAAAAAAAAACCCACACGCATTCTTTCCTAGTACACATGGAACATTCATCAAAATAGACCATATGCTGATTTATAAACCAAATCAACAAATTTAAGAGGATTAAGTTGTGCAGAGTATGTTTTCTGAGTACAGTGGAATTAAATAGAAATTGCTAGCAAGAAGATGTATAAAAAAAATCCCCAAATATTTGGAAATTAAACAACACATTTCTAAATAAACGTTCAGTCAAAAATCAGAGAAAACTTATAACTGAACAATAATAAAAATCCAACATACCAAATTTGTGCACTTAGAAAGAAATTTATAGGAGGGGTGCCTGTTTGGCTTGCTTGGTTAAGTGTCTGACTCTTGATTTCAGTTCAGGTCCTGATTTCAGGGTTGTGAGATCAAGCCCCGCCTTGGGCTCCACACTGGGGCATGGAGCCTGCTTAAGATTCTCTTTCTCTCTACCCTAACCACTGTAGTAATCAGCAATCTGATTAGACTACCCCACCACCTACTTTATCCTACAGTTTTTCCCATAAGTTATTTTCTAACTTACTGTTACTATGTTTCTCCACCTTCTCCACCCCTTGGAATAGCAGATTTTTCTTTGCTCATTAATGTATCTCAAGCACCTAAATTGGTATCTGGCAGATGTTCAATAAATACATGCTGAACTGGTGAATAAAAAAAAAAGATTCCCTCTCTCTCTCTCTCTCTCCCCCTCTCCCTCTGCCCACCCCCTCAAAAAAAATTGTAGGATTACATAATCTTAGTAGAAAAGAAAAAATTTAAATCAATGACTCAAGATTTCACTTCCAGAAACTATGAAGAGTAAATTAAATGTAAATTAAGCAGGAGGATAGAAATACTAAAGAATGGAACAAAGTAGAAACCATAAAAAGCTGATTCTTTGAAAAGTCAATAAAATCAATAAAGCTGATATGCTGATATCCAGACGGATTAAGAAAAAAAAACCAAAAAACAGAAGACACGGGTATCAGTATCAGGAATGAAAAAGAGGACCGGATCACAGATCCTGTTGAATTTAATTAAAAGGAGTAATTGAAAATTATACCAATAAATGTCACAACTTAGAGGAAATGAACCAATTCCTTTAAATATACTAGCTACTAGAGCCTACTTAAAAAAATAGATAACTTAAATAGTCCTATAATATATAAATAAATTGATTTCATAGTTAAAAACCTTCCCATCAAAAAATCCCCAGGCTCAAATGATTTCACTGTAAATTTTACTTGAAAATGAATGAAGAGATGATACTATTTTTTACTGTTTTTACACTGAATCTTCCAGAAAATAGAAGGAAAGAATATTTTCTAATTCATTTTTTGAGCCTGGAGTTACTCTAATAAATCTAAAACCAGACAAGAAACAATACAAGGAAAGAAAACTATAACCAACATCCATATGAATGTTAAAAATCAATATGGCAACAACAACAACAACAAACCCTTAACAGCGTTTTAGCAAATGGAATGTTGAAATATTTAAAATGGATAATAGATCATAACTAAGAGATATTTTTAATTTGAATTTTACTTAAATATTGCAATATTTGTTTCTGGAGTAGAATTCAGTGATTCATCACTTACATACAACACCCAGTGCTCATCATAACAAGTGCCCTCCTAATACCCATCACCCATCTACCCATCGCCCACCCACCTCCCTCCATTAACCCTCAATTTGTTCTAACCACATTTTTGCAACTGGCAAGATTTCACTCTTTTTGATGGCTGAGTGATATCTTTTTTATCCACTCATCAGTTGATGGACATTTGGGTTCTTTCCATAGTTTGGCTATTGTTGATAATGCTGCTATAAACATCAGGGTGCATGTATCCCATTGAACCTGTATTTTTGTATCGTTTGGGTAAATACCTAGTAGTGCAATTGCTGGATCATAGGGTAGTTCTGTTTTTAATTTTTTGAGGAACCTCCATACGGTTTTCCAGAGTGGCTACCCCATTTTGCATTCCCACCAACAGTGCAAGAGGGTTCTCCTTTCTCCTCATCCTTGCCAACACCTGTTGTTTCTTGTGTTGTTAATTGTAGCTATCCTGACAGGTGTGAGATGGTATCTCGTCATCATTTTGATTTGTGATGATGAGTGATGTTGAGCATCTTTACATGTGTCTGTAAGCCATCTGGATATCTTTGGAAAAGTGTCTATTCATGTCTTCTGCCCATTTCTTAACTGGATTATTTGTTTTTTAAATGTTGAGTTTGATAAGTTCTTTATAGATTTTGGATACTAACCCATTATTAGATATGTCACATACAGATGTCTTCTCCCATTCTGTAGGCTGCTTTTTAGTTTTATTGATTGTTTCCTTCACTGTACCAAAGTTTTTTATCTTGATGAAATCCCAGTAGTTCATTTTTGCTTTTGTTTCCCTTGCCTCTGGCAACATGTCTAGTAAGATGTTGCTGCAGCTGAGGTCAAAGAGGTTTCTGCGTTTGTTCGCCTCTAGGATTTTGATGGTTTTCTGCCTCACATTTACATCTTTCATTCATTTTGAATTTATTTTTGTGTATAAGAAAATGGTCCAGTTTCATTCTTCTACATGTTGCTGTCCAGTTTTCCCAACACCATTTGTTGAAGAGACTGTCTTTTTTCCATTGTATATTCTTTCTTCTAAGAGATTTTTAAACCAGAAATGTAAGGTTAGTATTTACATTAGTAAATTAATTGATTTAATTTATTATATATAAATGTGTGTGTGTGTGTGTGTGTGTGTGTGTAATCTCAATAGGTGCAGAAAAAGGATTTGACAGATTTCAACATTCATTTGTGATAAAAACATTCTTAGCAAATTAAGATTAGATAGGAATTTACTTAGCCTAACAAAAAGCATCGGCGCAAAAACTTCAGCTACATAATATTCAGTTGTGAAAGACTGAATGAATACTTTTCCACTAAGATCAGGAACAAAGCTGGAATATCTGCTTTTACCACTTTATATCAGGTTCCTGTGAAATTAATTGAAAAACAGATAATCTGTATGTATGTACAGTCGAAAAAGAAATAAAAGTCTTTATTCACAGACAATAAGTAAAGAATCTATCTTTTTAAAAAAAGCTACTTAAAATAATAATACTTGAGTTCAGCAAGGTCAAAGGATACAAAGCCAATATATAAAATTCAATTTAGTTTTGGGGCACCTGGCTGGCTCAGTTTGTAGAGCATGCAACTTCTTGGGTGTGGGGCTTACTTAAATATAAATAAACAAACAAATAAATAAATTTTTGAAAATTCAATTTAATTTTTTTATATAAGTCCCAAACAATTGGAAATCGAAATTTTAAAATACCATGTAAATGACATCAAACTTTAAAATACTTAGTGATGAATTTAACAAATTATGTACAAGCCTGCAACACTGAAAAGTAAAACCCAATGAGGAGGAAACGTTTAGAAAACATAAATAAATGAAGAGGCTTGCCATATTCATGAATCAGAAGATTAAATAAATTTTAGTATTAATTCTCCTCAAATTGATGTATAAACTAAAGGCATTCCAATAAAATTTCACCATCTTTCTTTGCATGAGAAACTTACCAGCTCTTTCTAAAATGTATGTGAAAATGTAAATGATGTAGTATACCCCCAAAAATTTTTAAAAAGAGCACAGCTGGAGGATTTATATTACCTATTTCCAGAATTACTAGATAGTTACAGTAATTGAGACAATGCAGGATTAGTTTCATGATAGATATATAGATTAATGGAACAAAATAGAATCCATATACAGACACATGTATCATTAATTGATTTTTATCACAGTTGCTAAGGTAATTAATGGAGCAAGGATTATCTTTTTAACAAATGGTGTTGGAACAATTGGATACACAAATGAAAGAAAAAAAAAACCAAAAAACTAACACGAGGTACAAATATTAACTTGAAATTTATCATCCCCCTAAACAGAGGACATGAAAATATAACGCTTCTAGAAAAAAAGTAGGAGAAACTTTTGTGACCAAAGTAAGACAAAAATGCCTTAGGTCAAAAAATCATCAGCTGCAAAATAAAATGAATAAATTGAACTTCACCAGAATAAGAACTTTGCTCTTAAGAAGTTATGGTTTTGTAAATGGGCAAGTAAGCCACAGGCTGGGAGACAATATTTTCAAGACATATTTCTGATAAAGGATTTGCACTCAGAATATATAAAGAATATTTTCATCTCTATAACAAGACTAGAAACAACCCAATTACAGAAAGGATAAAAGATTTGGACAGACACTTCCCCAAAGAAGATATACAAATACAAAATAAGCATATCAAAAGATGCTCAACATCATTAAGCATTAGGAAAATGCAAATTAAAACCACAATAAGATACTCTTTCTCATGCACTACAGTAGCTAAAGTTGAAAAAGATTGACTCTACCCATTGTGGTATAGGACAGGGAGCAGCTGGAACTCTCATACAATGAGAGTTCTCTCATACCTTACAAATAAGGTGGGAATGCAAAATGGTGGGAGTGCAAAATGGATAAAGTTAGGTAGTTTCTTAGGAAGTTAAGCAAACATTTACAGTATGTATTTTCCCAAGAGGAATAAAAACCTATGTCTGTATAAAGACATATGTAGACTTGAATGTCCATAGCATTTTTATTCATAATAATCTTCAACCAATTGTGATATATTCATACAATGGGATACAGTTCAGCAAGAAAAAGTCTGTACTGCTGATGTAAATGTCCAACATGGATAAATCTCAAAAGCATTTCACTGAGTGAAAGAAGCCAGACATAAAGAGTGGGTACTGCATGATACCATTTACCTAAAATTCTAAAAATGGCGAAACTATGGGGCGCCTGGGTGGCACAGTCGTTAAGCGTCTGCCTTCGGCTCAGGGCGTGATCCCAGCGTTCTGGGATCGAGCCCCATGTCAGGCTCCTCCACTGGGAGCCTGCTTCTCCCTCTCCCACTCCCCCTGCTTGTGTTCCCTCTCTCGCTGGCTGTCTCTCTCTGTCAAATAAATAAATAAAATCTTTTTTAAAAAATGGCAAAACTATAGTGATAGAAAACAGATCAGTTGTTGCCGGGAGCTGAGGAGGAAAGGAGAGAATTATCAGCAAAGAGGTATAGGAAAACTTTTGAGATGATGAAAATTACTGGATTATGTCATTGGTTACAAAACTGCATACACAACACACACTGGACACATTTAAAAATGTCGACTTTATTGTAGGTAAAGTATTTCTCAATAAAGCTGATTTTAAAAAAGAAGAAGAACCTAGAAAACTGGCTGATTCTAGTGCTATGCAAGGGAAATTATAGAATGAACCTAGAATCTCTTTTTGTAATATAAGGTTGAGAAGTGTGTGGTGAATAATGAGGGAATGTCAAAAGGACAAAGGGACCAGTTTGAGGAGGCTACTCCTGAGCAGATCAAGGACAATTTGAGAATCAAAATAAATAGTGATAAAATGAGTTCTAATTCACTGGATAAAGTGAAAATCCACACTGTTACAAATAAGTTAATGAAAAAATAAACCAGTGGGAGCAAAGAAAGCTCTTCCTTATAGTTAACTGACATCCAAGTATAGAAGGAATGATGGCATTAGAAAATCCTCAATGAACAGTACAATTAGTAGGTTAAAATCTTACAACAGACAGGATGTTTACATACTCTCAAAGTGTCTCACCCATTCTAATCATTCTTAATTTTAAAGGCAAAAACAGTAACTTCATGGTGGAGAAAACCAGCAGACAGCACCTTAACCAAGGGATAAAAGCTAGCATCACCAATACTGGGACAGACAGACATCATGTGTCTACTGATACTGTCTTCTGAGAAGGATGCAGCATCACTTCACTGGTCTTCCTGGCAAAAATGCATAACCCAAATCTAGTAATTAGGAACTATCAGATAAACCCAAATTAAAGGACAGTCTAAAAAAAAAAAAAAAAAAACTGAGGTGCATTCTTTAAACATCTTAAGGTCAAAAACAAAAAGAAAGCCTGAGAAACTGGAAGTCTGGGTTAAATGACAATAAAATACAAGTTTTGATCTTGGATTGGATTTTGGGTCAGGAAAAAAAATAGCTATGAAATACATTATTGGCCAAATAGTAGCTATTATAACAAATGACATTATAGGCACAATTTGAATACAGACTATGACTAGAGTGCCTGGGTGGTGCAGTCTGTTGAGCATCTGACTCTGGACTTCGGCTCAGGTCATGATCTCATGGGTCGTGAGATCAAGCCCCGTGGTAGACTCCACTCTGAGTGTAGAGCCTGCTTAGGATTCTCTCATTCCCTCTCTCTGTCCCTCCCCCCCAACCCTTCACATTCTCTTTTTTGTCTCTCAAAAAAAAAAAAAAAAAAAAGAAAGAAAGAAATTAAAAAAAAAGAATATAGACTATGAAGTACATAGTATTATATCAATGTTAAATTTCCTGATTTCTTTTTAAAAATTTTAGAAATATTTTATTTATTTATTTGTCAGAGAGAAAGAGAGTGAGCGCACAAGCAGGGGGAGTGGCAGGCAAAGGAGAAGCAGGCTCCCCACTGAGCAAGGAGCCTGATGCAGGACCCCAGGATCATGATCTGAGCAGAAGGCAGACGCTTAACTGACTGAGTCACCCGGGAGTCCCTAAATTTCCTGATTTTAATTACTTCATTGTGGTTATATAAGAGAATAGCTTTGCTTTTAGAAAATACACATTGAAGTATTTAGAAGTAAAAGGGCATGATATTTTCAACTTGCTACCAAATGATTTAGAAACAACATAAATATACACGGAGAGGGTCATAAAGCCATATAAACAATTAGTGTGTCTGAATAAGGGATACAGGGAAGTTCTTTGTGATAGTCTTACAACTTTCCTGTAGGCTTTAAATTATATCAAAATAAAATGTAAAAAAAAAAATAAATAAATAACCTGGTTTGAAAGGGTCTGGGTTTCTTTGTAGATTCATCTTTCATTCTCTTAATAATTTGACAGCCATCAGTTGAAAATCTGCCATGTGCCAGATATGGTTCTAAGCTCAGTCGGCTCTACAGAAGCAAAGCTTAATATGTTGTTTCTGATGTCAGGACGTTTGCTACCTACTAAATATAGACCTGCAATAAGTGATGTCGCGGAGTTGGTTCAGGATAACATACGAGACGTGAGAGGCTCCGTGCAGATCTGGGAGGCTGGGAGAGGATGAACTTTGAGCTGCGCTTGGAAAGTAGAATGGGAGTTAACCAGGTACAGAGCCTTCCAGGTGGGAGATGCACCAGATACAAAGGAATGAGGGCGTAGAAGGACACCCTGTGTTCAAGGAAATGCAAGGCAGTTTGTTATGAATGGTCAGGTAGGTGTGAGTTAAAGGGAGGTGAGATAGGAGCACAGACAGTGGCCAGGGTCGATTTATGAGAATTTTCAATGCCATGTTAAAGATCTTTTCATTGTATCCTGAATGTGACATTTTGGAAAGGTATTCAGGTGGAAATGTTCTTCAACACAGAAGAGACTGTGGCTCAGGGGGGCAGTGTTGGACTGGAAACAGACTTTTGGGAGACATCAAAATACAGTGGTTGTTGAAGCCTTGGGCGTGGCCAGCTCACCAAGAGAGAGGAAGGTGGACACAAAGAGAACAGGATAGAGACACATCCCTGGAATCATCACAGGACATGCGACGCCGGGGTGGCTCAGTCGATGAAGCATCTGCCTTCAGCTCAGGTCATGATCCCGGGGTCCTAGGATCGAGTCCCACATCAGGGTCCCTGCTCAGTGCGGAGCCTGCTTCTCTCTCTGCCTCCACCCGCTTCCTGGGCTTGTGCTCGCTCTCTCTCTGACAAATAAATAAATATAATCTTAAAAAAATATATTCATAGGACACCAGGAAGAAAAGGATACAAACTTAGGAAAAGGAGCCAAAAGTTGGAGGACAACCAGGAGAAAATGGGATGGCAGAAAACCAATAAAAAAGGGACTTTGAACAACAGAAACCCACAAAGTTTAATAGTAACACTTTCATCCCAAGATGAAAAATCCCATATATAATATCTGAACTGAAAACTCATTTTCTCAGTCATCTGCATGGTCCTTGCAATGTAATGTACTGAGCCATACCAATAAATAGCTTAGCTCCCTTACCCTTCTGTTTAATAGATCTTCAGCAGGAACAGTAAGGAGCCGTACCAGCCGATTTCTGAAGTCTTTTCTGCTTTAACTCCCTTTGATATTATAGATGCTTGCTCAGAATTCAGAGCTCAGATTTTTCTGTGTTTATAGAAAACAAAGTTAAATGTGTTTCATCTATACTACGACGTGGCAGGAACTGCAGGTGGTTATGACTTATTTCCAAAGAGGGCAGAGGCAAGACTTTGGAAACATATTTCACATAATTCTAACAGTCTGCAGTCATGTGAAACTTCAAGAGTTTAAAGCAACAGAAGAAATGGGACTGCTGTGCGTTAGGCCTGCTGGACCACATGGCTTCGTTTACATCGTTACAGTGGGCCGTGATGTGGGGCTGAGGTTAAAAGTTTAGTCTTCAGACAAAACAGGTGATTCAGATGTTGTCACAGTGAAGGTCTTAGCCAGATACTCTCACCCAGACTGTTTCTGGTTTTTACAAGAAAACTAGTTGTTCATCGACTTGAAAGTGTTTGTACACACATGTCATTTGTGTGTTTTCCCTGAATCAGTTTTGTTCTGCAAAGAACTAGCGACTATGTACTTTGTGTAAACACAGTGCTGAACACTGCTGAGGAATACGAAGATGGGAATGACACAGCCCCACGCTGCAAGGAGCTCAGCATCTAACAGGGGTGGTCAGACATGTGTGTGGGTGTGCTCTTTACAGTCAAGTGCAATCCCTGCTGTGGTATGTTCCATCACAGACACAAACGACACACCAGAGCTCTAGATTTGAGTTGGAACAGCAGAGAAAGTAGGAGAGAGTATGCGTTTGAACTTGGCTCTCTGCCAAAACATTAATTGGAGGTGATGCAAATTTGCACGAAGATATTTGAGGCAGAATAAAATTTCATTTCCCTGTAGCCCCCTCTTCCCGAGGGAGGAAAGAAGGAGCTTTTAGAAGAATAAGGTAGTTGAGTTGTATTGGAGTTGAGACTCTAATATTTTGATAACCTGTGAGGTTCTTCAGCTCCCCTCCATTTATATTGTTTATATGTGAAGGAGCATTCTGAGAAAGCAAGAAGTCATATACGTAACAGCCACTTAAATAGCACTGACTTTGTGCCAGGCACTGTTCTAAGTGATTTACAAATATTAACTCAGTGCCTTTATTAAATATCTAAAGCCTGATTATTCCCATTTTGCAGGTATAAGCTGAACTTGAGGCAGAGAAAGTTTAAGTAATTTGCCCCAGTCACATTTACGCTATTTTATTTTGTTGAAAATTCTCAGAAGTAGAAGTGGGCCTAAAATATTGTTATGAAGGAAAGTGCAGCTCTGGACAGAGGACCTTACAGGTAAGTTCAGCCCCCAGGCTCAGAACTTTGATGCCATCATCTGTGGCCCTCTCTCTACTCTGTGTGTACTCTTCAGACCCCGTTGCCTGTTCCTTAGAACATCCCTCGAAGTTACCGCTCTTAGACCAGGGCTCGGGCTCCCACATCTCAGGGACTTTATGCTTTGGAGTGACTTCCTCAGTTTCTTTTTCTAAGTCCATTTCTGACTCCTGGGGTTGGCTGGCCTGGAGTTTCTAGTAGCACCATTCTGGAAGATGTCTCACGGCTGGGATAGGTCCAGTGTAGCCTGTTTCTCCCTGGGGGCGCTATCTCCACTGTTCACTGATGAAGGGCGGACCAGGCCCACTCTCGCATCCTCTCCAGTCTAACCACAGATCACCTTTCCAGCGCCATCTCTCAGCTTGTTGTGTGACCACACCATACTTCTATAATGAAACTGAACCTCTGGCTAGTCTTCAACATGGCTGTCCCTTTCTCATCTCACATTTGCTTTTAATATTCCTGCCCCATTTCTCTCTCTCCTGTTTCTCTCCATCAAAATTCCCGATCTTGGAATTCTCAGATGTCTCCTTTTACCCAAGTTTTGAGTCAGGTGCCACATCTCCTTTGCATTTACTGTACTTATTTATAAGGCTCTGCCTCTTTTGTCAGTCCACCACCCCCATCCCTCACTTGAGAAGCTGACTTAAATGGCATGAAGACTAAGAAACGTGGCCAGGGTTGGGGTTCAAATGAGTCAATTACTTACTTGTATTGGCAAAAACATATTTTTACTGCTGCCCACCATTGGTGCTTAGATGATTACTTTTATTAAAGGGAATCACAGACATTAAAAGGAATATGAAGCTATGCTCTTAGTAGAAGCTGATAACAGGAATAAGCTTGCAATTCTCAAGAGGAAAAGCCCAAATGCTATTTTGAGTCAAAGCTGAGAACAAAAACAGTCTAAACCAAGACAGTCTAGAAACCTTATTAAATGACATGCATCCACAAAGACATTTTTTCTTTTGGGAAAGAATAGAGTCAGAGGAAAGCAGATTTCTATTTATTGCCTTTGTTGTCTTAAAAAAGCAGATTCTGCCAAAACTATAGCAGTCATGCAGATCTTGGCATCTGCGATCTCTAACAGGTTTCAGATTTCCAAAAATGACTTGAAAATCACATGTCAGCAAACTAAAGGGGTAAAGGGAAATGCTGATAGGGAACAAGTGAGTTTTATGTGCTCTGAAAATTCTCAGAAAAAAATATGCAAAGCGCTAATCAGAGAGCCTTCAATCTTTCATCTTCTCTTTATGAGAGTGATTAAGCTTCTAATATCTTTCAGAGACTTAGACAAAGAAAACTAGCAGGAAAATCAGTACAGCAAATGACAAACATGCCCTGGGTGTGGATTAGACTGAGAACCAGCGTCAGTATTGGTATTTGGGTAACACTGTCTCTGGGTTGGTAAACTTAGATTTGTAATATTTTTAGTCTAAAACACATTGAAACACAGATGTGGATATGATGGCTTCGATGTAATTAGAACAGGCAGTCTGGTGATGAAAGATTGGATACCTCCGATCTCATCTAACTCTAGCCCACACCTATTACATATTACAGATGATTAAAAGAAGACTCCAGAATAGTGATGTGACTTGTTCAAATTAACAGCTTAGCTGGTGACAAGATCACAATTAGAATCAGGTGTCTTGTTTCCTAGTGCTCTCTTAGTCCACTACTTCACATCCCCTCTCCTTTTTAATTCCTCTCCATTGAGCTTGCAACATGTGTTTAGAGCCTAAACACCTGTGGTTATCTTACTGTCAGGGACGAACAATTTGAAAATAGATCGAAGATCAAAGTTGTATTTACACTGCTATTGTGAAGGAGCCCAAATTGATGGCTTAATGAAGCCCTTATGCCAACGGTGAATCAGGTGGTCTGTGATAGTGTACTCAGGGTCTGGAATGCCATTTGGTTCATCATTAGCCCACCTGAACTGCTAGGTATGATGACAGAACTATAAATAGGAGGATATTTTTGTGTTTTGCAGATTTAGAATGTGTGTGTGTGTGTGTGTGTGTGTGTGTGATTTATATGTAAAAAGGATATTTCTTTCTTTCTTTTTTTATTTGTGAAGGTCAGGACTGTATTTCCTGAAATCGGTAGTGATTGGAGGTGCCTAGAAACAAACTATCGTTCCTTAGCTAAATATCTTTGGTACATGAACTAAAGGCGTGTGGGAAGAGCAAGGAAGTATAGGCCAGATTTTGGATCAGGAAATTTGAGTTTTCCAGGTAAATATGTGCACGGGGCCTTGAATTTTTTTTAAAGAAGTAATTTCAACATTGTATTTATTTGTTTGAAATAATTTTGGAATTGATGTGTAACAGGAAAGCTTTCAGAACTACGCAAGTCCACCAATTACAAGAATTAAAAAACAAAGGAGTGTTTATGCAGTTGAGTATAAACTGCGGATTTTTAAAAAACTATCCCCTAAAGCACTTTACTTTCTAACTCAAAAGCAGAATTTGAGGGAAATTACGAAACAGGGAACATGAAAATGTTTCTTTACTGCAAACACAGGCCTTGGAGTCTGGCAGAGGATCACTGCCTCTGCAAAGGAACTTTCAGAAGGGCCTGCCAAGGACAAGGTGTTTTGTTATGTAGATAGCCCAGGTTGTCCCTAAGAGACTCACACTACTAACAGTTCTTAGACCAAATCTCTTCCTTTCCGAAGCCTCTCCTAATGCACTCATTTCTGAACTCAGAAATATGTCTTTTTATTTATTTGTATCCCTGTTCTCCTGAATTGGTAGCAAATGGCACAAACCATGGTCAAGGCTGTCCATGTAACATTGACTTCAAGCAGGCATAGGTCCAGGAGGGTGGGGCTCCGTATGTATTTCTCTTGAAAACTAGGTTAGAAATGTGACCTAATGCTAGAAAAGTCTGTAGCTCCCAAAGAGGAGAGCTGTGAAAATCCGGCGCTGGCGACGATGGCAAGTTGCCATCCTGACGGAATTGCACAATTGGCTTCCAGGACACGTTTCTCTGGTTTATTTTAGGAACCAGTAAGCTACACTAGAGGGCAGACTAACCTAGACCTTTTTTTTTCTCCTTCCAGTGAGAGTTTAATCCTTTGTGTTTGACATGATGCAATATACAAATGGGGTCCTACAAGGGATTAAAATTGTGGCAGTGTTTCCTTATCATTCATGGAGATTGTTTCTCCGATGGAATTCCCTTATTTAACTTTGGACTTAAGGCATTTAATGTCTTAAATGTTTCACTTAGGTAAGATTTAAGGACAATAAAAACAACAAAAAGCTTGTGAAAATAGTGGATAGCATATGATTATTGCAAGTTGTGTTCATGGAAAGCGTGCATCACTATGAGAAGGTGGTAATGAGCAGGTACATACCAGACCCTTTTCCAAAGGAACAGAAAATACATGAGACATCGTCACAGTAAGATACACTGGATTCATAACACCAGTTTATGCCCAATATGGTGCTTAGTAATTTCTCATTTCTTAAACTATGAAATCTCATTTCTTTTCCTTTATGTGAGTATGAAACAGTCTAAAGACCAAGAAGACAAACTGTGTGGAGATAGATTGCCCCAGAAATAAACACAGCACTGTTTTGGCTGGAATGGTCCTACATCACCTCAGAATCTTTAGCCCTTTTACGAATTTTAAGATGTGGTGGAGATGGGTGCAGAAGTTTCAGACTGGTCATTGGGCATAGATATTATGATGAAACTGGTTGACACAACTATTCGCTGGTTCTTCTGTAAATTTACCCAAGTAATAGGTATAAGGAATGAATCTTTTTCATAGGTAGTATATTGGGGTTGTCCAGAGAAACAGAATCAATAGGAGAGTATGTCATATATTATATCACATGTATCTATGATTTATTATGAGGAGAATTGACTCAGCTGATTGTAGAGGCTGAGAAGTCCCAAGATCTTCTGTCAGCAAGCTGGAGACCCAGAAGAGTTGAGTTCTGGTTTGAGTCTGAAGGCTGAGAAACAGAGGAGAGCCAATGGTAAAAGTTCTAGTCCTAGCCTAAGTCTGTAGGCAGGAGAAGACCAGTGTCCCAACTTAAAGACAGTAAGAGAGAGAGAGAGCAAATTCTCCCTTATTCAGTCTTTTTGTCCCATTCAGCCTTCAGTGGAATGAATGTGAGGCTTAGCCACGTTAGGAAGGGTGATCTACTTTATTCAAGCTATTAATTCAAATGTTACATAAAATTGACCATCGCAGCTAGTCTCTTCTGTCGTATTTATTTCATGCTTTAGAGACATAAAGTGCTTCCATGAACATTCTTTCTTTCGTTCCTTACCACAAACCTGTGAGCTGGGTAGGGCACCCTGTCATTACCACATGGTGGTTACCGTGATTATAAGTAATTAAGACTCTGAATGATCTTCATGCCTTTTACAGATTGTGAAAATGAGGCATAAAGAGATTTTGTAACTTGCCAAGCATACAGTTTGTATCAGGTCTTCCAACTCTCAGTCCCAGGCTCTTTTGACTACATTTCACATTTACTTCAAAATCAAAGTTACAGCTATACCAACAACCAAATCTCCAAAAGATGCATACTCTGACATACAAAGAAAATCTCCTTGGCTAAATTTGTCCTGTGTTATAATAAGCTTGGCACATTAGGGTAAATGTAACTTGAACTCAGTGGTGGTAGAGATTCAAATGATCAAGAAATAAATGGAATAAGTATGTCAGCATAATTAATGATCACAGAGCCAGGGGAACTGCCCCGTGCCTGAAGACTTCTTCCCCACTAAAGGACTTGGATTTGTCAGATTCCCTTTTGTTTGTTACTTTTCCCAGACAGCATTTTCTTCCCCAAATAAAACACTCCTGGGACATGCATAGCACATTTTGTTCATTAGATGCTTTCATTCTGTGACCAGGGCCCGCAGGGCACTCTAAGGGTTTAGCCTCCCATCGATAGCTGAGTTGCTAAAAGGGGGCAAAGAGCACAGAAAGGGGAAAGGATTGCTGAACGAAATTCTCATTCTCTTGATTTTATGATTATAGAGCAGCCATCAAGACAAGATCTTAACTTATTAATTGATGTAACTTCTTTCTGTACTTACGAGAGTTCAATAGAGTCACAGCTGACTTGGGGACAAGACCTAAAGTTAGCACATAAGGCTAAAATCACACACAGTCAAAATCACTCTTGAAAATCTTAAATCACCCTTAAAATATAGCGTACAGAGTTCTACAGCCCTGTTTAAAACAATGTGTATACATAAATGTACAGTATGTAACATAAAATAAAAATTTTTTAAATATTGTTTTACACAAGAAATACATATAGTAAAACACTAGAACCACACTCCACATGGCACGATGCTTATATTTTGAGGGTCATGTCAACTGAGGCTAGCTCAGAGTTTCATGTACCACTTTCTTTCATTCTGTGGCTTAAGCTCGCTAAGTGGAATGACAAATTGACTTCCAATATAATTTTTTCTTTTAACTTTTAATTTTGTCATAATTTCAGACTTAATGAAAAATTGCAAGAATAGTACAAAGAACTCCCCGCTGTTAACATTTTAGACACATTTGCTTCATTCTCTTCTCTCTCATGTATTTTTGCAGTAGGTTTTAAAAAATCATTCTCCCTCATTTGCGCATTCATTATTAAATCTACATATTTTAAGTGTACAAATGATGTACCTTCACTCTAAATGCATCTCAGAGAAATTACAACAGCGATTTAATCAATGTTGCTTGGGTGCATTAGGAGCTGATAAAAATGGATAAATCAGAGGTGAATGAAATAAAGGTGCCCAATATGTTGACCTGGCCAAGCAATATGAATCCTAGTAATAGTAAAGAATAGAAAACAGACACTTCACTGTTGGTAAGAAAGCTGAATTACGAAAATCATCACCAAACCAGAATAAAGTCCGTCTTTTTGTAATTTGCATCACTAATGAGCTATTATACTTTCGTGGGTTTTTTTAACATACAGATGCAAGTGACATGTATGAGCTCATAAATAATTCAAAGATCTACTGTGAGTTCTCACCTCTGATTTCTATTGTTCCTCAGCAAAGGAGGATGGCTTTCTATTACCGTTGGAGCTGGAAGAATTGGCATCCTGCAATATTATTGTTATTAACATTATTGCAAGTGATTATTGTGATTACAAGTGATTATTCTTACAAGTAATTATTAAGATTCTGAATTATCTGGTCTTCAGACATCAAGACACAACTCATGCATTTCAAAACATCACTCACTGCATCTTAATGTCTGTTAGCCCATGAGACCGTTCAGTAAATTACTACTTGCTGGTGCTTGTCTTAGACTATCTTTGTGCTCTCATACAAGCTTAACAATTAAATTATACTTTCTTAAATAATTTGTTTCAAATAATAAAAAGTGCTAAAACAGTAAGTAATACCCAAAGAAGAGGGAACCACAATGAATAAGTAAAGTCAATTGAAGTTTATTGCTCCTTTAGTGATACTACTTTGTCAGCTGGTTGCCTTATAGTTTTAATGATATATTTGTAGTATGGTTTTTAAATCTGTGTACATATAACTAAGCTCCATGACTTCCTTTGTTTGGAGAACACTTTGTTTATTTTAATTAGCACATTTCACCCTTTCCCCGCAAAACAATGAAGAAAGTGGAATGGCCATTGATTGTTCTGAAGCTTAGAGAGAAACCAACATTTCGGATGGGAGCCAAGGGAAAGTTGAGGAACACCAGCTGCTCGCTCTTATCTATTATGTAACATGGACTTTGAATATAGAAGTAATGGAACTGCAGTAACACGGATAGAATAAAATGCCTACTGTGGGCAGAACACAGTGCTGGCCATTTTGGAAGGAGATTTAAGGTAGTCTGACAGCAGGGAGACAGAGGACACAGGTGTGGGTCCTAGATAGGCCATTCACTAATTGTGTGATCTTGGGCAAATACCCTAAGGGAAAGGTGAGATAAAGAATCCCACCTTTAATGGAGTACTTACTGGGGACAAGAATTTATCAAAAGTCATGCCATTTAATCCACACAGTAGAGAATGATGTTACTAGCTGTATGCTATCCATGGGGAACCTGAGGCTCAGAGAGGTCAAGTAACCAGTCAAATTCAAAGAGCTAGGTAAATGGAAGAGGGTGGGCTAACGTACTGGTTAAGACCATGGGTTCTGAGTCAGTCAGGTGGAGGTTCAAATACTCTATCCTGGCTGTCACTTATTGACTGTGTGTCCTCAGGAAAATTGTTTAATAACTTTTATTTTCCCAATTTCTAAATTGGGCATATAATTATACTTCTATCTTCTAGGATTGTTGTGAGGTATAATTAAGATATCGTTGGCGGCTGCTTGTATCAGTACTTGAACCTACGAAGTGTTTGATTCTTTAGTTATATTATTATTTTATGACAGAACTGGAGTTTTTCAAACTTGAAAGCCCTCACATAACAATAATGACCCTTCTGTTTTCTTGTATCGTCAAATTATCATGGGTCTGGTGAAATAATGTGAGGAAAGTGTCTTATGAATGGATGTGTGTGCTCATCTTGGTGATCGTGCTTTTTCTTTTGAGTATGTCTTGGGTCTCCAGATGTAAGCTTCTGAAAAGCAGGAGTCATGTTTTCATTTCTTTCTGGACCCTGTGTTGCTAATTCACATCTCTGAAAACATAAAGTGCACGATAAACCCTGATTCAGTAACTCTTATAATCATTTATCTGCAGTACTTTTACTCCAATTAGAAACTACTTTTATTTCATATTTATTATTTTTGATGTAAAACTGTATAATCCTATTTGTCATATATAGAAGAAGGGTATTATTGAGACCCCAGAATGTTATTAGAGTCCAGCAATCACACTTTTATGATATTATAAATCTCCCTCTTCCACATGTCTTAAATATTGTTCATAGCAACAGAAATCATTTTAAAGGGGCATGTTACTATTTTTAATACCCACAGGTGTTTCATTCTTAAACTCCTTTCTTGCCCATATTAATTGCTACCCTTACCCAGTACTGAAATAAATGCATATTAATTTTTAGTGTTGTTTATTTTATTTCTGCAGGTGCGTATTAATTTTGAAGTCCAGTTAAGCCTGTCTAGACCTTAAATGCCACCAGATCTCTTAAACACACATTTAGTTTTTATTGTTTTTGTTTCATTCTTTATGATCAGAATTAATGAATGTAGTTTTATAAAGCTTATTACTTACCCTGAAGACTGGATTTGAACATGCTGTTCTGGTCTGCTGAGTAAATGGAGATTTAATTACAGATATTTAATTGCTTATTATGAACTTGATGGACTGGAACTGAATAAGCCCTTCTTCCCCGTTTTGCATCTTTAAATGCACTACACAAACTCATCCTGTCTAGCTGTCATTCTATAGAACTTTACCAACTCATGAATCATCGCTACCTGGGATTTGATGTAAATGTATTTATGTTGGACAATACTAGAAGGACAGTTTCTGGCTTTTTAAAAATACGTGAAGGAGTATTTTATTTTAAACCAAAAGTCAAGGTTAACCTTAAGTGAAATGAATTCATGAGTTAAAGAGGAAAATAATCTTCGTTTTGGAGAAAACATAATTGGAATTTTGAAATTAGAAAACCCACTCAAAGACTCAAGTGCAATGTTGGAATAAAATGAAATTCTAACATCTAACCGTATTTATTTTTATAACGAGTCGAATACAAAATGGTGTACAATGAATGGCATAGAGGGATTTTAGTGGCAGCAGAACATAGTAATGAACTCTAACAGTGATTGATTAAAGTTCAGTTAAAGTTGCCTTTCACATTATTATTTTTGGTGCAATGTTATAGAAAAACCATATTTAATACAGATTTAATAAACTGATTTTTAGCCAAAAATTGTTTTGCACTTCAAATGTATTTATCCTGCAGCATAAAATAAACTTAAAATGTTTATATAGTCTTGTTGGTTAATCAGTGTTTAAATCAGAAGAAGTTTATGATTAAATTTTCACTTCAATAAGAACAGGTATTTGTATTTGGACTGAGAATCTGAATACTGTTTATGTTGACTTGAGAGCAGGAAGTTAAAAAAAAAACTAGTTTCAGCAAAACTGTCAATTAATACGATGTGTGATGCCAAAAACCTTGTAAATTTACAAATAATTTTTACTTTATTCTTTTATTATTATTATTATTTAAAAGATTTTATTTATTTGAGAGAGAGAGAATGAGCAGGGGGGAGGAGCAGAGGAAGAGGGAGAAGTAGACTTCCCGCTAAGCAGGGAGCCCCGATACGGGGCTCAATCCCAGGACCCTGAGATCATGACCTGAGCGGAAGGCAGAAGCTTAACTGACTGAGCCACCCAAGTGCCCCTTTAAGTACTCTTTTAGTGTTATGTAACATGGTGGTCCCTTTTCGCAGTTGGGGATGTAGACAGGTCTTGCAGAAGTCTCCTGTCAAACCTTGCCCTGGAATCTCCAAAAATCCATCAGGGTACTAACTCATGTCTTACAAAGACATCCTTGCCTTGGTGCGGGTTCCAACTTCAGTTAAGTCAGTGAATCTATGAGGTTGAAAAACTTCACAGTTTTCTCTAATGATAGTTGCTTCAGAAGGAGCTACTAAAGCGGAAGCTCTCAGGTCAGACCCAGAAACCCAGGTAGTCATGGAATTGTCCATTAAGACCAATTTTTTTAATTGAAATATAGTTGGTATACAATGGTACATTTGTTTCAGATGTACAACATAGTGATTTGACAAGTCTGTGCATTATGCGATGCTTACCATGAGCGTAGCTACCCTCTGTCACCATAAAGTGAACTTAAGATCACTTTCAACACTGAAAAGCACCACTGCCTCCTGTTAAGTCCTAAGTATCAATCCCAGGGCTGAACTTTCTGTTCCAGTGATGGCCATCGAGGATGTGTGAATTCTTTCCTCAGTGCCAGTGGTTCGAGGAGATGATACTGGCCTTGGACGGTGACGTAGCTCTTTCTCAGGTGCACAACCACATTGTCAGGGAACAAGCTGGCTCCCTTCTGGGTATTGGAACATGTTCTAGGAGCCAGTAGTTCACAAACGTGGGATTTCCATCCTACTTTGACCTTCCTACTTGGTGCATGGTTAGCCTTTTCTCATGGGGGTTTTATATCAGGGCTCTCATTGTCCTTCCCCGACACTTGTCCTTTGTCAGGATTATTCTGTTTCACCCTGTTAGGTTTCACTATGAATCTTTTGAATTTTTACGGGATTTGCCCAGCAACCTTCAAAATCTCTATCCAACACCTACAAAATATCAGTTGTGCCTCCCTGGATTAGCTTCTACAAATGTTTTCACCGAAGCTGTTGTTTTCATAGAATATATTGTATTTCATGAGCATTTCCGTTTATGAAATTACCGTATTTTTGGTTTTGGATAATGATCAAGGTTCAATTTAAAGTTACCTGGAAGAATAGTAATCTAGTAGAAATGATCTTCATTTAAAAAATTATTTTTTACCACTTAAAAATTCTCAGTCTTATTTAAGAAAACTTTGTAATATACTCTAGAAAAATAAGAAGACACTAAATACTCCTGAAAATGGGCTTTATTATATTTTGTGGAATATCTTCACCACTATTTCTTTTCTTTCTCACTTGTTATGATGGTAACAAAAGACTATAAACAGTATTCATAAAATGTGACACATTCACTTTTTCGACCTTCAAAAAAATCAGATATACATGATAATTTTTTTAAAAAACAGTTCTGTATTACACGTGGTGTATTGGGAATAAGCCCAAAATCAGTTAATGCTCCTCACAGATCTAATTTGGGCTATAAAGAACTGCAGACATAAGGACATGGTAGGAGGCTTTTTGAGTGTTGTGGGCTGGAGGGGATGGGTTGGAGGTGGGTGACTTCAAGGTAACTAAGTAAAAGATATAAACATTTTCCTTCCTGTTCTGTCCTAAAAGGTAGATGACAAGCTGTTTGAATATAGTCTAGCTTTGGATGATTTAGGATATAAGATACTCGTAACTGTCACAAAAATATTCAACAGCATTTTCAGAGAGTAGGGAACAGGAAATTATCTCCAATTTAGTTTTTGACCCACCCTTAAAGAGCATCATGGCAATGACTACAGGGTATTGTGGGAAGTCAGTGGCTGGAAGGGTCTGGGACATCTCAATACAATGGGATTAGGTGAGTCATCAGCAAATGTAAGCAAAGTCAATACTCAAATGGCACTTTTCATCAAACTAAAACAGATTAAAATATATATACTTTCTCTTTCTTGAATGATACATTTGTAAAGAATTACTTGGCAGACCTTTTGTGGAAAGGGAACATCAAGCATTCAATTATCTCAGGATTTTTTGAAAGATGAGTTGAGTCAGTTTGTTAGCATTGTTGGAGGTGTCAGCAGGAGAAGGATGTCAACTCGCTTACCATCTCTGGTTCTTCTTGGTGGATATGTCATTGTGGACTCAGAATAGTGGGAGTCATTTTCACCTCATATTTCCTGAACTCCTTGCACAGGGGCACAATTTCACTGATCACTTTTGGCTCTCTGACATTCTAAGGAAGTTTAACACATCAAAGCCACAGCCATAGGGATGGAATCCTGTCATTTTTTAATAGGAGGGGGCCCTAGTCGTTGTTGAGTCCATTGTTTTTCCTTCAGAACTAAGACTCATAAAACTTATGAGTAATAAGTATAATAATAACAGCCAACATTTATGGGTACTGTGCTGAGCAAATAACACAGATTATTTAATTTAATCCTCATGACAATCCTTGAGGTAGGGACTATCATCCCCACTTCATAGCAAGCAGATTGAGGCACAGGCAGGTTAAGAATCTGGCCCAGAGTCACACAAACCCATGAGTGCAAAAGTAGAATTTGATCTCCGAAATATGTCTCCAACCGCAAAAGCTTAACGACTATATCATACCACCCTTTCATTTTTTAAATCAAATTACTGGCAAAATATTACATGGCAACTTGGTAGAACTACAACCCAGATTTTCTCCTTCCCAGGCTTCTGCTAATGATTAATGATTATGATTAATGATTTGATTGAGCAATAGTAGTACATGCTGACTTTAAATATATTTATACACACATGTACACACATGTGCACACACATATAATCAGTAGTTTTAGCTCATTGTCCTTCCCCTTTCTCATGTCTTAAATGCCTCTTTCTTTTCCCAGCTTTATTGAGATAGAATTGACAAAAGTTTGTACATTTAAAATGTACAACATGGTGATTTGATATATGTATGCACTGTGAAATATTTACCATGATCAGGTTAATTAACACATCCTTCACATCACATAGTTCCCTTGTGTGTGTGTGTGTGTGTGTGTGTGTGTGTGTGGTGAGAACACTTGAGATTGATATTCTCTTAGCAAATTTCAGGTATATAATACAATTTTATTAATTACAGCCATCATGCGGTATACACATCTTGTATTATTCTTAAAGACCTTTGCCAGGAGTTTAATTTACTCAACCTTAAGAATTTTGTACAACTTTGTTATCTAAGTAACTGATTGTAAATTCGGAGCATCTTTCTGTCTGTCCCAATCTCAATTCCCACATGTGAATTCTTTGTCCATTTTTTCCCTTTTAAACAAAAGGCTGTTCCTCTTCTGTATACTCCCCTGTTAAACAATTATTCTCCTCCAGCCCAAACACAAACAAATTCCATACTCTTCCAAGTATCTCTGGAAATTGGTTAGATTTTTGTCTCATAAATTTATCATAAAGAAAGGTACATAAACATAAGCTTCTTTACAGATTAATCACCATACCAAGGAAGCCTCTCAGTCAGGAAATCCAACATTTGCCAGCATTAAAAGCTCTTTGTGGGACTCTCCTTTATTACAAGCTCCTACCTCCCAAAAGGTAACTTCTGTATCAATGCTGTGCTAATTATGCCCCGCATTTCTTTTTTAATATGTAGTTTTCCCATCCATGAGTACATACTTGGAGTTTAATTTGGCCAGTATGATCCTTATGATTTTTTTCTCTTCTCTTCATCTCCCATATGATGTCTTATCTTACATTCTTTCTCTGGTCTCTTTTATATTTCTGGTACAGAAATTCTGTTTAATCTTTACGTGGTGCATATTTATTCATCCGTGTAATTGAAGTCTGTCATCATCTCTACATAGCAGCGTACATTCAGTTCTTGTAAATTCTCTGATTGCTCTTTTATTTATTGCTTCTCTTTGTCATTACATGCCATTATTCCCTAATAACCTGAAAAGAAAGCAGAAATTCAGAAACATGTTAGGAAAGGAGAAATGGTGAGGTACAGCATTTACTACTTCTTACTTTCAGAGACAATGACTTGTGTGTGGACTCCACATATGGTGAGCCCAGATCTATAATCTCCAAAAGCCTACACATCTGCTTCTCTTAGTCCTTCAGGAACCAGCTGAATCAGTCCTTGGACTAACACCCCGCCCCATGAAAAATCCTAATGGAAAATGGGAAGTGTAATACATAAAACAAAATCTAAGAACTATTTGTGCCTATTAGAAAAGGCCAATGATCTTGTGTAGCCAAAAACATTTCAGCATTGGTCCATTAGAGAAAATGACTATGCTGCCATCCCAAATCGTGTTTTGAAGACCATTTAATGATCTGGGGGAAACGCTCATATTACAGTAAGTGAAAAAGCAGATTCCCAAACTCTATATAGACCGTAATCCCAATTTGGTGAAATAAATGCACGGAGAAGAAATGGTGGAGAAAAATATTCCAAAACATTACAAGGTTTGTCTCTGCCTTTTGGAGGGATTAGGAGTTATTTTTAATTCATTCCTTACATCTTTCTGGATGTACAGGCTTTTCTATAACAAGCATGCTGCTTTCATAACTGAAAAAAAAAAGAAAAAACTACGTTAAAACAACAACAACAACTAATGACTTTGTTGGGTAGTTTTCTGCCTATTGTTTGACTAAAAGGGCCTGAAGAGGGTTGCATGTGTGCCTTGTTTTTTTGTCTCAGTCAGAGCCCTGCTATGTATCAGTGGAGACCACAGCTCAACAGGAGGGGCTTTTTGTTTTGATTGCAGACATTTGGATTGGCACTGCTTGTCCTTTCCATTCCCATCCCCCAGGTGCTTCCATCTGGGCACTTGCAAGCCCTGCTCCCCTCCCTGACTTCACCTTACGCTCCCATACGAGTTCCGTAAGGCTTGGGAGCCGTGTTTCCCTGATGAGTAAGGAGGCCTGGACAAGAAAAGTCCTGCCTAATTCTTATCATCCTTGCCACACGAGATCCGTGTCCTCAGGACTCGGGGATACGTGAGGCACCAGAGCATTTAGAGTGTCACTGAATCTACTGGGTGGGTTCCTTTCCTCCCCCTCTGAGCTCGGGTCCCCTCCTTCGCCAGGGACTGCAAAGCAGTGGGCACCACCAGGAAGTGCATAGGCACACTGGGTCTTTGTGAAAGTGGGAGTTTGGGTTAGAAAGTTAATTGCAGTTTTCATCAGGATAAAGATATCCAGATGTGAGAGAATTAAGTTCCTTCCCACGCCATGGAACAGATGACTGAACTAAAAGAAACATTTATTCTGTGAAGGAAGAAAATGAATACACCTGCACTATCTTCTCTCTACTCTCATGTTCCTTAAATTAAATTAAACCACCAAACAGGTCCTACTGACTAAGGGAACAAATGCAATACTGTACTCATGAGCATTTGATGTGAATTTCTTAATGAAGAAAGAATAAACGGAAATTTACACAATGTATGTCATGTATGTGGATGCTATAAGCCTTATAAGAGATTTACAAAACTTCTTATCCCCAAACCAATCGTGTAAATGTGCTGAATCCATTCTGTACATTTTATCTGTAGAAGATTTTTGAAATGTTTTATTTGAGAGCAATTTTCAGATGTGGCTTATGTCTCATCACTTTGTAGTAATATCTTCTAAAATTTTTGACTGAACAGAGAATTTCGAAGTTGGATCCAAAGAGTGGGATCATGTTGTTAATTTTTTTAATATAAAAAAAAAAACCACTGAGGTCCCGAAGTAAATATACATATGTAATGTGTATGTGTATGTGAGTTGAAACCTCAATTGAAGTTAGTGGATTTTTCTTTACTTTAAAAAATATCCTACAAGTCTAATACTTTATTATATTCATATTTGTTGATTAACTAGTTGATAGTTTTAACCAGGATGAAAAAATAATATTAAGCAAGAGAAGTAAAAGGGACTTCAAAGAACAATTATCTACCACGAAAGTGGGAACCATGGATTGGCATATGAAGGAAATAACATGTTTTTATTGCTACTAGTGACACAGTATATTTTTAGCAGTGTTCTCATCTCTGATGACAGAAATCACCATCACATGCTAAATAACTAAAAGCAGGGATTGTGGGTAAGAAAAAAGAGCAATGAAGGTTGGGCCAAGTCTACAGTGAAGAGGTTTAAATATCTCATAAAACATCAGACCAATCTGGTCTTTCAGAATTTAGGGCAGTTCACTTTTGGCAAAGTGCAGCTTCCTGTTCACAAGAGCAATGCCTTCAGATTGTTTTTTGAACATCAAACGGGCTTTTTTCAGGACCTCATTTTGATGAGTTCTGATGGGTAATCAGAAATACATGGATTAAGTCTGCTTTCAAATAAACACAGGTTTAGCCATTAAAAAGAAGAAAGTTTGGCTCAGTGTGCACTAAGTCCGGCCAAACTCTAAACATGGGACGAGGCAGTTGAGAGTGTTGGATGAGAACATGCAGTTGAATTAGGCCTCCCAACATTATGTTAACAGGCTTTGCTCAGCTCTTTCCTGGGGGATGAGAAAACTCTTGGTACCAGTATATCAGAGACTGTTCATTGGCTCCAATCAACACCTGTGTGGCAGAGATTCAGGAAACAGAGACTGTGCCAATAGCTGTCTGCATTTAGATGTATTCCTACAAATCTCATTAGCTTTTCCTTCACACGATAGTACAATGCAGTGGGCAAGGCACAGTGTCTGGAGCCAGATTCGTACCCCAGCTCGGTCACTTCCTACTGGTGTGTTACTTCTCCTCTCTGTTTGCTGCTCTATAAAATGGGAGCAATAATACTGTCTATTTCATAGGGGCGGTGTGATCATTTGATAAAGTAATAAACAAAATATCCAATAGATGTTAGCTGTTATCCGTATCTATTTAAATTCTGAGGATTTGAATGAAATGTTTCATAAATTGTGTCTGAGAAGTGTGTCTATTAAGAATAGACAGCACTCTGGTGCCTGGGTGGCTCAGTCAGTTAAGCATCTGCCTTCAGCTCAGGTCTCGATCCCAAGGTCCTGGGATCAAGGCCCACTTTGGGGCTCTCTATTCAGTGGAGAGCCTGCTTCTCCCTCTCCCTCTGCTGCTCCCCTGCTTGTGCTCTCTCCCTCTCTCTCTCTCAAATAAATAAATAAACTCTTAAAAAAAAAAAAGAATAGACAGCACTGTTAACTCTCTAATGATGTGATATTACCAGAGAGAGCTGGATTAGAAAAGAGTTAGCATATTTAAAAACCACATTTGATAAGAGACAGATATGGGGAACCTGCTATTGTCAGCACTCTGGGGTATGGATTTATAGTCTTTAGGAAGAAATCAAATTAACTAGGTTGTGCATTTTCAGCAAAAATATTGATAAAGTAATGAGTTTAATATGGAAAGAATGAGTTTAATATGGAGAGTGATAATGGATTTTTCTTAAAGCTGGTCTACCTTAGTAAAGTAGATGCTTGATATGCATTTAGATAAGCATTTTCCGAAGTTTGTCCTGTGGACCACTAGTGTTATGAGATGCACCTTAAAAAAGAGTTCTGTGGTCCAATACATTTGTGAAATAGTGATTTCTATTATGCCACTATTATTCCACTTCAGAAATTCATAATATATCTTAGCTTATTAAATATTCTGATGAGTCCTGCTGTAAAGAAATCTATATAATTTTAACCCAATGTTTCTCAAAGTTATCTGACTACAGATCCCAGGGGAATTTTCCATGAAACACACTTTGAACATGCTAATATATATCACCTAAGGAAAGAATCATGGTTTCATTGTGCAAACCCTGACATTCTAGAATCTTGGAGTTCTGGAAATAACTGACATGAGAAATGGGGCCTGAGACAGCAGCAAGAAAGAAAGAAAGTGGAGAGCTGACCTGACAGTTAAGAAGACGAGAATGTCAGAACTTACTTACCCATTGGTGTCCTGGATTGGGCACCTCTCCAATCAAATGTCATTTCTTCCAGGAGGACACTCTTGGCCATCCTTTCTAAAAAAATGTCTTCTACCTTTGCCAAGTCACTTTCTGTCCCTTATCTTGCTACATTTTCTTCATAGACCTCATTACTCTCTGAGAGAACATGTGTGTGTTCACTCATTTATTACCTCTGAGGGCAGGGGCTTTACCTTCATCTCTATACCCAGGAAAGAGAACAGTGCCTGGTATGAAGCAGACACATAATAAATATTTGTTAAAAGAATGAATAAATGATAATGGTGTGATTTATTGAGATTCCTACTAATGGAGGAGGAGTAAATTTTTAGGAGGAAATGAAACAAGTTTAGTGTTTAACATAATGAGCTTGAGAGGAATCATCAAATAGAAATATTTGTAGGAGCAGTGGAAGTGAGACCTTCCTATATGAGCTATGGGGTGGGAAGAATGCCAAGCACATCATCACAATAACAACAGCCACCACCACCACCACAGCTAATGTTTACTGAGCATTTGCTATTTGCCAGAAACGATTGTAAGCACATTCCATGTGTGAATTCACTTAACCTTCACAGTAATCCTTGGAGGTAGGTGCTATTATTATTCTCATTTTACAGCTGAGCAAATCAAAGCTTGGGGTGGTTTAGGAAATCCTTTCAAAGTCACACAACTAAGAAGTGATGGATTTGGATCCTTGCTATTTCCTTAGAAACAGCATTATTTAAGCATTGGACAACAAAAGAGGAACTGGTAAAAAACACTGGGAGAAGGAGCCCAGAGACATTAGTGAACAAGAGAGTCTAAGAAGAAGGAAAGGCTGATGTTATCAAATGCTGCAAGGTGAAATTTGAAAGTTTTATTTCTTTTTTTCAGAGCTCTTTCTGTGGTGTCATGTGGACAAGCCAGATGGCAGCGGCGTGAAGAGTGACTGGCTGGTGAGTAAGTTGGTCTATTAGACTGTTCTTCTGAGGAGCTTGCCTATAAAAGTCAGGAGAGAGAGGAGGGAAGTAACTAGAAGCTGACATGGAGTAGGGAGAGTATTTCAAAAATCTGTAATGTAGTGGAGAGTCTGCTTACTGGCTCCGGGGAAGAAACCAGTGAAGAGGGAAGGACAAAATGAAGGTAAGGGCGAAGTCCTGGTTTTGAGAAAGCTGAGAAGAGAACAAAGAACACAGATGGCAGAGAGATGATGGCCAGGGGCTGGACTGCAGGCTGCTGGTCTCAAGTTAATTCGGATGACATATTTCTCATGGACTCAATCTGTACATGTGTGTGTTTGTGAGTGTGTGTTTGTGTATTCATATAATAATACTTAGCATCCTGTGTATAGAAACAAAAAGGTCAATAATAAGATTGAGCCAAAGTGGAGGACAGAGTGGTAGAAGGACTCCGAGGATTCTGGTTGAAGTGATGTTAGGAGGTCTCTGAGAGTAGAGAAGGAGACAAAGCTGTCAGGAGGGTTGTGGTCAAGGAGAAGGGGGAGGGGGAGGCTTTGAAGGCCTCAGAAAGAAGAGCAGTTATATGGGAATCAGGAAGATGAGATTGCTGGGGCCTCAGCTGTGCTCATGCATTTCTGGATGGAGGAATCCTGAGTGATTAGGGAGCCTGGGAGGTGTTTGTGAGAGTGGGAAGCTGGGGTGAAGTGGAGGTAAAGATTGTTGGGTTTGAGGAAGTGAGAAGCTCCGTGGTGGGTTGATGGAGGTGCTCCCCACCTAACATATGATTGTGGAAGCTGTCCAGGATGACAGCAGGACTTGGAGTGAAGAAGAGAATGACCTGGGGACAGTCTATTCCATGGTGGGGATGTGAAACTGGGAACTGTGTAGATGACACAAGATGAGTGGAATAGCTGGATGACACAAACTGTAAGGAAGAGAGGTCACTCCATGAAGGTGACTCTTTAATGGTCTGTTCCCCCATTCTAGCTCTTGCTTCAAATGAACTCTGAGCTCTGTTAATTCTGCTAGTTTAGGACACTCTAGATATACTATCAGAACCAGTCTTATGCTGATGTTCTGCCCCCTCCCTCCATAGGCCCTCAACCTCCATCACGGGTTCCTTTCTTTGAGAAAGGTAATGAAGACAGGTTTTCCAGTACCAGTATCTGAACAAGACTAGCATATTAAGCTATTGTCAGCTCTGAACTAAGGGGCTGATCAGCTTGTCCACTTGGTTAGGCAGCAGGGACCTGAGAGATGAGAAAATGAATGACATTTGCCAAGGAGGCACCAACGAGAAAGAGGCAGGTGCAGAACACCTATTTCTGGCCTGCTCCAGTGACAGTGTGTAAGTATGAATTCTGACCCTGCAGCATGCTGACGTGGAGCCCCGAGGGTTGTATAGATAGATGCCCAGGAAAAGTCGGGGGCACTTGACAAGTTGGTGACATGTTGTACCGTGACCGTATGCAGTGACCCCTGAGCTAATCACTCTATTGTCTAAGCCTGAGATGGTTGCTCAGGGTCTCCCAGTTGCAGGACGAAGCAAAGACTTATTTTCCTTATAAATATAATATTCATCTTGCTTCTACCTTTTCTCACACCTATGTCTAACCGTTTAAGTATGGAACTAAGATGTTTTTCTGCAGATGAAGTAGCACAGATAAGGAGGATGGAGAGGAATTTGTAAGTTCCTATTTCTTGTGTGTTTGTTTGCTAAGAAATACGAGACTCTGGGCTAGTCTCAGTTCTCCACCCACTGCTTTCTCTGTGCAGAGATTTCTCACCCCGTGTCCGGGGGCCTCTGTCCAGGCACTTAGACGATGCCATCTGCAGGAAGCCCAGATCAGCAGTGTGCCAGTCGAGAGTCTCTGTTCCCAGACAGAAGTGGGGAGAAGCAAACCCAATGCTAGTGTTGGCTCAGGTGCTGTGGTGAGATGCAGCTTAATTGTAATGGATTTGAGAAACACAAAGACATTGAAACACGGAGGCTCATGAGAAATAGTGTACCCAGAGACAGGAGAGAAAACGTCAGTTCTCCAAACATGTCATCACGATCCCCGTTATTTTAGTGGCTTATCACAAACCAGAGTAGGTAAACTGAGAGGTGGCAAAGCACGTATGGAATTTCCAAGTGCCTAATTTTATTGGGTGGCAAAATATGCTGGGCAGCGAAAAGTGCCGTGGGTGATTTGAACGCTGTAGACACGTACTGTGCATGGTTTGGTCCACGTTTTATCCCAGATGTGCAAACTGATAGTTCATAGGGGGGCAGCTGTAAACACTGACTACTCAAGCACTTCTTGCTCTTCCCACTCGTGGAGATTCATCAGTCGATTTCGATTAGGGTCTGCTCTATCATTTTAGCTTATAAAACCTTCGCATTTTAAAGAGCATTCTCTCTAACAGATGGGTCCACATTTCCACAGGTCCCTCCATTGTAGACAAAACAGTTCCAATTTCAATCCTCAAGCCAGAAGAGGCCACAGTCATTGCTCTTACTGTGAAGGAATGGGAAAAAGAAATCAGCGGCTAGGGAGCATTGAGGGGCTGGCTTCAGTCTCTTCTTTAAGGCTCCTCCTAGTCCTGCTAGAATTCACTTGATGTTTGTCCGTTCAGAAGGCTTCGTATTTTGTTCCTATATGCATTCAGTCACAATGAAGACATTTTTCTCTTTCATATAATGTGGAACATTAAAAAATAATAGTCTGGTGATGCACTGGGGAGGTTTGCTTTTCCTAGTGTGTGGTTCTTGGCCCAAAGTGTATGATGGTTGGAAAAAAATCAACACAAGGCTGCTCTGTATGATATTATGTCTCTGGTAGAGAGTGGTTGGAGGGTTTTATGGAGCACAGATTCTAAAGGTAAAAACCTTTAACAAGTCACAACACAGCGACTGATGAAACCTTACATTCAAACCTTAGATAAATAAACTGAAAAATCTCCAAAGGAAAGCAGTTGCCAAGTGTTCACATTTGATTTGGATATTGCATTTAAATATTTTCCAAGTTTAATATTTCCCCCTTCCTTTTTTTGTAAGGAACCAATCAAGCAAACAAACATGCATGTTGGAAATGCATATATCTTATTTATATAATATCTTACTATGAAGATTTTATTATGTCCCTTCTAAAATCATTTGTCTCTCTGTTGTTTTCCCAAAGAGAACTGGGGAAAGACTCTCAAATAGAGTTTGCTAAGGACACTTTGAGCCAAACTTTTTTTCTACCACTTATATTTAATGGTCTTCACTCACCCCATGTCTTGGGTTTCTTTCCCCTTCCACGATATCAGATATATTCAGAAAATTCCATAAAGCCCATCGCCGGTCTGTAGTAAGGAGGGCTTAGCATGCATGTATGGTTTTGCATTCACCTTCATGTTTTTTTTTTTTTTTTTAAAGATTTTATTTATTTATTTGAGAGAGAGAGCATGAGGGGGAAGGGTCAGAGGGAGAAGCAGACTCCCTGCTGAGCAGGGAGCCCGATGTGGGACTTGATCCTGGGACTCCAGGATCATAACCCTGAGCCGAAGGCAGTCGCTTAACCAACTGAACCACCCAGGTGCCCCTCACCTTCATGTTTTAAAAAAGGATTGAGGCAGAAATAACAGATTGCAGGAATATTGATGGCCCTTGGTAATGCATCGCCTTTGTGTAAGGGCAGGGGTGTGGTAAAGAGGTTGCCTCCCTTGATTCTGAGGCCAGATTAGTTCCATACATGATTACATTTGGCTTCCTTAAGTGCTATCTCTGTAAAGACAGAGACTGATTTTGAGAAACTGAGGAGTCACCCTGACTCCTCTCACTTTGTCATCAGCCACTAACATCCATTCATCTCCATATACTGATTCATCTAAACTATTCTCTGAGTCCACATGCCCTGTTACCCCCCTGCAGCGCCAGCGCTCCAGTTCAGGTTGTCATCCAAAACTGATGACTTCTAAGCTTGCTGGGCTGCTTTGGCTTGCTCTCCCTTTCCAGTCCATTCTGTCCTGTCACGGACAGGACGGTCTGATCGTGCATCCGCCCTGATGAAACACGTCACTGACCTGAATGAACAGAATCCTTGTGTGGCCCATCAGCCGCTAAGCCATCTCCAGTTCTCCCACCTATAACCTCATTGCTCACTTTCCTCCACTTCCAGTCTAATCTCTTCTGTCACAGCAACAGCAAACTGGATGGAGTCTCTGCCCAGAAACAGTGCTGCTGTTATCTCTGGGTCTCTGCTCATGCTGGGATTTCTTTTCCCCAAGTGCCCAAGCTCACTGCTCCTATTCCCTTTCTTCCCTAACTCTTTCTTATTACTGAAGCTCAGCTCTGGGGACTGATTCTTTAGGAGGGCTTCCTCTGAGCTCCTCCCCACCCACTGCCATGCAGGACCAACTCTCTGTGCTTTATGCCCCCACTGCTGCTCTCAATCCCTCACCAGTGCTCTTCTTCTTTACACCCCCAGCACTTAGCACAGAGTAGGTACTCAAACCTGATTGATTTGTTATATGAATAAACGAATGCATGAATGCATGACTGAGAAATTGGTGAATACTTCTGATTTAGCAAAGCAGAGGTTAAGACTAGCTTGTCTCTATTCAGCCCATTTTATCACATTTGTCCTCCACCTTAAAGGAAGTAAAACTACATATAAATTGAGGGTTCTGTGTATTTTTCCCTGATCCCTCTCTCTCTAGAACTAAGAATTATTCTGAATTTGTTTTATCACATATTGTTAGATACATACTAGACATGTATCAGTAAATAATACATTATTTTGTATATCTTCAGACTTTACATAAAGGGTATTGCATGTAAGTGTCAATCTCCGACTGTTCTCTTCAATCACTACTATATTGAGGTGATTTATAAATATTAATACATGAGACTCCAGTTCATTATTTTAATCGCTGTATCAAGTTGCATTATATAATATACCACATTTTATATTGATTAGACTATTGCAAATACTGCTGTATGAACAACCTCCTCCGTATGTCCAGGATAAATAGTCAGAAGAGCAATTGCTAGGTTGAAGTATATTCAGTGTGTCCACTACACTATATATTGTTGCATTATCCTACTGTGTTGTACCAATGCACGCTCCCGCCAGCAGTCTATGATATTATCTATGGCTCTACATCCTTGCTCACATTTACTGCTGTCAGACTTTTGAATAATTTTAACATGATGAATTTGAAATGCATCTCATTTTTTGTTTAATTCAAATATCTCTTACTATTTCTGGTATTAAGCATCTTGTCATATGCTTATTAATCATTCAGACTTTCTCTTCTGTGAATAGATATCTTAGACAAATGAATAATAAAACGTAAATAATTCAGTGGGTTAAATATCTGACCAAAATCGGGCGCTGTTGAAAGGGGGTATGGAAATTGTTAGGTAACTCCCAGTGTCTGCCATGGTCATCACGGCATGTCAGTTTCGGAAGCTCACTTTGTGCTGGTCGTCCCTGTGGGTCCTCCATGATTTGCTAGTTTCCCTGCTCCAGAAATACAGAAGAGGAAGAGATGAAGACATACTCACGTCTATAAATCAAAGTATCTTTCGTTAAAATAAAAAAATAAAAAAAAAAAAGTAAACCTAGTGAGAGAGGAGATGTTTGGGGAAGAACAGAAAATGACAAACCTATAGCTCCAGGCACAATGCTAATTTTTTTCCCAATCAATTCTGCCTCCCTGTTTCCTCTACTTCCAGCCCTACCCTACAGTCTTAGGTTTGGGTTCTTAGTCTTGGCTAGGCAGTGAGGAACTTAAATTTTTCAGGGTTCATAAAAGGTCAGCAAAATGTCTGAACCAACAATGTCCAGCAAAAATACAATGTGAACCACATATGCAATCTTAAGTTTTCTAATAGGCACATTTTAAAAAGGAAAAAGAAGTAGAATTAATATATTTTATCCAAAATATAATCATTTCAACATGTAATTAATATAAAACTCATCTAGATATTTTACATTGATCTTTTTTAATAGAAAGTGTTCAAACATCAGTGTATGTTCACACTTAAAGCTCATTTCAATTTATACTGGCCTCATTTCAAATGCTCAATAGTCACATGGCTAGTGCCCACATTATTAGACAGAATAGGTCTAAATCATTTGTAGAGCACTGCAATTTGACCCAACATAAATACCCATTCTTTGTCTCTATTTTCTCCCCTCCCCATACCATATTGATATTCTGTGTTCTGCATTCTGGTTATCTTTTCAAATCAAGACTAGAACAAGGAGATTAAGGAATCAGGATTATTCTGAGAGGACTGTGGAGCTGTATTTTTTTTTTTTTTTCCCTTCTCTCTAACAAAATGTGCCCTGGATTCATTGCCCATCAGTCATTTATTTTAACAATTCACAAATTCCTAATATGAAGTCTGGGGTAATCACCCTGAGTTCAGTTGCCCTCAGAGCATATGCATTCCAAAATGTCTAAGTATTGACACTCATTTAGCGAGAGACTTAAAAATGACTTATCTACAAAAGATATGCATGGTTTCTTGCAAGAATTCTAAAATGTAGAACTTGAAGGGATCATGATTATGATTTAATCCAACTCTGAGTGGTTGGATTTGGCTCCTTGCCAAAGGAGCCACACCCCAGTAGTAGCAGACACATGTCTAGAACCTAGGTTCCTGGACGCCTGGACCAGTGTTTATTCTGTCTACCGCTCAACATGAATTTTGATGACTGACAATCAGAACTCTGAGACCCAGGGAACAGTGTTCCCCTTACCTCTCAAATTTCCATCAAGGGGCAGACAGCTTGATTTTCTCTCAGCACACATGATTGAATGTAAATGTTACCCAGACCTAAATAGAAAGACCACGGGCAGCACGGTATTAAGCAACTATGCCCAAAGCAGCATGTCTTTTGGGAGAGCTGAGTTAGGCGTGTAGCCAATCTCGAACCAAAGTTAGGACCATGAATTGTTGCATTTCTCAAGATAAATATGTTCTTCTTTACTGCACTCTACTACAATCTCTTTCTCTTGTGTAGTTATCAGTAAAGAATTTCTGTATACAATAATGGCATTTTTTTTTTTGGTAAGACTAGTGGCAGCTTAACCCATGAGCCACACCCAGTGTCCTGGTGTTGGGAGCAGAACCATCCAGCTACTTACCTTAAATTTTTTGCTTTTGTAACAAACGTTGCTTTTCTCTGTTTGAAAAGCACCAGGCCCTTTATTTGTTTTACTTTGTAGTAATGTGTGAAAAATGCCTTTATTACCAACAGTAGCTTCCTGAGAGCTTTTCTTATCCTGGTTCAGCAGCCGAATATTAACTGATCTAAAAATTACTTCCACGATAAGTTCTGTCTTTTATATTAAAAATAGTAAGTAATTAAGCATATCTAGACACTATTTACTTATTTTTAAACACACTTAGTGGACACAGGATCTTGAAAAGTTGCAAATAATGCTCTGTTTATGGCTGATTTATTCTAAATCACAAAGTGGGGAAAGTGCCCTTAAAGAGTTCAGACCTGAGCTGTGAGATAGATGTCTATCTCGCATATACACATGAAATACACAGTCTGAAAGGTGTGAAATGTCTGTATGGAAATACCTCAGAGAGTCACAGGGGAGGTTTTTGTGGCAGTACTCTTCCCTGCTGTGTGCCAGTGAAGCGAATGGAAAAGGAGGCCTGGTACATTAAACCATAAAAGAGTCATTAACACTGTCCTCTAGGCCAGATGTTTTTCAAAGATTGCTATGAAGATTTCTTCCAAAGAAGATTATCTGGTGATTGACTATTTGGCCACTTGAATAATTGGAAACACATTTCTTTGTGGGCATGGTTTCCTTGGGATTGGCCCACTTAGAATCCTAAGATATTAGAATCCTCCAATTGCTGATAGTAAGCAGAAGGACACAGAGGTTTTATGACTTGAAAAAGGTCACTCAGTGAGAGAGTGGCACAGCCGGGACCAAATATTTTGATAACACTTCCTCAAAACCAGAGGACCTTTACCTTGTTACACTTTGTTTTATTGACTCATCAAGAGAGATGTTTCATGATGAAAGTGACAAAAGAGAATGAACCAGATTCTTCTCACTGGAAAAACTATCTAAATACGTACTGATATAACTTCTATCTAGTCTTCATTGAATAAAACAGAACCGCCACTTAGAATTTATGTTAATTCTGGTTTTATGCCTTCCTGTCTTAGAACATGAATAAGCCATTGGACCTACTGATGAGAAACCACTTTGGTCCCATTGCAGCCAATCCAACCTGAGGAAAACTCTATCTGAATGGAAGCGACAGGGTAGTATTTCCTGAGTCGGTTCCTATATTTAAAAAAAAAAAAAGGGTGAGGTTTTAGCCCTCTTAAATTTCACCCAATTATTTCAAGAAGTCCCTTGAGCTTTTTTCTACATATGTGGTCATGTAAACGATACTCCTGGCCCTAGGTGGAGTCTTCCATTTTCTCTGCACACACCTGGGTGTGCTATTCTGGTACCTCGTAAGTACCCTTCATTTCTCAACTTTTTGTCTTCTTCTGTCTGTCTGTTATAGCAATGTTGAACTGCTCAGACCCCATCTGATTCTCCATAATGCATTGGGTCCTCTGGGACATCCAACCAACTCCAGATGTAGACTAGACAGACTAGACAAGCCATGTGACCTTTCCTGCTTTACATCTTGTGTTGGTTTTCCTAAATCCTGGTTTAGCGTCTTGCTGAAGTGAAGAAGAATTCTCAACCCTAGCTCATGCTACACTATTACATGGCCACAAAGCTGGTCTGCTTCATGCTGCCGATATCATATAGTGATCTTTTTTTTTATATAATAATATTTTTTATTATGTTAGTCACCATACAGTACATCCCTGTTTTTTTTATGTAAAGTTCGATGATTCATTAGTTGCGTATAACACCCAGTGCACCATGCAATACGTGCCCTCCTTACTACCCATCGCCAGCCTATTCCATTCCCCCACCCCCCTCCCCTCTGAGGCCCTCAGTTTGTTTTCCAGAGTCCATAGTCTCTCATGCTTCATTCCCCCTTCTGATTACCCCCCCTTTCTTTATCCCTTTCTTCTCCTACCGATCTTCCTAGTTCTTATGTTCCATAGATGGGAGAAATCATATGATAGTTGTCTTTCTCTGCTTGACTTATTTCACTTAGCATTATCTCCTCCAGTGCCGTCCATGTTGCAGCAAATGTTGAGAACTCGTTCTTTCTGATAGCTGAGTAATATTCCATTGTATATATGGACCACAACTTCTTAATCCAGTCATCTGTTGAAGGGCATCTCGGTTCCTTCCACGATTTGGCTATTGTGGACAATGCTGCTATGAACATTGGGGTGCATATGGCCCTTCTCTTCACTACGTCTGTATCTTTGGGGTAAATACCCAGTAGTGCAATTGCTGGATCATAGGGTAGCTCAATTTTTAACTCTTTAAGGGACCTCCACAATGTTTTCCAGAGTAGCTGTACCTACTTGCATTCCCACCAACAATGTAGGAGGGATCCCCTTTCTCCACATCCTCTCCAACAATTGTTGTTTCTTGCCTTGTCAATTTTTGCCATTCTAACTGGCGTAAGGTGGTATCTCAGTGTGGTTTTGATTTGAATTTCCCTGATGGCTAATGATATTGAACATTTTTTCATGTGTCTGTTAGCCATTTGTATGTCTTCATTGGAAAAGTGTCTGTTCATATCTTCTGCCCATTTTTTGATTTGTTTATTTGTTTCTCGTGTATTGAGTTTGAGAAGTTCTTTGTAGATCTTGGATACCAGTCTTTTATCTGTAGTATCATTTGCAAATATCTTCTCCCATTCCGTGGGCTGCCTCTTAGTTTTTTTGACTGTTTCCTTGGCTGTGCAGAAGCTTTTTATCTTGATGAAGTCCCACAAGTTCATTTTATCTTTTGTTTCTCTTGCCTTTGGAGATGTGTCATGAAAAAGTTGCTTTGGCCGATGTCATAGAGGTTGCTGCCTATGTTCTCCTCTAGGATTTTGATGGATTCCTGTCTCGCATCGAGGTCTTTCATCCATTTGGAGTTTATCTTTGTGTATGGTGTGAAAGAGTGGTCAAGTTTCATTCTTTTGCATGTATCTTTGCTAAAGCAGGAAAAAACATCCAGTGGAAAAAAGACAGTCTCTTCAATAAATGCCGCTGGGAAAATTGGACAGCCCCATGCAGAACAGTATCATACAGTGATCTTAGTGAAATGGCATATTTGCTCCTGATGTTGCCTTTTGTCTTTCAGAGGCATCATTGCACAAAACTCTGGCACAAACCTCAGGTGGAGGAAAGAGCTAAAGGCGAATGTACATTCCAGTTGTGCTCACACAATTGCCCTTGGTCCATGCTTGCATGCGTCATATTTTTCTCTTCTTAGGATATATGAGTTCACATGGAGTTCTTCATTTTCTTGTACAAACATTGTCTTTGAAGCCCTACCCACTGTGCTCAGACAGGTGTGGGATTTGTGTAACACACATGAGTCCAGTCCCTAAGTTGAGGACATTTTTCTTCTATAACAACAAAAGAATGCATTTAACTTAAATATGTTTCTGATTTCTACCAGAGTTCAGGACACAGAGAGGCTTTTTGTTGTGTGGTTAATTTATTTTGGTTTGCAGTTATCCACAAAGCTTGCAGTCAATAAAGTATTATTCATAGTACAAGGTAGGAGTCATGGAAAAGTGTAGTCACTGGTGTGCTGGTAAATTATCAGCAACCAGCTCTCTGGAAGGCAAAACCTCTGATTTGTAGCATTTGTTGGTTTCCATAATGTAAATACTCCCACCCATGCTAGTTTTAAGCTGCCATCATAACATCACTGTAAGTGGAATTGGGAATTGATGCTCAGCAGCACACTATTAGATAGTATTTTCACCACACAGACGTAATAGCTATAAATGACCTGAAGGGCATAGATACTAGTGAAACATAGTAAAATAATTAGGAAGTGATGGATTTCGAGTATTCATCTTTGCTTTAAATGTAATGTATTTATTTGTAAATTTACTTAATATAACTTTTGATAATGGCTGTATTGAACAAGTGCTCACAAAATTCCTGAAAATTTAACAATCAGTTCTTACAAGCCAGCACAGCCTGGCTCCCACTCCTCTGGGTGTAATATAATGAGGCAAGTCTAAAACTAATCTTCCAGAGCCGTGTAAGTGAGCATTGCAGATTGTTGTGAGGTTAGAATGAGTGCATATGAAATGAAAATGTCTAGCATAATGCCTAGCACACTGGTGCTCAATAAATTCCGGGTGAATCCAGAAGGATAGTCTTGAATGGTAGAAGAGGCAAGAATTAGTTTGGTTCTCTGAAGCAAGTCAGAGCTTTCGTCTTAATAATTCTGAGACTGTGTGCATATTATGTCCTACTCAGGGTGGATCAAATCCTGTAGTTAGAGAGGAAAAAGGAGGAGAAAGAGAGACCAAATGACATCATTTCGCTTATGCTCCTCAAATGGTCCTCATTAAGTTGACTGCGCAGACTATAAAGAGGGATTTTAAGAGCCCTGGAAAAGTTGAAAGCAGACAATCCCTTGTTCAGAGGATGAAATGGGGGTAAACCATAACATATGTACTAAATAATGTAGTCTTTGTTTTATGTAATAATTTATTTTCCTCCCTCCCCTTCCTCTACATGGAAGAGACCTAACTCGAGGTCAATTCTCAGTACCCCTGAAAGCTGACGAAGGAGCAGGACTGATCTGATGGTTTCTCTGGCAGGCACACGGCTGGAGCCCACTGCACAGGGGCAGCCTCGCCAGTTAAATTATGATGGCTGCTTTGATGAGAGGAGGTTTCATGCTTTATGAGGCTGATAGCATTCAGCGTTTAAACCATTAAATTTGCATCTGGAAAAGCCCTGGTCAGGAAAAGGTAAAAAGGTCAAATTTTCATAATGGCTTTCAGAACCAAAATGGTATCTTTCCTGAGGGGCTGGCTGGAAAACATTCAGCTTTTTGTTGTAATAGAGATCTCGCTTAATTGAAAATCAGTGAGATAAAAAGATCTTTTAACGAGTACTAAACTCATTGTCAGATATTTTCCTACTAATTATTGGGACCAGTGGCTAAACACTGTGTGCTGCTGTGAACATAATGAGTCTCCACATTGAAACTTATGGGGATCTACTCCCCTGAGTTAATCAATATTGTCAAACTAAGCAGATAATTGCCACATCTCCGGTGAACTTAATGCAATGCACAAACAGATTTAAAGTCAGATTTTCCAGATTGTTTTAGATGGAACCCCAGAATATAACTGGAATTTTAGAATTTCACTGAGCCAACAACAGCTTTTTTTAAGATGATAAGTTTGCTACCCTAATAGTTTTTTTCTTTTTTTCTCCCAAGTACAGTCAGTTCTGCTATAATGTGGCATGTGCATGCCTAAAAACCACGCACTATGCAAAATTGTTTAACAGAAACCATAGGGCCTTGCCACCAAAGCATGAGCCATAAAGGAAAAATTGATGAATTAGTCCTCTATCAACGTAAAAAACTTTTGATCCTGTTTAGAACATGGAAAAACAAGCTATCGACTGGGTGGTGGGGGAACTTTGCTGTCCACCGAGCTGACAAAGGACTAGTATCTAGAATATACAAAGAATTCTAAAATCTTAACAATGAAAAAACAAACAAGCCAATCCAATTAGAAAATAAGCAAAAAGCATGAAGAGATGGTTTACTGAAGTGGGTATATAGATGGTAAATAAGCACAGTGTTGTTGGGAATAGAAAATAGTACAGCTGTTCTGGAAAACATTTTGACAATTTCTTACACTACACATACAACTTCCAAACAGTCCAGAATTTACACTCCTGGGCATTTATCCCAGAGAAATCAAGACTTACGTTCACACAAAAACTTTACATGGATGTCATGGCAGTTTTATTTGTAATAGCCCAAAACTGGGAACAACCCAGATGCTCTTCAACCCTGAATAGTTGAATTGTGGTATAGCCGTATCACAGAATTCTTCTCATAATAATAATAATAATAATAATAATAATAATAATAATAATAATAAACAACCAACAAACTACTGATACATGCAATAGCTCTCCAGGAAATCATACTGTGTGAAAAATGTCAATCCCCAGAAGGTTATACAGTGTAGATCCCATTTATATAACATCTTCAAAGTGTCAAAACTATAGAAAAGAAAAACAGATTAGTAGTTGCCAGGGGTTAAAGATGGGGAAAATGGGCCAAGAGGAATATGGGAGGAGCTAAAAAAAAAAAAATGGCAACAGAGAGGATCCCTGTGGTGATGGAATAATTCTATATCTTGACTATATCAATAACAATATCTTAGTTGTTACTATACTTAGTATAGTGGAGTACTATAATTTCGCAAGGTGTTACCGGGGAAATGTTTGGGCAAAGGATACTTTGGCTATGTCAGTATTATTTTTTACAACTAATGACATGTGAACCTACAATTATCTCAAAACAAGGAAGTTTGTTAAGAAGTGCATAAATACCAAGCTAAATGTGGACTTTCCCCTGACAAAGACCTGCAGTTGGTTTGTGGAAGTGAGCATTGCAAGGGCTGCAGTTTGTGTTACTGTGAAGTGGTGGAAGGAAGGTTAGTTGACATGGGATGAAAAGTTGTAACACCAGATGTTTTGGTGTGGCTCCTCACACATGCAGTGAACTGAAGAAGCTGGTAGAGTTTAAAAACTGATATCTGTGCATGTGTATGTTTTGTATATTCCTACTTATCTGGTTGTTGAGCTTAGGTGCAGCTTTCTGTGTTTCCTGTTTCCTTCAGTCAAAATTACACAGAAAGAAACATAAAATCTGTGTTATACTCAAATCATTTCCCAATATAACAATTGCTTTGAAACAAATTTTCATTTTTCAAAACAAGTACTATAGCAGAACTGATTGTACATTCAGGATACAAAAGTGACATAATGTCCACGTAATTACTGGAAAGGGAAGAAAATTCCACTTCCAACAATAGATGACACCATCGAAGATTTCAGAAACTTTGGCTCATTGTAACCCTACACCAAGCTACTTTCTACACTTGGAAAGCATGTTAAAATTTGGCAAGATTTCTTCCTACCCCAGTGTAGATTTGATTAAACTTAAAAATAAATAAAACCTAGATTTTGATTTAAAGATAGTATTAAGGTGGTATCCGATGAAGGCTGAAACAGTTAAAAAACATAAATTTGTCAAATTTTAGAAAAGAGACTAGGAGCAAAATATTTATGTTTTTTTTCTATTTTGTTGATTATCTTACTTATACTCTGGTTTAACAAGTATACGAGAGGAAAAAAATATACATGATGGAAAACAATCACACTTACATGCTTTTTTAAAAGAACTTAAAAATTTATTATATGTATTTTGTTATAGGAAATATACTTACTGAGGTAGAGGGGAATATAAATAAATTGAATGTTAGAGCACATTATTATGGGAGGGGAGCTTGAGCTCATTGTTGACTGGTTCACTTAGGTAGAAACAATGTCCTAAGAAGACAAAGATCGTAAGTTTGATACCAATGGCTTAGTTAACTAGTTTCTGTTGATACAGATGGCTTATCTAACCAGATCTGCCATGTTACAGTACATTCATTGGTCACAAAGGAAATTTATTAAATTATGTATTAAATCTGTTACAACTTGGAAACCCTATTGCTTATAAATCAATAATATGAAAGAATTCAAGTTAGATATCTAGGCAATTAGGCAGCCCATTTGATATTACTATAATCATGGATTTATTTTTGTATAACTGGTCCCAGAGCTCAATCACTGAAATATTATGTGGTGATGCACAAATTAAGGGGAAAAAAGCACCAGATGATTTTCTTTTTCCCAACTTAAAGTTAATAACCCTTAGAGATAGAAGGATGAGATGTGGTTGTGGAAAAAAGTCTGAGCTGGATGTTGAAAAAGGTGCAGTGTTTCCTAGAAGTGGGAATATGATGTTAACAATGACGAAAGAGAGGGACATACGTGGGTAGGTTGAATAATAAATTAGTGAAAATTTGAAGGGAAAGCACTCCCATGTTTAATAAAACAAGAAGATAGCCACAACCTCAAACCCCAAATTATAAAGCAAACCTTCCAAATGCTGAGAAATCTACACCAATGAAAACAAGAAGGAGCTGAGTGCCCAAGCAAGCTTCTTTAGACATCTAACAGGATACAAATTTCTTTAAAAATCAGTGTTACAGTCCTGAAAGGCCCAACTAATGATCCTTTAAATAAAGAGACAAGAGCTTTGGATTGTGGGCAAACCTAGAAGAAATAAGACTGCCCCTTGTAGACAATTAGCACAAATATCTCAGAATGTCCAGGAAGTTAATTGTCTCTGCTCTAGCCTCCTAGACTATGTAAATGACAGGACAGAGAAGAAATAATCTAGCATACCAGGAACTTTACTGTGAAGAAGGTTGGATGTTTAAATGCCAAATTTGAAGGAAAAAGATATGTACCCAGACAAAAAGAAAAAAACAGACACAATGAGTAGGTGTCCAAGATAAACTTGGGTTGTACAGTTATCCAGTTATTCATTCAAAAAGTACATAAAGCAACAGCAGTCAGACAACAAAAAAGAAAAAAAGGCATCTATATCAGTAAGGAAGAAGAAAAACTTTTACTATTTGCATATGACATGATGCTATATATAGAAAACCCAAAAGAATCCACCAAAAAACTGCTAGAACTGGTAAACAAATTCAGTGAAGTCACAGGATACAAAATCAAGGTACAGAGATTTGTTGCATTTCTATAAACCCCTAATGAAGTAGCAGAAAGAGAAATTGAGAAAGCAATCCCATTTACAATTGCACCAAAAATAATTAGATAACTAGAAATAAACCTCACCAAAGAGGTGAAAGACCTGTACTCTGAAAACTATAAAACACTGATGAAAGAAATTCAAGACAGCACAAAGAAATGGAAAGATATTCCGTGCTTATGGATTAGAAGAACAAATATTGTTAACAAGTCTATATTACCCAGAGCAATATACACATTTAATGCAATGCCTATCAACACACCAACACCATTTTTCACAGAGCTAGAACAAACAATTCTAAAATTTGTATGGAACCACAAAAGCCAAACAACCTTGAAAAAGAAAAGCAAAGCTGGAGGCATCACAATTCTGGATTTCAAGCTCTATTACAAAGCTGTAATCATCAATACGGTATGGTACTGGCACAAAAACAGACACATAGATCAAGAGAACAGAATAGAAAACCCAGAAATGAACCCAGAATTATATGGTTAATTAATCTTAGATAAAAAAGGAAATAATATTCATATTCGTAGGTAAAAAGACAATCTCTTCAACAAATGTTTTTGGGAAAACTGGACAGCAACATGCAAGAGAATGAAACTAGATTTCTTATACCATACACAAAAATAAATTCAAAATAGATTAAAGACCTAAATGTGAGACCTGAAACCGTAAAAATTCTAGAAAAGAACACAGACAGTAACTTCTTCGACATCGGCCATAGTAACTTCTTTCTTGATGTATCTCCTGAGGCAGGGGAAACAAAAACAAAGATAAATTATTGGGATGGCATCAAAATAAAAAGCTTCTGCACAGCAAAGGAAACAACAAAACTAAAAGGCAACAAACAGAATGGAAGAAGATATTTGCGAATGACATATCCGATAAAGGGTTAGTATCCAAAATATATAAAGAATATATAAAACTCAACACCCATAAAATGAGTAAACCAATTAAAAATGATCAGAAGAGATTAATAGAAATTTCTCTGAAGAAGATATACAGATGACCAACAGACACTTGAAGAGATGCTCAACATCACTCATCATCAGGGAAATGCAAATAAAAACTACAATTAGATACCACCTCACACATGTCAGGATGGCTAAAATCAACAACACAAGAAACAACAGGTGTTGGCGAGGATGGGGAGAAAGGGGAACACTCATGCATTGTTGGTGGGAATGCACAGTGGTGCAGCCAATGTGGAAAACAGTATGGAGTTTCCTTAAAAAGTTAAAAATAAAACTATGCTATGATCCAGCACTCACACTACTGGGTATTTACTTAAAGAATACAAAAATATTAATTCAAAGGGATACATGCACCCCAATATCTATAGCAGTATTATTTACCATAGCCAAATTATGGGAGTAGCCCAAGCGTCCATCAATTAATGAATGGATATAGAAGATGTAGTATATATATACACAAATGAATATTACTTATCCATAAAAAAGAATGAAATCTTGCCATTTACAGTGACATGGATGGAGCTAGAGAATACAATGCTAAGTGAAATAAATCAGTCAAAGAAAGACAAGTACCATATGATTTCAGTCATATGTAGACTTGAAGAAACAAAACAAATGAACAAAAGGGAAAAAAAAGAGAGAGAGAGATGAACCAAGAAACAGACTCTTAACTACAGAGAACAAATTGATGGTTACCAGAGGGGAGGTGGGTGGAGGATGGGTTAAATAGGTAATGGAGATTAAGGAGTGCTCTTGTTGTGATAAACACAGGATGATATATGGAAGTGTTGAATTACTATATTGTACACCTGAAACTAATATAACACTGTATGTTAACTAACTGGAATTAAAATAAAAACTTTTTAAAAGTATTTACTGAGAACTTATTTTGTACCAGAACCACTACTGTCCATTGTTGATACAGCATTGAAAAGGAGAAACATCTGTCTTCATTTACTTTCCAGGGTGCAGATGCTTTTGTATTCCCAACTCAGAAACAACCCTCCTGACACTATTCTTCAGCAAAAATATGGCGCCATTAAAAAATGAACAGTATTAGAAAAAAATGAAAATGGATCATATACATAGAAAACAAGTAAAAATGAAATAAAAAGGAACTTCAACAATAGTCAAATGAAGAATATACTTACTTCTATCAGTATAAATATTAATTTCATATCAATAAATACGTATTTTAACTCCCAGGGACTAAAAATGAAATTGGAACTGAAGGTCTCTCCTAGTGCTAGAGGGTTTGCCATCACCCAAAACATAGGGTGATGAATTTAATAGCTGCATGTCAGGCAGAAACATACAGAGGTCTATGCAAGGTGAGGATTGTACCAAGAATGCTGCAGAGTAGGCAATAAAAATTTATGCCATTTTGAAAAGGGAGACAAAAATTAGTATGTCTTTATAGTGGAAAAAAGAAAATTTCTTCTAAGAATTTGTAACCCTAGGGGCGCCTGGGTGGCACAACGGTTAAGCGTCTGCCTTCGGCTCAGGGCGTGATCCCGGCATTCTGGGATCGAGCCCCACATCAGGCTCCTCTGCTAGGAGCCTGCTTCTTTCTCTCCCACTCCCCCTGCTTGTGTTCCCTCTCTCGCTGGCTGTCTCTATCTCTGTCGAATAAATAAATAAAATCTTAAAAAAAAAAAAAAAAGAATTTGTAACCCTAGGCCAGCCATTACATAAGTTTGGAGTTTTAAATTTGGAGTACCTGTGCAGTCCAGGAAACCCATAATAGGAAATTAATTTAAAATGATCCTAAATGCTCCAGAGTCCCTGCAAAAAACAAATGCAAAACTCCTCTGGAGGAATGCCCCTTGACCTTAGGACTGTCACCAAGCTAGGAGCACACAACCCAAATCATAAACAACAAGGCAAACTTTTAAAGTTAGCAGAAACAAGCAGAAGAATTAAACCCCACTGGACTTCAAATTTTGGAAATATTATGGAAGAAACATAAAGTGATTATCTTTAAGTATGTAAAGAAATAAGAGGGGCACTTCTGTTGGTTAAGCATCTTGACTCTTGGTTTTGGTTTGGGTCATGATCTCATGGGTCATGAGATGGAGCCCCAAGTCAGGCTCCATGCTCAGTGGGGAATCTGTTTGAAGAGTCTCTCCCTCTGCCCCTCCTTTATGCTCTCTCTCCGCCCCCCCATAAATAAATAAATAAATCTTTAAAAAAATAAAAACAAATAAGAGTAAAACTAAAAGACTATAGAAGCAGGCTAGGAAAAGAACTTATAGAAATGAAAATAAAAGTTTAATGGAAAGGTTAAATAATAGACTAAATATAGTTGAACAAAGAATTAATAAACTGGAAGATAAATCTGAGAAAATCATCTAGCGTATGCATCAAAGAGGGAGATATTGAGGGAAAATATGAAAATGAGTTAAAGAAACATAGGAAGTATGATAGAACGAGAACGTCTAAAGATATCTAATTGGAGTTTCAAAAAGAGAAAGGAAAAAGTAATGGGAGCCAATATTAGAGATAAATGGCTAAGTTTTTAGAGATCAAGAGAAACATCAATCCAAAAATTCAGGAATCTCAGTAAATCTCAAGAAGGATGAATTTTTAAACACTCCATATCTATACTCATTGTGAAAGTGCGGAACACTTAAACCAAACTAGAGATTTTGAAAGCAGTCAGAGAAAAAAGAAAAAATGAGCTCTATAGAAAAGATAGTGATACTGATGGCTCACCTCTCAACAGCAATAGTGAAATAATATCTTCAAAATGCTGACTGAAAATTATTGTCAATTTTTTGTTATTGTTGGTATTCAGCCTAAAGAGCAAAATAGGCCATTTTCAGACAAATCAAAACTGAGAGTAGAATATTAATGCAAAAGCAACAGGACCTTCTAAAAGATGTACTTCAAGAAAAAAAGAAATTAATCCCCCAAAAGACTCAGATTTAGGAAGGAAAGATGAAGGAAGACATTTTAAAGATTTTTAAAAAAGATTTTAAGTAATCTCTAGACCCAGAGTGGGGTTCAAACTTAAAACCTTGACATGAAGAGTCTCATGCTCTACCGACTGAGTTAGCCAGGTGCCCCAAAAGACACTTGTTTTTGAAAGATTTTATTTCTTTATTTGAGAGAGAGAAAAAGAGCATGAGCATGAGTGGGGGGAGGGGCAGAGGGAGAGAGAGAGAATCTCAAGCAGAAGCCCTGCCATCTGAGTGTAGAGCCCAAAGTGGGGCTTGATCACACAAGCCTGAGATCACAACCCGAGTGGAAATCAAGAGCCATGCTCAACTGACTGAGCCACCCAGGTGCCCCCAAAAGACATTTTTAAACACATGGAATAAGTCCTAAAAAATATTGAACATATTAAACAATAATGATGGTTTTTTAAAAAGAAGACTGTAAGTATAGAAACATAAATAACAATAAAATATAAGATGAAACTGGACTCGTGGAATTAATGTTCTACAAGTTTTTTTATTGTATGGGGGGAAAATGGAGATGATTAACTTAAAAAAAAATCACTGTAACAACGCCAAAGGGTACCAAAGTTTGTATATAACTTAAAAAAATAGTGAAAGAGGGAAAATGGAAATAAAAGCAGAAACAATCCAAAAAGGGTAGAAAAATTGGCAGGGAGGAATCACAGGAAAAATAGGACAAATTTATAAGTACAAGATAAGGTAGTAGAAATAATAACAAATAGATCAGCAATCAGAATATATATAAACAGACCAAACACTCTGCTTAAAAGATTGATATTATCATTGGCCTCAAAAATAGTCTGTCTATGCTGTTTGTAAGAGATATACCTAAAATGTAAGAACACAGAAAGGCTAAAATTAAGGTATAGAAAAGAACGTCGGGCAAAAACTAATCAAAAGAAATCTAGTATAAAATTAATGCCAGACAAAATAAACTTTAAGACACTAAGCCATATGAATTATAAAGAATTACATATAATGACAAAAGATTCATTTCACCAAGAGAATAGTACAGTTATAATTTTGTATACATAGAGATATGTGACTTCTAAATATAAAAAAAATGTATTAATACAATTGGAATGAGAAATTGACAAATCCAAGCAGTAGGTTTTATGATAACAAAATTATAACTGCTAGATTAAGTATGAAAAAGTTAGCAAGAATATAGAAGATTGGAATAAGGTGATTAACAAAATTTGACCTAACAGACATATTCAGAAACCTACCCTTCCATATGTATTTCACAATATTGTTAGGCACACATGGAATATTTACAAAAGCTTACCACAAACTAGGCTATAAGACAAGTTTTATTCTACAAACCCATTATTATATTAGATACATTCTCTGACAACAAACTTTAAGGTAGGAGTCAATAACAGGAAGATAAGAAAAAAGGCTCCATATGTTTAGAAATTTTAAAACTTGCTTCTAAATACCTCATAGGCCCAAAGGAATTAATATGAATTGATATGAATTAGTAGAGCAAGGAAGAAATTATTATGAATTTTAAACTAAGTTTTAAAATTAAAATTAAATTGTTAAAATAAAAAATTATTTATTGAAAATTACATAGCAAAATTAAGTAATAGATTATAATAAAGCAGTACAAAAGGAAAATTTATAGCCTTAAGAATGCATGTATTTGAAAAGAAGAAAAAAAATGAAATTATTGAATGACAAATTTAAAACAAGTAAACAACAAGAAAAACAAGACACAAAAACAAGACAAATACCTCCTTTGACTAGAAATGGAAAAGACATGCAAAAATGGGAGCTGGACTGAAGCCCTGGCAGCCAGCATCTTGGGACCTGAGGATAAAGATGGCTAGAAGGGCTCTGCCAAAGAGGGGACCAGGGGCTTCCCATTTCCTGGAAGGAGGCTAAAAGATTCTGAGGACCTCTGCCTGAAGATATGACTGAAACAAATACGATCTAGAGAGGCAGAGGGGGTGGGTGGGGAGGATAGCCTTACAACCAAGAACTAAATCAAACCACACTGTAATTTGGGTCTTTGATATCCCTCATTTCATCAAAGCTCCAAAATGCTATTAAAAGACCAAACTCCAGGTGGGGTTCCTGAGGGTCTGAGTGAACACAAACACAAAATCTCCCCCTCACATGGGTCTGACAGTATTCCAAGACACATAAGATGCACAGTCAAGAGTTTTTAAATTTTCAGAGGCTTACTCTGAATATAGGTAACAGAGAAAGGGCTCCAGGGAGACTCGGGAATTATTCCCTGGGCTATATTAGTACTTAACTGCTTATTATTATAATGATGAAATAGAAAAGTCAAGGTGAAGAGAAGGTGTAATTGCTACACCAATCCCAATCTGAGTAGTAAAATATTCACTCTTCAAGAAACACTAGTTATATGAAAAAGTTAGTGTCAACTAGGTACAACAAAAGATGCAGCAGTCGTAAACTATTGGGTAAATCATTTCTTTACTCATGGAGTCATTGTACAAATATTTGTGGAGATTTACCATATATTCCCCAGTACAGTTGCCACTACAAAAAGCTAATATCTGGTAGTAGGGGGTGGGGACTATAAATAAACAGTGAAGTGTTGTACAGCCAGATGGACAAGTATACAGTTACAATGAGGGCACATAGGGGGGAAGTGGTTGCCTTTACCCAAGAGAGTTGGAAAGGGCTTTGTACAGAAGGTTGCCTTAAGCTGAGTGTATATAATTATTATTGTTATTAATATTGTTCTCATCATTAAAGCATACAATTCAGAAATTTATAAACATGGCAAAAATTAGAAACCAATAGTGAAAAAACTTGTATTTTTGACTTGTAAAGCAGCCTCATTAAATAGTGAAGACCAAGAAAGCAAGCTCAGGAGAGAAAGGAAGGGACAGATCATTTTTTGGTTAGAATCTTTTAATCGTTACTTTTTAGCTTTGAGTTTGTGTTTGTTTACTGTGGTTCCACAATTCTGACTAGGCATTAAACTTGCCAGTTTTTCAGGAATCCCCCTCCCTTACCCCTCTCCCCACTCCTTTTGTCAAAGCATGAGTAGACCCAGTGTGCACACCTGTGAGATCAACTTTCCAGTCTAAATATCTTACATAAAATCTTTTGAAAGCAACAGGGTGCACTCACTTAAAGCTTTAAGAATGGGAGCCAATTTTTAATTTGTTCCTCCTGTTTGCTGCAAATATAGTATTTCTCTTTCAAAGACTTTATTAGAAACCTGGATGTCTCTGGGAACAGAGACAAGCAATTTATGGTGATGAATTAGTGATGAAGGTTAGAGTCAAGAGGTTTTTCAGTTATTAGAGGTTTGTACTATTTTAAAAAGTTATTCAATTTGCACAAATATTTCAAATTTTAAAGGAGCCAGTTACAAAGGAAAAATAAGAGCAGTTAATAATGACAATCATGACGACAATAAGGACAATGATGACTACTACTATAGCTGACCATGTGCCAGGCACTGTACAAAGCAGTTCACATATAGTTTCTTCTTTAAGGGTAAGTGCAAGAGGATGGCATAGTCTTATTAGAATTATCTCTACTGCAAAAATGTTGATGGAATAAAAGAAAGAAAAAAGACCTTGCTTTAGATTATTTTTTGAAACCATAAAAGCAAAGGAAAAATAGGCCTTCTGCCCAAGGACAATGGTTCAGTTTTGGAGATCACAAAAGCTGAATTCCACATTCTGTTTTGCTTTTCCATCAAGGAGAATCATCTTGAGATAGAAAATGGTGAGATGAATATGGATAGGGGAAATAAGGCCAGTATATACAAAATGATTCTAAGAGGCACCCTAACAACTCTAAGGAGGTCTACCTAGAGGCTAGAATGAATTCAACCAGAAGGTGCAAAGAGAACCATCAAAGAAGAGGAGCAGCAGTCTCAGAATCCTGGGACACATAGGGCTGTGTGTATAAATCTGCTGTTTTACAATGAGAGAAAAGTGTTTTCCACAAACTATTTTGAGGGACGAGATTCTAAGAGAGGTTATTGTATTTTCTTGATTCTAGGTCACACTTTTCGTTTTAGTACATTAACATTTTGGAAAATGGAAGGTGTCTAATATCCAAAGACAAAGTACACTCTCTAGACACCCACCAGACCCAATATAAATTATGCCTAGAAATGCATTAGTGATGATTTGCTACCACAGGATCCTCCACTAAGTTCTTTGCATTTGACACATGTGGTTGGGTTTGAAATCAATTTTGGTTCCTTTTTTTTGTCATACAAAATATCTTAATAACAAGTATGATCTAGCACTGGAGTGAAAAGAATACGTATTGTAAAAGAATGCAATTGTGAGCAGTAGGAATGGTCACATTTTTTGGAATAAACCATAGAATTTTCAAAGTTCAGAGAGTTTGGTGTGACCCGTATATGTCATATCCTCTACTTGTCAAAAACTTTAGGACATATTTTGAAATTTTATTAACAGCCCAGCCTAACAGTAATAAGAGATCGTGATCATGAGTGTGGATTGAAGAATATTATGATAAGGCCAAAATGGTTCAAAAGAATCCGTAGGCTCTGGATGTAAAGAAGACTGAGATATTTGGAAGTGGTATATTATAATTATATACCACATAGTTACTCTATAACTGAGTAACTATGTGCCGTTTTCAATAAAAGACAAAAATAATGCAATTCCCCCAAAATATGTGATTAAATTGATATAATTTCTAATTAGAATTAGATAAAAATGGCATTAAAATAAACTCTTGGGGCACCTGGGTGGCTCAGTCGGTTAAGTGTCTGGCTTTGGCTCAGGTCATGATCGCAGGGGTCCTGAGATCTAGCCCTGCATGGGGCTTCCTGCCCAGTAGGGAGTCTGCTTCTTCCTCTCCCTCTGCCCCTTCCCCCTGCTCATGCTGTCTCTTTCTGCCTTTCTCTCTCTCTCTCTCAAATAAATAAAATCTTCAAAAGAAAAAAAAAAACCTCTTACATTTGTGTTCAAATGGTTTTAGACAAAGGGGCCAAGACAATTCAATGATCAATAAAAGTCTTTTCAACCAGTGATGCTGGGACATCAAGATACCTATATGCAAAAAAAAAAAAAAGAAAAAAAGAATTTAAACTCCTCACACCATACACAGAAGTAAGTCAAAGTGGATCACGAATATAAAGGTTAAAAATATAAAACTATTAGAAGAAAACACAGGAGTGAATCTTCATGATCTTGAGTTAGTGAATGGGTTAAGAAACCAAAAGCACAAATAATAGAAGATTGGTTAATTGGACTTCATCAAAATTAAAAGCTTTTTTGCTCCAAAGGATACCACCAAGAAAGTATAAAGACAGCTGGCAGAATGGGGAAAGATGTATATAAATCATGTTAGAGACTTGTAGTTAGGATATATAAAGGACACTTTAAACTTAACAATAAAAAAAAAATCGAATTTATTTTATTTTATTTTATTTTATTTTATTTCATTTCATTTCATTTCATTTCATTTTACTTTATAGTAAGCTCTATGCCCAATGTCGGGCTTGAACTCACAACCCTGAGATCAAGAGTCATATGCTCTACCAAGTTAGCCAGCCAGACACCCCAAAAGACAATCAAATTTTAATTTTTTAAATTTTTTTAATTTTTAAAATATTTAAAAATATTTATTTATTTATTTGAGAGAGAGAGCATGAGCAGGAGGGGCAGAGGGAGAGGGAGAGAGAGAATCCCAAGCAGACTGGGCACTCAGCGCAGAGCTCTACTGGGGCTCAATGTCACAACCCTGACATTATGACCTGAGCCAAAATCAAGAGTCTGCTGCTTAACCAAATGAGCCACCGAGGCGCCCCATGACGATCAGATTTTTAAAAAGTACACAGAATTTGAATAGGCATGAATCCAAAGAAGGTAGCTAATTATCATATGAAAAGATGCTCAAAATCATGAGTCATTAAGGAAATGCCAATCAAAACAGTGTGATAATGCCTCACACCCACTAGAGTGGCTGTAATAAAAGAAAAAGAAAGTAACAAGTGTTGGTGAAGATGTTGAGAAACTGAAACTCATTCACTACTTTGGTTTAGCCACTTTGGAAACAGTTTGGCAGTTCCTCAAATTGTTAAATATAGAGTTACATGTGACCTAGTAATTACACTTTTAACTATTTACCCAGAAGATATGAAAACACATCCTCACACAAAACTTGTACACAGATGTTCATAGCCGCATTATTCATAATAGCTAAGAGTGGAAATAATCCAGATGTCCATCATCTAATAAGTGTATAAATAAAATATGGTGTTTACATATAATGAATATTATTCAGTAATAAAAAATGAATGAAATACTGATACATACTACAAAATGGATGAACTTTAAAAACAAAATGAAAGAAGCCAGTCACAAAAGAACACATGGTATAATGCCATTTAGGACATGTCCAGAATAGGCAAATATATAGAAATAGAAAGTGGTTGCCTAGGGGGCACCAGGGTAACTCAGTCAGTTAACATCTGACGTTGGCTCAGGTCATGATCTCAGGGTCCTGGGATGAAGCCCTGTGTCAGGCTTGTGCTCACCAGGAGTTTGTTTGAGAGTCTCTCTTTCCCTGTCCCTTTGCCCCTCCCCCTGCTCGTGCTGTCTCTCTCAAATAAATAAATGAATCTTTAAAGGAATTAGAAGTGAGTTTTAGAACAGATGGAAGAGAAAGCAGAGATCACAAGAACTCAGACTGAGTACCAAAATAAGTCAGATTGGACTAGCTTCCTTCCACAGGTGGAATTCCTTATCTACTAGATCCAGAAGTGCTGTAAACCTATGTACCTGGATTTTATTAAGGTATATTATAAAGATCTCTCAGAATGTCCCATTGGATACAATTAGGGGAAACGTGCCTTGAAATCATGAAGAGTTTGATGGATTTGTAAGTGAACAAATGTACAAAAAGAGGCTGATTAATGAATGTGTATGATTGTTAGAGGGATACTTCGTTGCGAAATACAGTATTATGTATAAAATTTTATTCTGATTATCACCTTTATCAATGATTATATATGATAGATCATTGGGAATAATTGCTTATTGAATCTTAGCAGCAAAATGCTAAATATCATTGGCAAAAGATCAGAATGCACTTGCTAATTTTTATCTACACACACCTAGTCAAAGAAGTAAGCAGAAAATGAAACAAAAGGCAAGAAAATTTTTCTGGGATTAAGTTTTTGCAGATGATCATGTATTCATATGTTCTAAAAAATTTATAAACATTAAAATTTAGAAAAATGGGGTTACAAGTAACCTCGTTCTATTTTTTCCCCAAAGTGCCTCCAAATTTCGATTCTGAATTGAGTAAAGCCACTGGAAGGTACATGCATGCTGAAAACATTTCTAGTCTTGGCCAGCCCAGGCCCCCATGGGCTAGAGCTGTGCGCTGGCTGTAAAAAGTACTGGGTTTAGTTTCCAGACAGCATTCACTTCCTAAGCAAGGAAATGCTAACAGACTCTTGGGGGAATTATCATCCCAAGAGAACCTATCAAGTCAAACGTCTTCTCTTCCAGCCAGTTTGAAACGAAATTGATGGTTCTGTATACGTGTTGTCTTTCACCTGGAATGCATAGTGGGTGCTGCATGATATTTACTAAAGGTGGAAAAGCCAGTACATCATGTTTTGGAAACAAAATACCTGGTGTTCTGACACACTTTCTGGATGATCCCCGAGTTAGTGAGTTCCTCACAAATACTCATCTGTTCATTCAGTGTTTACTGGGAAAGATGTTTTCTCCTTCTCTCTTTTTTTAATTGTTTGGTTAGGATATATTTTTTCTCTGGGGCTTGGAATGAAGCTGGAAGTTAAGGTTCTGCCAAAACACAGGTTGCAGAACACCTCTAAGTGACCTAAGCTACTATGCCAAGCATGAATCACCAAAGTCCCTGCTTTCAACACTTTAGCAGAGGTCTTTCAAATTCAGTGTTTAGCTTATTCTCCAATGAAATAAGATATTCTATGCTTTTCTCCCAGGGCTTCTCTCAGCAACCTACTTTTACAAACAATACAACAGAAAAATGGTAGCATTTAACAGGATAAATGCTGAAGATTACATTTCCTCTCTAAAGAACATATACTATGTGAAGGCTTTAATAATTAAACCATTTCATAATATTGTAATTTCTACTTAGACTTCTCTGATAACATACATTTCTTTAGTTTTAATATAATTTAGGTCAAACCACAGGATTGCTTTGGCATTGGTATGCGATCACTTTGCCTTGATTCTAGAGTTTTCCATGACTCTAGTAATCCTAACCATACATACCATTTATTGAGAAAACTGCCAAGCAGTTATGCCAAACATATGCCATGTGGCATTTCCAGATCTTCTAGCATTCCTGTAAGATAGATATTATATTACGGTTCCCATTTCTGTATGAAGACATTGGCACTCAGAGTAATTAAGCAGCTTATGTAGTCTTACTAGCTATAAGTGGCAGAGGCAAGATTTGAACCCATGTTTGTCTGACTCCAGTTGGTCCCCCCCTCCTTCGAATTGGATAAGCCAGCCCCATATTCTTTTTTCTTTCAGGCTTGCAAAGCTTTGTTATTGTTTAAGTGGGAATACGTAGATAGCCTTACAAGCCTATGCTGCATATTTAAAAGAGTAACACATTTTAGGTGAGAAAAAGAATATTCTACTCAGAGGTGTTTACTATACACGATTTTAAGCCTTCAATTTATAAAAGTTATGGTTAAGCCATTTGTTTCTTCATAGCATAGCATAGATTATTTTCTTAGTCTAAAACCCCTCCATTGTTCTATCTACTTTAGGTCTTGGGTCTTTAGGCTTACTTTTTTATTTGATTCCTTGTTACCTTTTCTTCTTATTTATTCTAAATTACATGCTTTTTATTTATTTAGTACATTATTCTATTATATACTTATTATTTATTTAATTTATGACTATCTTCCCTCCAACTTCACATTTTTCTTAGATAATGTACCCAGGAAGAATATTGTGGACCAAGAATATCATAAAAGAATCCATTAAAAAAAACAAACAAACAACAAAAAACACCCCTTTACATTCCCATTCCCATGTATTTGTCCTGTCCTTTTTATATCGAGTAGAAAGAATCAGAGCAGAGATGTTACTCTTTTTTACCTGTATCATAACAATCAAAGATTTAAGAAGTGCTAGAGTTGCAGTATTTTCTAGTTTAAACCTGAGGTAGAGGAAGGAAGTAATAAGACCAGATTTGTGTTTTAGGAAGCACACTTTGGAGCATATTTAGGGAGTATTGTAATAGTTTAGGCAGGAGCTGATGAGATTTGAACGAAATTAGAGGGGGTGGGGCTAGAGAGAGATATCAGATGTGGAGGCCGTGAAGGAGATAATATCTATTGAACTAGACGAATGATTGGATGAGGAGTATGAGAAAAAACAAAGTTTCTTGAGTGTCTCCCAAAATGAAGAGAAGTAGGTTTGGGAGGAAAGATGACCCTTACAGATAGATTTCTTTTTAATCTATTTGCTTATTACTCTTCCATTAGACTGTAAGAGCCAATAGGACACAAACTCAGTGTATTGTTGTTGTTGTTGTTGTTGTTTTAACATAATGCCTGACATTTAATATGTGCTCCTTTGATTATGTTGAGTTTTGGGTCATATAGTTAGAGGTGTGAAGAGCCTAAAAAATAACTAAAATGCTAATGTGATTATCTTTGGTCTTTAGAATTATGCTAATTTTTATTTTATTATTTTACTCTTAATACTCCAAATTTTATCTTAATATTTTATTTTGAATATCCCAGATTGAACATATATCATCTTTATTTTAAGGAAAAATCAAAGCTTACTAATTATTTCAGAAAAGAATGAGGCTGGGCAGGCAACTAAAAATCACCAGAGCAACCTATGTAGACAAATAATATATATCAGAGAAATGACTAAGAATTTGAACAGAAATTTTATACTAATTTTATACTTCCATTGAAATTTTGATAGTGCCTACATCACTACATCATATCGTATTTTCAAATTTCATATACTCCCTTATTATTTATTAGAGCAATCAGTGTTCTGGGCTAAATCACTCAGTCCTTTAGGCTACAAAAGCAAATTGCTGGCAAGACCCCTCAACCATCAGCTCCCCTCTTACAGAGTTGCCCTCTTTTCCTTTTGTTTTGAATTTCTGAACAGTCTTTTATGTTAAGGCAAAAGAAGTCACTGTAACGTTTCCTATGGCAGGCAGACCATTTTACAACAAAACTAAGTATGAAGAAAATTAAACAAATGCCACACATATAAATAAGATATACATAAAACAATTTTTGTTTTTGTTTTTCCAGCCCAGAGTGAAATTTTCACTTAAGTTTCTCTGAAACAGGGCACCTGGGTGGTTGGTTATGCATCTGCCTTTTGCTCAGGTCATGATCCCAGGGTCCTGGGATCGAGCCCCACATCAGGCACCCTGCTCAGTGGGGAGCCTGTGATTCTCCCTCTGCCTCTCCCCACTCTCTCTCGCTCTCTCTCTGACAAATAAATAAATAAAATATTTTTAAAAAAAGTTTCTCTGAAACAGAGAGGGTGAGACCTAACCTTATATAAGCCAATATTTTTGCTTTCCATATATGACAGCCTGAAAAAAGAAAAGAATAAGAAAAGAAAAAGGCCCAAGAGAGTTCTTCCAAGAACCATCAGAAAGGCATTAGAGTGGATGGTGCAGGGGAAGAGCAGAGGAACTGTAACTCAGATGGGGAAACAGAAACAAACAAACAAATAAACAAACGAAAGGTTTCACAACGAAGAGAGTGGATACAAACCCTAGACATACTTTCTCCTGGCATTGACACATAAATACTAAGTAATGATTGCAGACAGTAGTGCAAGCAAAGTAGGAGATGAAGAAGGCAAAAGAAAAAAAAAAAAAGGCAATCAAATGTCATAGTTTGTTTCTTATCATTAGCTTGTATCATTTTAAACTGACCAAGTGTATGACACTCCAGTTTTTACTACAGGTCTGTAATGTGAACATACACATTTGATATTTCTGGAAAACTTGTCTTTTACTGTCAGCATTCTTCCTCTCAAGGATGTTTCTTGGAGGCAGACGAACATATTTAGTGCAATCTGACGTTAAGGCTGATGATATACCAAGGACTAAGAATAAAAGATATACGTGATTTCTAATGCCCCAAGAAAAGAAGAGGAAAAAAAATATTTGCAGGAGAAACAACCAATCTCAAAACTATCCTCATATTTCAATATCAGGAAGAAGTTCAAAGTCATCAAGTGCCTCCCTCAGGATTTTCCTGTGAGAACCTTCATTGGAAAGTCACTGGGAATGTCATAAATGCCAAGAATGAAGGAACTTGATGTAAGGTTTACAGGATGGGGGAAAGTCTTGACTCACTTTTGAAAACCCATGTCGAGGGAAATAGTAGAAAATGCTGCCATGAGGACAAGGCTATGTATCGTTCATGTGTTATTTACAAGTGAAGGTGTTGCTAGCCAGGTCATCATGCACAAGAGACATGGTGATGTTAGAGAAGTCAGCTGTGGACCAGGTTCTAGGCAGAGTTGAGGTATTTATAGAAGAATATAAACATAAGTGACAATCATGACTAGGAAAGACTAGTTTAAACCATCAATCATGACTCTTCCATAATAGTAAAAATGAACAGAAGGTATATTTGCCCTTAGATACTCATTATAAATCTGGGTTTTAGATGCACTTAAATTTGACATGTGCAAAATTTAAATGTTCCAGTTGCAGTCAACGGAGGCACACTATAATGTACAGAATACACACACACACACACACACACACACACATATTTTTGCTTAGCAATGTTTACATTTATTCTGGAAGAAAAGAAGACATGGAAATAGTAATTTGGGTAGGACATGTGAGAGGAATTGATAAATGCAGGAAAGGGAGAAAGTAGTGCCTCGTGGCATTCAAAGGGCAACAGGGCAAGCATGCGTACATTAATATATTATGATGCCTGAAAGTTAGTGGTCCGAGTTGTCAATTATATTAGCCTGGTAGGCTGTGCAGCAGTGATATACATGAACATGGCTGTGGTACACTGAGAGCAGTAACGGTCTCAGTTCTTCACTCTTCCCTAGGTTCGTGTCCTTTGCCACATGACTTTGCAGGTCTTGTCATCTGGAGGTGTAGTTGTTTCCTTGCCTCTTGATTCAGAGATGGGCAGTGCAGGCGCACTTTGGTGGTAGGATTTAGAAGATATAACCAAGCAGAGGCTTGGAAAGATGTTTGCGTGTTTGTTTTTGCTTCTGTCCTATGCCACTACCGTGATAGTAACACATCTGAGCTAATCTGAATGATAAGATCTATGTGGAGTAGAACTGAATCATTCCAGTCACCCTAGCCACAGCCATTCCAGATCAGCCATTCATTAGGGAACCTTGCCTAGATCACAGAGATGCTAAGACACAGACCCCAGAAGTGTGAGCAATCAATGTTTATTGTTACGTGCTGCTGAGGATTTGTGATTGGTCATGACAGGACATGTTTGTGGTCTTAGAAAAACAATTCAGTGGGAAAGATGATTATACTTATATAATATCCAAGATGACCAAATGATTTCTTATGTATAGACAGAGTGGATCATATATTTTTGGGTATTTGTCATTTTAAGATTTGTATCGAATAGTGGGAAATGATCAAGTTTTCAAAGACTTATAAACATGTCTTCCCTTGTAGAAATAACCTATTTTAGATATCCCATTCAATGCATTAAGAACCTAATGTTAACCAGCTGGATCTTTATTTAGAAGGATGAATCTCAAAAAAAGAAATATAAAAGACCTCATAGAAATTTTCAGTTTATATATGGAAACAAAATTAAACATAATTTTTATCTGCATCTATTTTTAAAAGGTTGGAGTGGTTTATAATAGTTACCATTGTTGAGTGTTTCCTGTGCCCAGTGTTCTAACACAGAAGTACTAATGTTATCTTTAATTTACAATGAGAGGGCATTAAGAGTACACTTATCTTGATGAACACTGAGTAGTATATGGAATTGTTGAATCACTATATTGTATACTTGAAACTAATATAACATATGTTAACTACACCGGAATTTAAATTTTAAAAAAAATTAGGAAGAGAAAACTGAGACCCAAAGAAATTAAGAAACTTGTTCAGTTTCACATAGTAGAAAGTACGTGAGCTAAGATTTAGTAAGGCTTTAAACTCTACATTTTCAACCTCCACACTTCACTAGCATGAAAAATTAAAAAAATAATAATAATGAAGTACTGGATTTGGCAATACACTTGTGGATTTATTTTTATTTTTAAGGCAGCATTTCAGTATAAATGTATTTTAATCATTTGCAAGTGCTCGATACTTGTAATTGTTTATTAATTCAGTAAAGTGAAAAGAAAGAAATAGGCGATTGGGCACATGCTGCTGGTTCTATCATCTTTATTTTTGGGTATTTTTAGAGGTTTTTCATTAAACAGATTAACCAGTTTTATTTTCATTTCCATCATATACATAATCAGAGCAATAGCATTTGATTCACTTTTTAAAAATAGAGCTTTACATTTCTTACATTAAAAGATAGCATAATTACTGTATTATTATTATTTGTTGCACTGTGACTTCAGAGTTGGTAGGGGATGACACATATTCTTATCTGACCACATGCATCTGCAATATACTGTTCGAACACTGGTCTGTGATGGTACATACCCGCCATATAGATGCCAAGACTCTGTACACAGTGTTCATAGTCCTAGGCTGATAAATAAACTACTGCTTTACCATTTCTAGAAAGCAGCACAGGACTAACGACACTATTTAGCTTGCAAAGGGATTAGGCCGAATGAAGGCAGAGCACACCACTTTTATTTAGTTACCTTGACTGACACTGGATACTTAGACATATAAAAAAGAAAACTTAGATGAACTAATAGTTACATCTTCATTGATACTACTAAGTTTATTGACTACATTGAAAATGAAAAGAAATTCTTAGTTGGAAGTTATAAAATAAAGATATAAATTGGTTTTCCTATTCAAGTTCATGGATCTCCTGAATTAGAATCATACCTCTAGTTTAAATAAGGGCTGTACCACTTACTCACTATGGACTCTGTCAAGTCATTTTACTTTCTGAGCTTGGCTTTTTTCATCTATAACATGAAGGCCTGAATGTGTATTTTGTAGTGTTGTTTCATGATCAAATGAGATAATGAATATGGGAAAGCTTTGTAAACTATGAAGTAATAAACAAATGTTAGCTAATTTTATTATGTATTTAAACTTTTATCCTAAAAGAAATTTTGAATTTGGTTTGGTGTCAAGCCAAATTCAATAACATTTGAATCTAATTTGTTTTCTCACAAACTCAAATACTTCTTCAGTCTCCCAACACCTTCTATTTAAGATATGAAGAGAAAGAGAAGAGAGCAAAAGAGCTGAGGGAAGCTTAAATAAAAGAAAATAGAGCAGAAACTAGAGAGAGGTGAGTAACAGAAGCTAGCTCTTTTGCTGTCTTCATTTTTTTCTTAAATTGAGGTTAAACATACATACAGTAGAGTATATAAAATGCATGAATATTAGGACTATACAGATTGATGACTTTTTATTATGTAGAGACCTGGATAACTACTACCTCAGTCAAACTATAGAACATTTCCGTGCTCCAGAAGTTTCCTTCATGTTCTTCCCCAGGCATGCCCAGCCCTTATCCCTGAGATGACCACTGTTCTGACTTCAACAGCATAGATTAGCTTTGCCTGTTCTTGAACTTCATATAATAAATCACATGGTATGTAGGCTATTACGTCTAGCTTCTTTGCTTAACATAATGTCTGTGAGGTCTGTCCATGTTGTTTCATGTTATTGGTAGTTCATTTTTACTGCTGTGGAGAGTCCCTTCACTGTTATCATTGGTTTCATCTTGCTCAGAATCCTACTAATTCAACTAATAAACTGTATCTCACTTTAGAGATGGTACAAATATGATGACCAGAAATTAGCATTCTCAAAGATAGCTTATAATTCCCCTGTCTTCCCAGTTCAAGAAAACTTCTCCTTTTCTTATAGGTATCCTTTCTTCCTCTAGGTCTGGAATGCATAAAAATGTAAATAATCTATAGTAAGAAATGCAATAATAAGAGCATTTTTGTGGTCTTTTCTGCCACCATCTTTGAGCAATTTCCCAGTAGACCAAATCAACATTGAATCAATAATGACTATTGTTATAAGTTAAAGGAAAAAAAAAATCCAGATCTAACATTAACAATAGAAGAGCAGAAAAATCATCTGAGAATCTAATATGAACCTCTTTGGGAATTTGTGAGTATAACTCTGGTTCCATCATATTAAAGATTGTTATGCTTATAGAAAAGCTGAGAGACTGGGGGATCTGTTTGCAATTACCAAATCAAAATGCAATTAACTAGTCACTGGGAACAAACAATGATGTATTTAAATGCCCTTTTGGAAATGTAGAATTGGTAACGGAGATCAGGTTCCCAAGGTTCGGATGTTTTCACTTATGAGCCTTCCTATGGAATATCCGTCTGAGGATCACTGCAATGGTTTGTCCTAGGAGAGAGAAAAATGGAAAATACAAAGCAAATGGCCCTTCCATCTGGGCACTGGGGCTTCTCTTATTCTCAGAACACATCAAAGGAAACTTTCCCTCCATTCTCTGAATCATTTTGTTCTGACCTCACTTATACTGTATAAATACATTTCAAACCAAGGATTGAATTTTGCTGGCACATGATCTTTTTTCCTTACAAAATTATTACAGGAAGTGTCTCTGATATGGTTGAGATGTGTAATTCGGGTTGGAAAGAGAAAACTGTTGTTTGTGAAAGTAAGGATATTTCATTTCTCTTTCAATAACAGCATAGCTGACAAGATAGAAGTGTTCATTTCCTCCCTTCTCCTTTGCAAAAGCATTTCTCTAGTGTATGATTTCCTAAACATTTGATGTTTATTAGCTGTTGTTTCTCCTAAAATCAGTCTTTAGTCAACTCTTGGCTATAGTTTTTAATGGAGAGCAAAAACATTGGAATATATCCATAGTAGTGGCTGTTATAAAAACAAAATAACGGGGCACCAGGTGACTCAGTCAGTTAAGCAGCCAATTCTTGATTTCGGCTCATCAGGATCTCAGGATCCTGTTATTGAGCCCACAATGGTTCCCTGCTCAGCAAGGTGCTGCTTGGGCATTCTATCTCTGCCTCTCCCTCTGCCCCTCCCCCTGCTCTCTTTCTCTCTCTCAAATAAAATAAATCAAATCTTTTTAAAAATAAAATTTTTTATACTTCCAATACATATGTTCATTACAAGAGACATTAACTCACTAAAATTAATAGCCATTTTCTTTATATTTCTCCTGATACTGTACTGGTGAAGGTAGGAAAGGGCAGTAGAATGGTTTAAAGTCGAGTGAAAGGAGAGGCAGTGAAGAGCCTGGATAATCCACGACTAAAGTTTGATTCGTGATTGCCCCCATAATGAGAGTCTCGGAGAGGAACATAGGACTCGTTGAAGGATTCCCATGAATTTGGTTGACTTCCGAGGCTCATGCTCCACTCACTTGGGAAGTGGGCATTAGAGATAGATTAGTTGACTTTAAGGACTTATGAAAAAAAGTAGAAAAAAAAATAAACAATTATCTCTGAGGAGCACTACCTTCAGCAAGTATGAGCCTACAGGAATCCACCCCCTCCCCCCTCCTCGGCGAGTGATTGCAAACCTCGGGCAAGGGTGTACATGGAGGTCCTATACCATTTGTCTAAATACTTAAACATTATACATTAAGAAAAAGTACCGTTAAATATTTAAGATGTCCTTGTCTCCTATCTTGACAAATGCCCCTTGATAACAATCTGGAAGGCCAGGTTAGAACTCAGCACTCTTACACTCCTCAGAGTTCCCAGCTGGAATGTGGCAGTGCAGGGAGAGCTGTTCTAGACTCTGGCCTGACCTCACTACTCCCTGCAGCCTGTCTTACTTCTTTTTCAACCTCAGCTCCATTCAAATCTCAAGGCATCTCCTGAGTTCACAAGTGGACACCCTAACCCTCTGGTCCAAACTCCATCTACAGCCCCTGCAAATAGTCGTCCCATGACCAAGCCCCCAGGCCTACGGGTGCATATACTGTTGGTTTAGGGGAACTTTCAGGAATTCAGGCCTGCAGAAGGTCAGCTCAAGCCCTTCAGAAAGCATTTGGAGCCATTTGCACAGTGAATTCCAGGGTCCTATATATATAGGTTAGTCTAGAAATGGGGGTAGGCCCCAGATGGGCATACCCCTTAACCTCAGAGAGCCTCACCCCAATGACTGAAGGAGCCCAGAGTAGAGCCATTTACAGAAGGGTTTCTCTTGCCTGTGCCTAACACAATTCTGAATAGCCACACTTGTAATATGTGAAGGATATCCCCAAAGTCTGTCCTTTAATGTACCAAGGACTGTGCCAGATACTGCAGATACAGAGATGAGTATATTACCACTCTCGAATGGATTATCCCCTTGTGGAAAGGCCACTGTAAAATGCAAACATGAACACAGGTGGAGAGGGAAGTCCCTTCCTTTCTCAGGAGCACTGCAATGTGACTGTCACTCAGATGGGCTAATTGTCCCATTTAAAGAATAGTGCTGAAAGCCAAACCTTGGTTGGCACAGTCACTAATTCATGTTTTCTAAGAGACATGTTTCAGTAAAGAGCTCTCCACCTAGTGCCTGCTTCAGTCCTGGCCCACTGCTAGCTCTCCACCCCCTTTCTGCTGACTGAGTTCTAATCACAAACTCATGGGAGGGGGGGGTCCTCCCCTGACAGCCAGTGCCCAGACTAACCCAACTGGCATTTAGAACCTTGTGTACCTCCACCTGCTGGAGTCTGCCTCGTCCATGAGAGATAGCATCTGGGTCCCTTCATTTTCCATCCCTCCAACCCCTTACGGTGTTATCTGACTAACTAGACAAATCTGAAGGGTGAAACACTCCACAGGACTACTGGCCCTGGCTCTTCAGCAGACTGCAGTCATAATAAAAAGATTGTGCTTGACTGAAGGAGACCTAATAACCAGATGGAATGAGTCTGCTTGGATCCTGGTTTGTACTAACCAGGTATAAATGTGTTTTAGGGACAATTGGGTAAATTTGAATTTGATCTTAGTATTAGATGAGATAAAAATTTATTGAAAGAGGAAGACTGAGATTGGTGATTTGGGGGGGGGGGGAAAGCAGGCCGAAAAAGAATACTAACACTTGCAGAAATATCTGGAAAGATATGCCTAAGAATTTATAGTGGTGATCACTGGGTGGTGACAATGTGAAGTTCTGATTTTTTTTTTTAATTATCTACGATGGTTGCATACTTCTATAATAAAAGTGGTATTAAAAATAATTGGAAGATGTAACATTATATTTCTTTATGTTCAGAAAATTACTATGTAGCTCTCAGCCTACCCTTCAAGATGAGTTCAGGCCTGATGAAGACCCCACAGCAAGCTCTGATATAAAAATCAAGAGTTCCCAGAGGTATTTTCAGACAGAACCACATTAATCTTTCACCCCCATAAGTTTATTGAATTAAAGTTTTATGTTATTCCTTCAGCTTCCACAGAAGGATGAAATAGAAATATCTATTTGAAGAATGTTTTTAAAAGCTATAATAGAAGTCCTTTTCAATTATTTCATGTGGTATCTCTTAAGTAAACACCTAATTTATGAATTCTTTCTAAAGTTCAATGCCTGGAAAAAAATTCTTTCCTTTTAGCACTTTTTCTGGACAGGAGAACTCTAGAATCTATCAGATTTCTATGTTATCTTGGTTGCTAGGGAACTCATATGTAAATTTGGCATGTAATTGCATTAACTAACTGATTACCCAGGAGCTTAAAAATGTAATCTCTTTTCTCTTTACATGTCATCATTATTTCATAAGAATCTATTTTAAAAACAATTCTAATTGCCCTTTTCTGCTCATATGATCGTTTTCTACACCATTTAAAAATTCATTCTGGATGAAGAGAGAATATAAATCAACAATAGGTCTGCCCTACAAATCTCTGTAGAGCCTCCAGGTAATTTAACCAGTAGTAGACAATGTTTTGGGGTATCTACCCACCCTGCAACTCTGGTCACTTTCTCTGAGTAATGAAGCCCACGGAGGTGAATCCCCCTCCCCATTCCAGCTTCTATTCACAATTGGATCCAAATCCAAATCCAAATAGAGAGTCTCTATTCTGGGCATTTGGAGTTGGTAAAGCAATTCTCTCTGGTCTTGACTGCTTACTTAGGACACCGTGAGGCATAAAGAAGCCAATAATTAAAACAACCAGTGGGTAGTTGTCTCTTTTTATCTTTGAAAAAGAAATACAATTTAAACAAACCATGTTAAATCATCTTATTTGGCTTTTTTTCTAAGAGAGAGATATTGGAAAAAGAGTATTCTAAGTTCCAGGACCAAAAAAGAGCCAAGTACAGTAGTATAAATACTCTGCAGTGTTCAATGAAACAGTCTCAGTGATGCGCGTGCATTGGGCAAGAGAAAGGTTGTCATTTTCATCACTTGGGGAGTGATAACCAAAAGCACATTTATCTCCTACATCCCCCACTTCCCTGGAGAGAAGGCAGGCTTCAGGAAGTTTTGTTTTTGAAGGTTACAAAATTAGATTTTTTATCTAATTCACTAGCTCCTCCAAGAATGAATACAGAAAGGAGAAGTGTTCTTTTTAGCGGTGATTATTCCACTGAACATACTTGTGAAGACAATAATTATATGTATAACAAAGGCCCTGCCACGGAAGTACATTTCCTTTCCTACACGTTATTAGCATTGTCAACAGACTCTACCTTTGTAGTTTCATACAGCAGTTTTTGTTGTCGCTGGTGCACTGTGCGGCACCTAATGTGCTGTTTCCCCACTTGGGGTATGTTATGATCGCTGCCGTTGCTCCCTAGAAACTAAGAATTACACCAGATGCATGTTTTGTCTGATCAGTTCAGCCTCACTAAGTGGGTTGGAATAAGAATTCTCTCTTCCCCCAAGCAGAACTAATAGAATAAACTTTCAGTAAATGGGCACTAATTTTAATTGAATAGAATTAATATCACCCCATTTTAGTGGCATGAGATAGCAACTTATTAAGTAATTTTCTTCTGGTTTGGAAGCGTCCGTGAGTGTTTTAGATGAGATAGCCTCTGCTGTTCTTACAGCTGTGATGCCCTGCATGGGGCAGTGGGAGTGGCTAAAATTGGTTCCACCTCCACCAGATGGAAGACCTACCTTGAATTCATGACACTCCCCCCCGCCCCCATCTCCAAACCAGAGCCTTAAATTCTCAACACAGATTTCTAATCCCTTCATTTTCTGATTTTCACGTCTGTTAAAAAAAATGTGATGTATTCTCAAAACAGAAACAGATGTGAGATCTAATTTCTTATTGGAAGTGACAAAACATATAAAGATTTGGCAAGACATGTATTTCACATATTTCAAGATTTCAAAAATAGTCATCAAACAAATAAAAGAAGAGCTAGATAGCAGGGTGGTCTTTCTCTGGTTTCTATGTTCCTTTTTCTAAGATTCCCATGGTAGTCTATTGTCAATAAAATATAGAAAAATATAGAAATATCAGATATAATAGAAAATATATAAGTATCTATTATCAAAGTAGTGATTTAACAGAGAAAAACAGTAAATGTTCTGGTTTTAAAGATATGATAATTTCTACATTTTAATCTGACTGTAAATTTTCATCAAATCACCTTTGATCAAATGAGTTTTTCTATCAAAAAAAGAGAAAAAGCTGAGAAATGAATAATTTTACTCATTAAGTTCTAAGGGTAGTTGCTATCCAGAGCAAAGACGTAGATATAGCTTTTAAGAAAGAAAGATGTGGGGAGGCCTATACTGATGAGTATGTGTGATTGTGCTAAGTCAATTTGCATTTATATAGCACCATTTTTCAGGTGAGACAATTGGTAATATATTTGCTACAGTGCAGTGCTATGATGTAAAATCCATACTAAAGAGAAATGATGTGGCTTTTTTTTTTTTTAAATAAATGCATTTGGATGCAATGAACATTTATCTGACAGCTACCATGTACCAAACATTGGGCTAGGTGGGGACTTCTTACTGTCATTTATCTTTTACAATAACCCCGTTTGCCATTACTTACCTCCATTTTTGAAAATTAGGAAACTGAGGGTCCAGGAGGATGAAATGACTCAGTCAAAGTCACATATATGGTAAATTGCAGAACCAAGATTGAAATGTAGACCTTTCTGGACCTACAATTGTTTTCATTTTACCCCAGTTAAATCAAGGGAAAATTCTACACATTTTCAGAAGTCTTTATATTTGAATGGTGCTTAAAGTTACAAATTAATTTTGCAAGGCTTCTTTAAAGTGTTAAAACAACTTTTCAGGACATCATGGGAGAGATGAGGAACGATTCACAAAGTTGCAGGGACATGCCAAAGTTTGTGTCTGGTGTGTGACAGAACAAAAGCTCAGCAGCTTTAGGGGATTTGGATCAGTGCCTGAAACTCTGCTCCAGTCAAGCTCAACCAAAAAGACGTGATTGCATGTGTTGCATGAAATATCTGCTCTCCTTCGAAGAGTGGTCTGCTGGCTGTGTCTTGAGGAGCCTGGGGTCTTGTGTGGGGAGCCTCAGGTAGGAGTTTGGGAGGGAGAGGAAGCAGCACTGGAGAACAGAGAACTGAGGAGGAATCCACACATGGGGCGTTAAGCTACCTCTTGCCTTTAACCAGCAGAGTCCTATTTTAATCTGCTTTGTGTATTTATCTCCCTCATAAGATTTTGCCTGAAGAAAAGGGTTCTGAGGCTTTAAAGTGTTTGAAAACTACATCTTTACCCCATGTAGATATTGAATTGTCTTGAAGTTTTTGTACTTTTTGCATTCAGGCATCTGAGGACCATGATTAAAACCAGTGATTAAGAAACAGACATGAGAGAAAGGTGGGGCAGAGTGCTTTGAGAGTCCTTAAGGTCATGCACTGTTTTATATGTATGGCACAGTCAAGATACGTTTACCAGTAGACAGAAAATTCACAACTATGTCTATGTTGAGGCTTCTAACACCAAACCTCCTAGATGATCATAACAGGAGCTTGTTAGTACATCCCAACAGCCGTCTGTGCAGCCTGACAAAGTGAGCATAATGCTGGTGGTTAGACTTCCAATTTTTAGGATGACTTGTAGGTCTTAAAAGAAAGATGTGCTCAGGGCGCCTGGGTGGCTCAGTCGCTAAGCGTCTGCTTTCAGCACAGGGCGTGATCCTGGCGTTCTGGGATCGAGCCCTGCATCAGGCTCCCTGCTCTGCTTGGAGCCTGCTTCTTCCTCTCCCACTCCCCCTGCTTGTGTTCCCTCTCTTGCTGGCTGTCTCTCTCTCTGTCAAATAAATAAATAAAATCTTAAAAAAAAAAAAAAAAGAAAGATGTGCTAAGATTTCTTATGGAAGAAGACAAATAGATCTCACTGTATGCATTCTCTCCCAAGTTCTTAATCACTTAGGTACACACACACACACACACACACACACACACAGTTTCTTCCTATGTCACTTCTGAGTCTGTGCTCTAAAGGATTTTGTGCACACCTTCAGTGTCGCCCCTAGTACACACCTAATGATGTCTATTGGTTTCTCCCACTGGCCTGTTTCTCAGAAGAGTCAAATCTTACTCGTCATTGCAATCCCTGGAGTTAGTACTGTGCATGACACACAGATGCTCGATAACAGTGTGTTGCGTATTAAATGACTATATTAGGGAAAAAAAGGAACAAGCATATCAATTCTCATTTTATGCTCGTTAATGCAAAGAGAGAGAAGGGTTTCTCTTCAGGTCTTGAAAAACAGCATTCTGCCTTACAACTTGACTATCATTCATAGTTATTTAATTTCAGAAGCATTTACAGTTAGGAATATAGGTCATGGAAAAAGAAAAATGCCAACCCTTGTTTTTGTTTTTGTTTCACAAGATCTTTTGCATTAGAGCATTCTGGTTTCAGAAAACTAGTGGTAGAAGAAATGTGTATAATCTGCATCTTATCTTCCAAAGTCAGTGTGCCTTACATATTCCTTTTTATAACAAGGGTGTTGACTATTGAAGCTTTGAGTGAAGAAGAGTATTGGAAGAACTTCCGGGCTTCCATAATATCGATGTCAAAAAGCATCCTATTATACATTAGGTTTCTTGTCATCTTTCTTTCACTTTTTCTCAGTTTTATTTGGAGTAAAGAAAAATGCTGTGGTATCTCTCTTGTGTGACTCAGAGAATTTCCCCATTGACATTTGGGCTAATTTTAGGGATGGAACCTTATTCCAAAGAACAGCTTTCCCTCTAGGGCACGCAGTGAAGCTGGGTGAGCCCACCAAGAACAAGAGCTCTGGGACATGATCCTGAACATTCCAAGGTACTACTGAGAGGTGTCTCTCAGGTGCCACAGGGACTGTTATGACCATTGCTCCTTCCTGTACCAGCTGCCCTTGGTACCTGAAGCCAAGCTGCAGGAGGACATGAGTACATCTACCTCCAGAGTCAGTTGAGTGGAAAGATGAGAAACACTGTGTTTCAAGATATTTCTACCTCTCTGTGCCTTAATTAACCTTTCTTCTTTGTTTCTAATGTAGGAGTTCCATTTCCCTATTCTTTATCAAATGTGTGGGTCTGTGTGTGTGTGTGTGTGTGTGAGAGAGAGAGAGAGAGAGAGAGAGGTGGGAGTGAAGGGAAGGAGAGAAAGAAAGAGTGAGAGAGAGAGAAGTAATGAATTTAGAATTAAGGGTGCCTATTAATATTTAAAGTTGCTTAAACTTGGCCCTATAAATTTCTGGTAGTTCAGAGTTCACCTTCCACACTATTCTCGGGAATGCATCTATTTTTTCACCTGAAGGTAAATGAGACAAATGCAGTGGCTTGAATCATGAAACACCTTAACATCTCCCGGTTGGGTGGCTGGAACATGATGAGGGAGGTTTTAACAGCATGTTCTGGAAGAGAGGTTCTCAGTCTCAGTGGCACATCAGCTCAGTTACTTAAGAATCTCTAAGAGTAGTGAACCAGGGTGTCAGGGTTTCTTAAAAGTTGTCCAGGTGATTCAAAGGGCAGCAAAGTAACCACCATTTTAGAGAGAGCTATGATCTTCTAAAAATGGTGATTGGGGATAATTCATTAAACACATTTTATGGTTTGTTTCTTGTTGCCACAACAGGCATCTTTCCGTATCCTAGATGCAAAATCCATTCTTTCCAAATCTAAGTCACCACGAGAAAATTTGACCAAGACAGATTGTTTTCTTTCAAGATTAGGTACATCATGTAAACATTGCAAAATTGAACTACTACTCTCTCAGATGAGCTCAGAGGCAGATAAGACGCCTTCATGAGAAGAGAATACTGCATTTAACATTTATAATTCTTTTTCATTGCCATTAAAAATAAATTGCTCAATCACTGATGATTCTGTTTCTTGACTCATACTGGATGATAGAAAACAAACGTGGGTGTCTTGTTCCCAAAAGCTTTTTCTTGTAACCTGCCTCCTTCATTTTGTTTTCCTCCTATGAAAATTTGGTGTTGGAATTGAAGATTTATAAAGAAGTGGATCTAGAGAATCTAATGTCAGCCTAAGAACCATAGGTGTTCTGAAATTGCGTCTTCTGTTTTAAATTCTCAGTGTTTTGAAAGGCATGACTCACTTCAATGGCTGAATATTTCTCTTTTCATTCAATGCTAGAGATACTTCTTTTGATTTTTGGAAATGTACCAGGTAGGGATGTGTTTTTAGAACACTTTTTGCTGGTAAAAAGTTAAGGCCTCTATGTTTCAAATGGAGTGAGGAAGGATCTTGGAGACATGATGTCACAGAGCTATGAATTAGGCAAAAAAAAGAAAGCTATTTTTAGACATTAAAAAAAAAGATAAGCTAAATTTGCTTTGTGAGATGTGATAAATATACCATAGGTGGGAAGCTAGATTAGTTTTCCTAAAGAATGAGAATTAGTCTGTGGTTGGTAACTACATTCTTTGAAATACCGTTCTCTTTCCTCAAGTATTTAAGACTGGGCCAGTGGCCTGCAGTTTGGACAGGGTATTAGGAGGGTCTGCCTCATTGACTGCACAGGCTTGATCAGTAAGTATCCAGTAACTTTGTCTTTACAGTGGTGGAAAAACACACTGCTTTCTGTCTCCCCTAGAGCTGTGTGAATTCATTAACTCATCTGATAAATCTATGTTACTCTTATTTTCTGGAAAAGAAAGAAACATAAATCTAGAAATAGCCTCAAAAGTGGGCTGAGGGAGAGTTTGTTTTTTATAAAGTAGCGTCCTTCCTCCATACCCAAAGATAAAGGAAGGGAAGCCCTGGTCTAGTTCAAAATGTGTATGTTTGCAGAATCCTTCAGTGCACATCTTAAAATGCCTTTGAGTATGAGAGCAACATGTCTCCAAATAACACCTGAAAATTTTCTGTCACTTTTAAGAAAAGTCTGCACATAAATTGTTCTGTCCCAAGTTGAAGAATAGTATAAACTAAAATGCTAGGTTAACTGTGCTCCTGAAGTCAGTTCTTTTACTTACGTTTCATGTAAAGTTAAGGAAGGAAAGGAAGAATTTCATTCGTTCTGAGTAAAAACAAAAGGCTTTTCTGGTAATATAGCGTAGCATTAGTAAATTCTTCTTCCCTCAAAGCTTGCTTAACACCTGGGTTTTAAGGATTAGAACATACCATTGAAGAAATCCCTTGAATGTTCCTAGTGTATGCACCTAGAGACTCAAGGTACAATATATAATTCTATATTCCATTAACTTGTGCATAATTTGCAAACCAGCAATTCATAAGAATATCATGGTATCACTGTGTTGATCGTGGCTGTATGTGTGTGGGGGAGGGAAGGAAATATGGGGTGGAGGATGGGAAAGAGGAAAAAGACCTTCACAGTTAAAGGTGATAGAATCTACTTAGGTGATAATAACAAGTTCAACCAGATTATTTAAACATAACAACATAAGTGGTATGATAGAAATGAGAAGTCTCAATATATATATATATATATCTCATGTATATATAAATCTATGATACACACAGATTTCAGATGCTTATCTCTAAGACACGAGGAAGATGTCTGAGATTTGGGGTCTTCGGTTATATCTGCTATCTTTTATTGTCAAAAAAGAAATCTGAGGCATAACGTTAACATTTGTCAAACATGATTATTACAGTGGTCAGTAGCAGGACAGCAGTACACAGACTTATATTAGTCTCTGTGCTTTTCTGAATGTTTATAAATTTTTGAAAAATATGTCATATTTTGAAGTTTTGTAATGAAAGAATTGAGCCAAATTATCTGTAAGTTCCCTTTACATCTCAAAACAATAGTTTTTAACAATTTTTGGAGGAGAAGGTCAGATATATTTGAATCTTAGAGAAAACTGGCTGCTCTGTCATTGTTGGCATGACAAAGTGCAAAGTGGGGTAAAGGACTGCAGTTGAATAGCAGTGCACACTCAACCGATATATCACTTTTAATCTGAGAATTAGGAAAAGGAGAAAGAGAAAATAAGATGGAAAAAACTACCCTACAAAAATGTGTTTTGTCCAGAAATTTAATTTATCCTGAAGTGCCTTCTTCTCAAGAATATCCCACTTTTTTCCTTCTTCCTATGGCTAGTACTAGTGATGACTTAATGAAGAAATCAATAAAAAATCTACTTTTTTCTAAGTTGGTATAAGCTATGTTAAATTTTTGCATAAGAAAAGTAATACCTGCTCATTTTAAAAAGAGAGAGAAGGAAAATCAGAATGCACTGAAAAGTGAACAGTATAAAATACAAAGTATCCTTATTACTACTAAGAAAAGAGAAACAGGGCTAATTAATTGCAACTACTTTTTCTTTGCACGTATACACATACAGCCATTGTAATATCATTTTTAAAAAAGCAAAAACTAATTGAACATACCACAGTTTATTAACCAATAAAATGTAAAATTTCAAAAACAATTTTGAAATAAATGTAAGTGTATTTTGTTTGCTTATTAAATTTTGTTCTTCGGGTAGATTCCTAAAGGAGCATAGTTTGACTTTTAAGAAAGAAAGAAAGAAAGAAAAAGCTTCATTCTGGATTGCTTATTGTGGTAGAGGCTAGGAATTACCAACCTAATATCCATTCTCTTCTTCTTTTTTACTACTAGGACCTTGCTTTTTCTGGAGGGAGGGAGAGAATTGGCAAAATTACATTTTCCAGCTCCTTGTTGCTAGAATACCCATACAACACATCTCTGGCCAATGAGATTTGAACTCTCTAACTGGGCTGACTCTGCTAGCATGCTTGGTCAGTGCCTTGTTTTTCCTATTTCCTGCCCACAACATAGTCTGATGGCTGATGGAGTTAGAGTGGGGACTAAGACACTGAACAGAGTAGTGGAAATGGAGCTATCTTGTAAGCATGAGGAAAAGAGAACAGGAAATATAGCTGAGTAAAAAGCGAAGGACCCTGAGTTCCTATTCACATCATGAAGCTACCCTACTGATAATAGACTTTCTACCTTCAGGTTCATTGTTATTCCTGTTTTGTGGGTTTCTGTTAGTGGTGGCTAAATGTAATTTCTGAAATTATTTATATAATAATCATGTTATTTCCAATTAGTATACTTTCTGAAAAGCTTGTGTTTTCTTTATATTCTTTCTGGAATAGCAAAGAATATTCTATGATGCATGTTATGGGATTCTACAATTGGTAACAAATGGGCGTTGGCCAACCTTCAGCCAATCACAAGATCATTTAATGGAAAAGGATGCCTTCTTGCATAACTTGGAAGCCACATTCCCAGAAAGCATGAAATCTTCCTCTGCACCACCTCATTGTGGCTACTGCTACTTCTTTCTTTGGTTCAGAGAAATAAGCCCTCCAAAAAATTCTTTCAGGAATGAAAAAGGCTGAAAACCCCTGAAGATTCTAACTATTCTACAAAACTACTAAGGAAGGAAGAGAAATACTAAATAATTAATATTTTATTTTCCAGAAGTACATAATATATAATCTCTCACTGTCATAAAGAGAGAGACTCATAGGCTAACTCATTGGAATTCCATTAAAGATTGTTCTATTATGCTGAGAAGTAGTTTTGGATACATAGAACAGTCTTTGAGAATATATGATTCCAAAATAGATTATTTACTAAACTGGATAAACTCTTAACAATTTTAAGGCAAATCTGATTGCAAATATAAATATACATAATGTATACATAACATATATATAATATTAGTATTCTCCTATAGGTACTTAACTAGGTTCTCGAAGGATATTTGTTGGTTGATTGATAGTAGGTTACCAGTTAAAATAAGACAAGGATGATTCTCTTGAAATAATAAATGAGATATTTTTGAGCCTGTCTGAATAACATACATAAGAAAAGAGGACTGAGCCAGAATAAGAGCTTTTGCATCTGGACCAAATTCCAAGAACTGGACCTTAGTTGGATTGATGCTGAGAAATAGACCTTGAATAAGGAGTTGGAGAAATTCAAGGTCAGGGACTAGAGAAGACAGTGGGTGACCTAATCAGAAGTCATTGTTAGAGGTGCAGCTTAGGAACTAAAATAACCCTCCTCACAGGTGTAACCCCCCAGCCAACTAATTAGATTCAGGGAGCATGGGAACAGTCACATATGCTATTTGCTTTCCTTCCTCTCTTGAAAGAATAAAACTGCAGGAAATTATTATTGTTTACTGAAGTTAGTTTGTAAACTTTGGGAAAGATGGAAAAAAGTACAAAAATAATACATACTTCTTGTAATAATTCAAACATTATAGAGGTCTTCTATAAAGAAAATGTAAATATCTCCCTCCCTGACAAACCCACTCCATTCCAGGAAACAATGTTATCAGTCCAGTGTGGTGATGTCTTATCCACCTTTCCCTATGCTTTTTATAAATATATACAAACACATTTTCACATGGGATTTTTCGCCCTATTATTTTTTACAAGTGTGGGACCATAACATGTGTATCACTTTGCAACCTTTCTTTTTAGTAGTACATAATAAGTTATAGTATATAATAAGCTACAGTATAGTCCCATAGTTGAGCCAACCAGTCCCTTTACTATGTTGAATATATAGATACATGTATATGTATATGGAAGGGGAGTTTTGTTTTGTTTTGTTTTGTTTTACTGTAGGATATATGCACAGAAGTTGGATTGTTGCATCAAAGAATTATTGTTTAATAAATATTTTTCCAAATATGATTTTTGATACGAGCCACATATAATTAGCACAACAAAGTAGAGCTTCCCCATTTCTCACTCAATAAGGTAAGAGGTACACGAAGCATGTAAGCTCCCAAGGTCCTTGTCTCTACTAAAGGCCTTCTCAAAAGAAGTGTGTGTGTGTGTGTGTGTGTGTGTGTGTGTGTGTGTGTATGAGAAAACATGTCTGCCTTGACCTAGAGAATTCTGGATGTCATGTAGCCCTTATTGTGTTACCTAGCATTCAGTTAGAGAGGTATATTAATAGGTAGATGACATAGACAGATGGACAGATAGAGATAGCATCCATACTTACAGAAATAGAAGTAGATGAAGCTTGATTTCTATAGTGATCTGATCTTACATACTTGTGAGTGCCGGTTAAGCAGTCTCTATAACACCATTATCCTTGCATCTGATGTTAGACTTTGAAGTCTGCAGGGCAGGCAGCAAGGAAGGAAAGATAGATGTAAAATGGGGAAGAGAAAGAACAAGGTGGAAGTCACAAGCACAAGCTGGAATTGTGAGGACGCACTGGAACCCATGTCATTCCTCACTGTCTCTGACCTTAATGGTTTGGGCCATCAGAAGCCAGGGTCATTAGTCATGGAACTAAACCTAGCACTTGGCTCAAGAATCAAAAAGCTAAAGGAGGATTCAGGGAAAGAAGAGCAGTGGTAGCCTTCAAATCCCATAGAAAAACTCTCAAGTGGTGCACCTTAATGGGAAATGTACAGGAGAGGCAGTTCTGGGGAATATAGTTTAGCCTAGCCAAGTTGACACTTCACAAAGCCACCACAGCTATGATGCCAAAGGCTACATAAGGCACCTAAGCTACCCTCAGTATTTCAGCAACATTCTCATTTGGTTATGTAGCTAGCACTCAAGAAGTTTTCAAATGATCTAGAAAAATAATATTCCCAGAAAGATGGGATTGTTATTCTGACACAAATTTGCATACATACACATGCACATTATTGATTATAGGTATTGCTGATATTCCTGTTTTCAGCTTCTAATTTATCTGAGTTTCTACTTTAACCAGATATCCTGATTTCTATTATTCTATACCAACAAACTTTTAAATAATGTAATTTCTGTGTCATCTGAAAGTTTAAATAAGGTCATCTTTTATTTTTATTTTTAAAATATGGTAGAATGGACCTGAGGGCAATTTGTTGGTTTTTGTCCAAAATGTACTTAAAGTAACTGAAAGCTGTTTGTGTTGTGTTGTGGTATATTCATACCCTAATGGACAAACTATACGTCTCTAATCTACTGACATTTGGATAGAATAGGATCGATATTGTGGTCAAACAATGTCTTATTGATGGAGATATTGTTTTACTTGTGTTAGTCTTGATTCAAAGGATACTTCTGTCTTTTATGATCATTATTACATGTAGCCAAAGACATCCTTGCTCTATGGTCACTGACATAGGACATCTACACGTGGTTTTAAGGTGCAGGATGTTAAAATCTTAGAAATTCTTAGGTATTCCTTTTGAACATTAGAAGTATTATTGAATCCATACCAAGTATTGAATGGTCTTTTTGGCTTCCTATCCTGTCATCCATTGTCCACACTATACATCTCAGCTGAGATCACTTAACCATGCATAAACTCTTTCCCATCCTGGGTTCTAGGACTGATACTTTTCCTAGTCCTACTAGATTAGCTCAGGTGAGGTAGTTTCTAGTCAACCTTACCTAGTGCTGTTCTGCTCCATGCTCTGTTGTTGTTTCTTTTTATATAATATATAGGTATTATTTAAAAAATTTAAGACAAAAATAAGAGGTTAATCAGCAGAACATAAATGTATCTTGGGAAGGATTTGGCAAATATCTCAGAGACCAACCACGTAGGGAAAACAGTGAGGGAATAAGATATTGAAGCAAAAAGTAGACCTTCTACTCTCAGAGCTCCCACTATGAGAGCATGTGTGGGAGAGGTTTCCTTTTTACCAAGGCAGCTGGTAGAAGTAAAAGGTCCCCAAACACAGTATCTGAATCATCCAGGAAGCTTTATTAATATTCATATCCCCAAGTCCCATTTCAAAAAATCTTTTTAACAGGTCTGGGGTAGAACCCAGGAAACTGAGTTAGTAAAAAGTTTTTCAGATAATTTGAATGCATAGGCAGGTATAGAAACAAGTGACATGTTTCTTTAGAGAACTATTTTCTGAGTAGAGATTATATCATTCTGGACCAGCATACTGTTGCTTTCTCCTATGGAGGTAGGTATTTTGACCTAAGTAGTCGCTTTCAGAAAATCAGGACTGAGAGCCCAGAAGCTAGAAGACTCCATAGCACCATCTTTACTTCATGCTGGAGGAGGCATTCCTGGATAAGATATGTCACCATCTAATCAGGACTGTATTTTTCTCAACTTAAAAGGTATATATCACTTTCTCATGACTTCTGGACATCCATTTCTTCTGAAGTTCTTAAATTGAGAATTCTTAAGAGTCCTCAAAAAACCACTGACTTCAGAAGTAAACTCAAGATGATGTTACATAGTTGATTTCCTGATTCTTCAACACCTATTTCTGTCCCTTTAATCTACTACGAATTTTGCCTATCATTCCTCTTTACCTTATGAAGGAGAAAGCATTCCTGGAGGAAAATTTGTCAACATTCAACCAAGATTGTATCATAACAAAAAGAGACTATCTTTTCTTTTTATAATTGGGAAATAAATGTGAGGAAGGGACACTTCCTGCTACCAGATGGGTAACAACTACTGATCTTGGCTTCTTCTGTTTCAGTGTAGTTGTGGAGATCCCACAAGGGGTATAATGATGGGTCTCCTCTGAGGCAAGTAGACATTCACAACTGTCACTTATGCTAAGATGTGGATCGAGGGACAACAAATAAGGAAATGGTAGCAGGCCAACTTTGGTCTGGAGGGAAGCCTAGATGAGAAGCTTCTCCAAGTCTTCTCAGACCTAGACAGGAGATGAGCACAGGAGTTTCTAGATGAGGGAAAGAGGACCTCAGCCAAACAGCCACACCAACAACTAAGCAGAAGTGAAAGCTTATAGCTGGCCAGGGAAGAGCCTGTGGCCTGGCATGGAAATGTCATGCAGGGTTTTCCTTGGGAGGAGTCAGGGGCTGTACAGGATCAATCCTAAGGGTAGAGAGGCACTTCTGTGTCTCTTTGTTGTAATTCTCTTCTATTAACTTGGAACCTTTACCAAAGGCTTGATGAACTTTACAGACTAATCTTAGATATGCAGGGAGATGAGGGAGCAGGGGAGGAATAAGCCTTGCATCGTCCAGGACTTTCTGGGTTACAAGTGACAGGAAATAGCTCATATTCACTTAAGGTCATTTATAAATTCACCTAAAGGTTATTTCTTGGCTCACAAAACTATAAAGTCAAAAAGGCAGCTGGCTTAATTCCTTGCTGGATCTAGAAATGAAGATGGTGTCACTGGGGCCCCCCCTCTATCTATCTCTTGGCTCTGCTGCCTTTTCCCACGATGGCTGCATTGTCCCCCTCCTGCTATAGCCTTTCCCATGATGGCAGAGGTCACACATTGGCAGCCCTGGGTCCCAGTCCATCACCAGTCCTTACTTGTCTTTTGTATTGACAACAAAGTGTTTGAATCCTACTTCTGTAAAAAAGAAAAAAAATTCGTCCACATTCTAGGTTCTTTATGCTTCAAATGGGAAAGATGAGAAAAGGAAATGGAGCCTCTGAATTTAAAAAGAAAGAACATCATGAATATGACCAACTGTCTTCTTTATGAATTAGAGGAGATCAGTCTATTTCTTTTACAATCTAGTATAAAGATTGCAAATGTTACCGAACATATTATTGCTGAAAATTACAATATCCACTTCTGAAAATAAAATCTAAAATAATTTGTATTAATTTTAAGGAAATCACAGCAAAAAAGGGAATATGGTCAGGACCTAATACAAGAATGCAGAAAGTGTCATTTATTAGAAAAAAACAGTAGTGAGATGAAAATGGGATACATTTAGGCCTTGAAAAGAGGTAAATCTGTTTTATATATATAATATGCCATTTCTGTTTTTCTCTCAGAAGTCAGGTTTTTTTTAGCTGCTAAGCCCCGCTTCCCTCTGCAAAGTGTGATAATCAATAGGAATATGAAATCACTATAGAAATAGGATTATTATTCCTCTCGTGGGGACTCCTTTCCTTCAGGCATCACAGTGTCATGTGGAAGAATTTACGATGAACACCGCTGGCCTTTTTCTGCCTCTCCCTTACTCTTGCCGACGGGAATAGAGACTGGACACAGGGGCTCCGAGCTTCTGGGTCATCTCATCAGACCACTGGGTCTGTGCTCCACCGGGTTCTGGGGCCTGCTACTTCAGGGAAGCCCTGAAGATGCCCAGCTTGGTCAGGGACTGTTGGGCATGTCTGTTTAGTGCTGGGATATACTATTACAAGCCCTTTTGGCTGTAGATCTAAAGTCCCATTGTCTAGCTTATCAGTAACAAAAGTGATAATTTGACCACCATCTGTCTAACTCTTGGCTTTATCTCCCAATTCTGGTTCAGGATTCAGGTAGGAAGGAGAAGGACGCTAGGTATCAATCCCCCTAAACCCCCAATATTATTATTATAATAAACCACAGTAAGATTCATAAAATGAAGGACCACATCTTCTAAAGTTATTTTTCACAGTAGCAAGTGCATGAACACATACAAATGGTGTTTGAAAGTGTTGTTTCCAACACTGAATTGAAACAGAAGCCAAATAGTTTTGTCCCCTGTGGAGCCAAAAGAGGAGAGTAATTCAGGCTAAAATCCAACGTACATTTCCAGCTCATCTGGGACCTGAGAGCAGCACCATGGTAATCAACAACTTTACCACTAACTTTCTGCTTTACTAACACTTGTCTTTTGTCTTTGTTTTTCTGAATAGTTTATAATTTGACCAATCCAAAAAAAATTCCACAAACATTTTTCCTTTTTATTCTTTGTTTTTCCTTTTGTTTTATTTGAAATCCGCACTTCGATCGGTAGATGCCAGTTCCGTGCTTAGGAGGAGAAAGAATGTACTCCAGTTTACAAATTGCACCACTCCTCAGATCCCTATGTACCACTCTTCTCAGTTCCTCGTAATGTGCTTTGCTTTGCAACTGAAATGAAAATGCCACATCCTCTAGATTTTTGGGTGTGATCCAAAATTGCTTTCAAGGATCCCTCTGGTCTTTTGGCAAAGGGAAATCTCAGTAGATTAGGTGATTGAAATAACATGACCCCAAGAGAACTGGACACTAAGCAGCGTACTTAGCTGCTGAAGTGAACTTGTTTAGTTACTTAGGAAACGATGCAAAATTAAAAAGTAGTAATTACTCATAAGAGCTACTCCTCCCATTTGTTTTAGATTGGTTTTCTTTGTTTTTCCCAGTTGCTTAGACTCATTCCACTCCTAAGTCAGTTCAGAATTCTAGACTATGGTAATGGGAAAAGCCTTTTATTTTATTTTATTTTATTTTATTTTATTTTATTTTATTATTTTTTTTAGTTTATAAGTGGCATTTATTTTTTATTATATTATGTTAGTCACCATACAGTACATCCCTGGTTTTCGATGTAAGGCTCGATGATTCATTAGTTGCGTATAACACCCAGTGCACCATGCAATACGTGCCCTCCTTAATACCCATCACCAGCCTATCCCATTCCCCCACCCCCTCCCCTCTGAAGCCCTCAGTTTGTTTCCCAGAGTCCATAGTCTCTCATGGTTCATTCCCCCTTCTGTTTACCCCCCCTTTCCTTTTAATTCATCACCTCTATCCCTTGGCTTGTCTTCTCATGTATGGACACGGAAAACTCAGCTGTACAATTAGCCCAGCATCACAGACAAGGCAGACCAGGAAACAAGCCCACCTCCAAGCCTCCTTTTTATGACCGTGTGTTCATTTTCTCACTAACACATGGCTCTGAGAATTTACAAAAGATCTTTGAGAAGTTGGAGGTTTCTGTGTGTTCATTAGCTTCAACTAGAAAGAGCAGTATAGAAAGAGTAGCAGAGTCTGAGTAAATTTCCTCCCTCCCATTGTCCTGATTCAAAGTGCATACAGGGGCGCCTGGGTAGCACAGTCGTTAAGCCTCTGCCTTCGGCTCAGGGCGTGATCCCGGCATTATGGGATCGAGCCCCACATCAGGCTCCTCTGCTGGAAGCCTGCTTCTTCCTCTCCCACTCCCCCTGCTTGTGTTCGCTATCTGGCTGGCTGTCTCTCTGTCAAATAAGTAAATAAAATCTTTAAAAATAAATAAATAAAGTGCATACAAGTTTACTTCCAGAAAGAACTTAGCCTGCACAATTAAATTTACCAAACAAAGAAGCTTTAATATGCAAGGTTTCCCTCCAGTATTTCATACTCCCCGTTGCTTCCTTCCCACTAATTCTCTGCCTCTGGATATTTTTTCTTCTCTGACAAAAGTTTGTGACAGCTGATGAGTGGAGAGCAGGGAAAGTTCTCTCACCCAGTCTTGGGAATTGAAGAGCTACTGGTGAGTCTAGAGTGCCTTTAGAACTTAATGGCCTCACTGAACCAGCTGTTTATTGTTGATGTGTTATTTATTCCTACTTTATTCCATGTACTTGCTTCACCAGGTTTTCAGTGTCCCCTTCTCTGTGCTTGTTAATAGCCCGCATAGCACAGGCATGGGTATAGATTTACTAGGCAGACACAGTCTGTGCTGACGGTAATGGAAAAGCAACACCGTCTCAATTCAAAGTCCCAGATCAGGCTCTACAGTCCAGTAGGGTTGACTTTCTTTTGTGTTTTTTCTACTTTAAGGTGATTATAGAAAGGAACTTGACCGAAGAGCCACTCATTATTACTCAAGAACAGTAGTTTTTAAACAGAGTGGGAATCATTTTGAAAATCCTAGGTTTCTGAAACTCAGGTTCTAGGTTGCGACCTCTGTGATCACAGAGCATTCCACTGTCAGCTAGAGTTGTCCTTTCAGATTGCACAAACCTCCCCCAACAATTCCCATGTAAATTCCTGGCCAGAGGTAAAGACAGCAAGCAAATGGCAGTCCTTACCCCCTGATACTAGCGAGTCTGCCTCCAATTTTCCTGTCCTGTGAGCACTTCTGCTTTTCTCCCACTTTCTGTGATTAACAACACACACACACACACACACACACACACACACACACTCTTCCCTGGAAACACAGTTGTGCCATTTTTCTTTTCTCTCAGGCTAGTCAGTGATAAGAACCATATTTAAAAGCCAAATAGAACAAAGCTAACCTCCTTTATGGCTAACACACAAGATGCTATTTAGAAAAACGTTGATCCAGTCACCACGGGCTCTGTTAAATAAGGGATCCCTAATGTGGCCCGTGATCAAATTCACTTCCTTGTTAAGAGCATGAGGATAAGTTAAGACAGAGTCTCCTTTGTTTAAAAGAGGCTGTGTGAACTCTGCCACGAGTCCCCAGACACCCCTAAGTCCTCTGTTCTGAACATGTAATTAATTCGTAAGAAACCAGGTACCACAGCAGCCGTGGCTTGACAGTAGATTCATTCAGCACCAGCCAGATGTGAAAGGCTTTCAAAGGGAGCAGAAGGCGCGCCTATTGCCCAGGGAAGCGGGAGCCGGTAACCTCTGGTTTGCAGCTTTACCGTCACCCGGTAATGCCATTTCTAATGTATTTCAATTCATTCTTAACAGTCACAGATGTTTTTGCAAAACCAAAGGTTATTGATTAACCTAGAGCAGGTAGGAGGTCCCTATTTGAGTTCTTACATTTTTCAGCCTAAGATAACTTAAAAACCACCCGCTAGGAAATCCTGTCAATTGCATATTACTATTTTTCATGCTCTTTTTCAAAGGCAAGGGAAGAGCTATTTTCAGGGATTAAAGGAAGAATATTTTCTTTAAAACATTGTAGGTTCTGTTCAGGGAGTTTGCTTTATGGAGAGGAGTGATAAAAATTTCCTATGGGAAGACTCTATCAGGGCATTGCTAAATTCAGTTCTGTTCAACCTCTACCATCAATTTGGAAGATGTAGAAAATGTCTTTTTAATATTGTATATTTTGCAATGATACCAAGCTGGGAGAAATACTAAATGCAATAAGCCAATTCAAGATGAAAAATCAACTTGACATCAAAATCAATAATACAGAAATCATCAGCAATAAATACGAAACTTACATTCAGGATTTAAAAGTCAGTTATGCAAAACAGGATAAAAGAGGCTAAGCGTTGAATTCATATGGGACAAAAATCTGAGGGTTTTAATTTATCGTAAGTTCACTAAGAATTGGCAACATGGTTTGTCTATTAAAAAATCTAGCATAATTTTGGCCTATGTTAATAAAAGGTCATTTGTACATCAGATATTTTGTATTCTGCCCTAGCCAGAGCACGTCTGCAATATTAGATTAATCTCTGGACACTGCATTTTAAGAGAGACATGAATTGTCCAGAAAGTGCAAACGGCAAGGAATTTGGAAACTTCATCAGATAGTATTAAACAAAATGAGTAGACATCTTCTTTTTTTTTTTTTTTTAAAGATTTTATTTATTATTCGACAGAGATAGAGACAGCCAGCGAGAGAGGGAACACAAGCAGGGGGAGTGGGAGAGGAAGAAGCAGGCTCATAGCGGAAGAGCCTGATGTGGGACTCGATCCCGGAACGCCGGGATCAACGCCCTGACCCGAAGGCAGACGCTTAACCGCTGTGCCACCCAGGCGCCCCATGAGTAGACATCTTCTAATACAGCGTCTTAGCCAGTGTGAATATACCATGTAGCATCCATGCCTTATGGTCATTTGTCTTTGGCTGAAATATGTTTAATTATAAGGAGCTCATTACTCTGCATTGTTGGGCAGTTCCCATTTTTAAAGTATTTTCTGACTCTGCCATCTGTTATAGCACTCTTCAACCCTAGATTATTAGTAACCTATTTCTCTTGATAAGCCATTATAGATTTGAAAGCCTACTTAACTTTTTAAGAGGATTTCAGAAAATTATTTCTTTTCCTCAGAAAAATCAACTTGTGAGGAAAACATATCAATATAGTGATGAGCAAAGATGTTCATCAAGTATTTAAACCGCCATGGTAGGTACAGAGTATAATTCTCAGAGGTTATTATAATTTGGGGTAGATAATCAAATTTTTTTTTAAAAACTACTTCAATTCTTATGTTTTGTCATTTGAGAGCCTGTGCTGAGCTTTAAACATAGTTAGCAGAACTATCTGATGAAACAACCTTGGATTACTACAGGATTCTCCTCAGAATTCGTCTTCTCTCTAGTCAATGTCATGACTCAAGAGAGCTGAAGCTGGTAGTTTGGAGATGAGATGATTATTGTCTTTAGGGATATTTAAAATATAAATCATATCCTGACTGATAAAGATCAGAATTTGCCTTTTAAGTTGGCTTTAATTACTCTTTACTCCACTGAACACCTACCACAAAAAGATGAAGAAAAACCCATAGAGGGGCATCTGGGTGGCTCAGTCGTTAAGCGTCTGCCTTTGGTTCAGGGCGTGATCCCAGTGTTCTGGGATCAGCCCTGCATCGGGCTCCTCCACTGGGAAGCCTGCTTCTTCCTCTCCCACTCCCCCTGCTTGTGTTCCCTCTCTCGCTGGCTGTCTCTCTCTCTCTGTCGAATAAATAAATAAAATCTTAAAAAAAAAAAAAAACATAGAAGATAATGGGTTTTCATGTCATACCATATTCTTAATTATTTAAAGTTTATTGAGAGAGAGTGAGAGAGAGAAAGCAAAAGAGATACTTAGATTGAGATAAAGTCACATAAAAAAGGAAGAATGGGCAAGAGACAGGAGCGAAAGGACTTCGAATTTGAAACAGCACTAATTAATACCCCGCAGTATCAATACCAAGCTTCTTACAAAAGCTCACAAGTCAACCCTTATCTGTTAAATTTTCCATCTGCCTCTGACAAAAGACAGTGATCTAAAGTCCCAAGTCCTTGGTCTTAACTCCCTAAAAGTAATTTGTTATCCAACACTTCACATCCTTCACGCAGCATCTGGTCGTTACAAGGAGGATCGTCAGTCTAGCAATAGTAGACAATATTTCCTTGGCTTCCAAATTCAAGAAAACTAGTGTATAGAAATTCTGTTGCCCTTAATTTTTGCTAAATCTCACTGGCAGGAGGCAATTTTCTGGGTCCCCGAGGTCCATTTGAGACCTGAGGATGTCCCCGTGTATGAAAGGGGCTCTGGGTCATAAAGAGGAAAGAGGAACAGAGAAAGGGAAGCACATGGAGACCTCATACCACTTGGGTGGGAGCGCTGACAGGCAGTAGCTGAAGGGGAGTTTGTGGTTATTGCCCTGTTAACAGGTCCCTCTGGAAATCCATCATTGGAGGGGAGTCCTGAAGTGAGGTGTGGGAATTGAAAAAAAGGAAAACAGGAAATGCGTACCAACAATAAAAAGTCGACTTTTTAATGAAAAACATATCTGTAACATCCAATATTTCAGCCATGAGAGATGTAAAAGTCTTGGAAACACTTATTTGTGAGAAGAGTGAGCCACAGTTTAGGTTGCTTATACTGATCTTTTTCTCTTCAAAGGGAAGAATAAGGAGAGAATGCATAGAATGAAAAATTGCATCCATAAATATATAATATCATATGAAATATATTTCAAAGCATGGTACAGAATTCATATCCTGATACTTACAATGCTGCAGTTAATTAGGGTAGCCTACATGGGAAAAAATGAAAAATGAGAGAACAATGAAATGAAACAGACGCCAGAGGATCCTGGAATGAGAACAAAGACAAGGAAATGAGACGATTGGCAGCCACAGAGCAGTAATCCATCGGCGAATTTCAAGAAGAAATTTACAGATGATAACTCAGGAATAGTTACTCAACATTTATTTTGTTTAGGACTGTGCTAAATAAGTAAAGAAAAGCTATCTAAAAACACATCCAAATAGGTAAAAAGCTAAAGAACAAAATAAAGCCATTTGTCTTCACTAATGAATGTGTACATGAATAAAAAAAAAAAATTGTGGGTGAATTTGGTATAGGCATAGAGGAATTTAGAAATGACATAACCTTTTAGGGTTTTGAATTGCGTTTCAGAGAATATGATCATTCAGAAATTAAAGATACTCTTCCTTTCTTCTCTTTTCAATCTGTGTCTCAAAAACAGGGGACCTTTGTTACATACTCTGGCATACTCAGCACATACATGGGAACATCCTGGATGAGTTAGACAAAATAACCTCCTAACATCACAAGCCACTCCTCTACAAAACGACACTAAGAATACTGAGTCACCAGTTGATCCCTTGGGATCAATTGGTTATTAAAATGGTTATAAAAGAGTTCAAGCTTTATATTAAGTAGCAATTATTGAACAGCCTTAATTTCAGGTTCTTTTCTCCCATTTATATCTCACAAGTTAAAAGAAAAGTGGCAGAAAGTTTCCCCATATTGGAAGTGGTAGAGTGAGTAGAGGAAATGAGTCATCAAGATAATTTATGATCTTTCCCATAACTTGCAATGCACGGAACATAATAATCCTTTGTTATCCAGGCCACTCAGTGACCAAATTCCAGGACCTTGATGGAATATAATTAAAATAGGATTTCTGTAGACTCAAGTCTCTGCTTCATATCCCAAAATGGTTTTACCTCATTGCAATATACACATTTAATAATATTTACTATTTTTTACTTTTCTCCTACATGACCACATCAAGCTAGTCTTAGGAAGAAATTCCTTTTTAAATGAATAAAATAAAGTTCTTAGTTGCTAGGAACTTATAATCCGTAGGAGAAAAAGAGAAGGCCCAACTGGACTTCTGGACTACTCAGGAAAATATGCTGAGAGTCACCAGAGAGACTGAAGTTTCAAAAGAGAGAGAGTTAATTTGCATTCAAACCAGGAATTTTATTTAGTTGCTTTGTTTTTGTTTTGTTTTATTTTAACATTCAAAGCTTCCAGATCAATATGGAAAAATTTCTAATGAGGTATGGGTTTTAAAACTCTACTTGTTTTTTAGAATCTTCATATCCAGGGAGCCAAAAGTATATTCTTCAACGCATTTCCAGGAGGGAGAATGTTCAATGACTTAAGAAATCTAAGAGTGGAGTAGAGCCTTATATTTTTAAAAGTAGTTTTTTATTTTCTACATATTTGTAAAATTTCACTTTCTGACTGCATTTCTAGATACAGCACGTACTACCTTGAATATTCTCTCACCCCTGAAATGTGGTTTAGCCTGATTGGGTATTGAGGGGTGTCCTCCAAGCCCAGAGTGAGGCTAGCTTTTCACATCTTGTCTTCTTGCAAATGTCCCATCATAAAGGATTTATCCTTAACACCTCAGAAAATTGGGCAAGGCCTGGCCTTTTGTCTGCCACGTTATTTATCACATAGATGCAGCCCATTGACAATTCCAGACACCACACATGGGAAAAGGAATTTCTAAAGTAACACGTCAACCTCCCTGTGAGCAACAGGAAACTACATTCTGTGAGAATATTTGCTGAGTCAAACTCTGGTTTGGTGAAAATATTTTGTTGGGTGGATCCAGTTCAACCCTTTAAAAAGTCATCTGACTCATTTCATGAAGAACACATATTGGACATTTTTAAGTCCTGGTTGTGCGAACCCATTACCTGCCCTGCTGGAGACCTTAGACGACCACATATCTGCACGTCTATGTGCATATGTACATCACACACAGTTCTGTGTTACTTGAGGTCATCTCTCAGTTGCTCATTGGAATACTAAATGCATTTTCCTAAAGGTTGGGTATTTACCAAATTATGTAAAACCATAAAAATTTGAAATATTTTCTTCCATTTCTGGACAATGAGCCCCAATTTTTGGTTTAGAAAGTATGTGCAATCGTTCTACTGACCCACCATCGGCACAGCATATAGTTTTTGCAATTTCCTAGTGGTAAATGATACAACTTAATCATCTGTGAATAATAAATGGAATTTTAAGATCCCTGGCTAGATTTTGTGGGAGTGACCCAATTGAGTGGAGGCTGGCAGCACAGGCGGTAGAAGAATTCACCCAGGCAAAATGAAGGAGATAGAAGTTTATTGAATACACTGCAGGGGAGCAGTGGGCAGGATAGCAAAGGAGAGACAGGAGACAGTGCCTGTCTCTGGTGGGGGGGATTATAATTAATGGGGGGAGTGAGGAGGTATAGGAACGTATGGAATTTTCCTTTCTTGGTACCTGTGCCCGGTTGTAAGTAGCCCATTGGCCAGCTAGGGCTTATAGATATTTTTAGGTGGGTCACCTAATGAGCCTGTTTGCATTCAGGCTGGTGGTCACTATGGGCCCTTTTACTTACCTAGTTTCCATTGTTCAGGCCTGTTGCCTAAAAGCAGCCTCTATGTATCTTGCAACATATATCTTCTGCAATGGGTTGGAACCAAGTTATGGCTACTACAGTGAATAATAAGGAGCAAAGAAGAATATGTGCTTTCCTAAGATGATGTACTGAATAATTGGGAAAGCGTAAGATGCACATAAATCCCATATAGGACAGAGAGTCTAAAAGAATCAGTATAATGACAATACTGTGCCTTCATTTCTCCATCTCTCGGATGTTTATAATCTCTTTTCTATAAATGCTTTTCCAAAATCTGATTCTTTGAAGGGATACAATTTGTGCTCCTATGTGTTGCTTCCCACATTTACCACTCCTTTTTAGAAAGATTTCTGCTACATGCGGGCCTGATTTTTAAGTTGTAAGTAGAAAAAAGAATCATTAATTAGCCACGGTGGTTAATAAATGTAGAAACACTTAGACCTGATAATTCAGGTCTTAAATCTAACGGTACCTTAGCCAAATTGACAATTAATCAATAATTATTTCCTCGCTTAAAGTGTGAAGAGGGGTAGAGGAAGCAGAAGTAATCTTTTTTAAATAGTCTACTATAAGTTATGCATTTTACACACAGTATCTTACTTCCATTTCATGACAAATGCTATTCTTAGCCCCATTTTGCTAATGAGAAGGAAATGAAGAAGCAAATGAAATTAATAACTAGCCTGAGGTCACAGAGCTAATAGTCAGCAGAGCTGGAATGTGAATTTGGGTGGGTTGCAGAATCCAGGCTCTTTTTAAAACACTAAGCTGCCTCCTTATTGTCCCAGTTGAGTTGATATGGCCCAAATGAAGAAAGGTAAACCAAAAACATAAAACCAAGGAAAGGTGGGGGGTGAGAATATCCCTGTATGATCCACATTTATTTTGTTCCTTCCTGGCAGCTCAAATCACCATAGAATCCCTGGTGATCCTAAGCATTTGAAGATGAAGGCATGCGGTATGGAAAGTACTTGCACTGAAGAGTCAACTGATCAACTAATCATTCCAACATGTAGTACAGAGCAGCCTTCGCTGAACTGTGTACCCAGAGAAAATGAGATGTAAAAGAAAGAAAGTACCACAACTCCTTTTATTGGAGTGGAAACATAAAAGAGAAGGTTAAGCAATAACACATATGAACATTCATTTGCAATTACTTCTCTTCTAACTTAATGTAGGGCCTTGGGTTATACAATAAACTAGCAGTTTGGGCACTTCAAGGCATAATAACTTCCTCTCTTTTCATAGATCAGAGTCAGAGAATAACTCTCCCAAGTCGCATGTCCTATAAGTCTCTACAGTAAGCCTTTTGGTACTAAAAAGTCTGTATTTTTTAGCCTTCTAAGCGACCTTCTAACACTTTCCTTCAAAACCTCTTGCTTGTGGTTTCCTAAATCTTCCACAGGTCTTTTATTAGGAACTGCTTTCCTTTTTTTTTTTTTCTTTCTTTCATTTTGCATCGCTTCCTCTGATTAATGGCAATACTAAATTTACCAGTTGGGAATCTTCTTAAAGACAACATGCAAATCAGGTATTTGGGATTGAAATAAATTTCCAAAGTGGTTATGTATCCAGATGAATGGGAAAGTACAGCTAATAAATGATCTCTCTGAGCTATAGAACTGAAATACCATTCACCCTATCTCTAGTTATCACTTATAACATTGTTTTTATCAGGAAAAAATGTATTTCCAGTTCTATATGTATTAATTTATACAAGAAATATTAATGAATACCCACTAAAGGCCAGGTAGAGTAGCTAAAATGCTAAGTGAATAATACTTTGAGCTTATGAAGCATTCAACCTAGTGGTTTGGACAGTCCGTTGAACACATTAAGACACATACCAAAAACAGGTGTGACTAGGGAAAGTGCAGGTGCTGGTGAATACACTGCTGGGGCATTAGCAACCTAAATGATGAGGATAAACAGGAATAAGCGGATAAAGGTGGTGATAAGGAAGAGACAGGTCCTAGGCAGAGGGAATATGTGTGAAAGATGAAGCAAGAGAACGCAAACCCTCAAAAAGTTGAGCAAACTGGAACTTGGGTGGAAAGAGGCTGGTGACAGGGTGATGCTGGGCAGATGGGTGCATGGGTTGAGCCTCACAGGGTTTAAGAGCCACGTGAAAGTTTAAACTTTGTCCCAGGGAAGAGGGAAGAGTAAAAGCAAGTCAATCACGTGGTCATATAGTCTTCTTAAGACATGCTTGTCAAACTTGGGAAGGTGTAAATGTCATCCAGAGAGCTTTTTGAAATATAGTGTCTTTGTCCCTACTATAGAGAGTATGAACAGTAGGCCTGGAGTGAGGCTTGAGAATTTGCATTTCTCATAAGCTTCTAGGCGATGCAGATGCTTCTGGTGCAGGGACCATACTCTGAGCAGTACTGTTTTATAACATTCGCTCTGGCATTGCACAGAATATGCTGGGAAGGACTGAGACAGGTCAAAGAGCAGTCATGAAATTCAGCGTGTTATTCATTCATTCATTCATTCATTCATTCATGCATTCACTCAGCAAATGTTTATTTTGGAACAGCGTATGCCAAATTCCTTTGTAAACATAGGTGACATAAAAGTAAACAAAATAAAATCTTTTTCATAGAATTGGTATTCAAAGAAACAGACCCCCAAAAATCTAATAAATAAGTAAGCTGTATTAGTTGGTGATGAGTGCTGTGAAGAAAACTGAAACAGGATAAAGGGAATAGGGACTGGTGGTGGGAGTGGGGGATGCTGTTTTAAATAGGGTAGTCAGAGAAGGTCTCCCAGAAAATGTGACATGTGAGTGGAGGTTTGAGTGAAGTGAGGAAGTAAGGAAGCAAGTCCTGGAGAGGTCAAAAGAAGTGTTTTTCAGATAGAGGATTAGCATGTGCGAAGGGCCTAAATTGGAAGCAAGCTTCCTGTTTTGGGGGAGGAATAGTAAGAATGTCAGCAAGAGTCAAGAAAGGAGAGGTGGGTATAAGAGGAGATCTGCCAGGTATGGGAGGGAGGAGAATTTGGTAGAGATTTTGGATTTTATTCTGAGAGAACCGAGAGGTGATTAGAGGCTATAGGTGTACAGAGGTGGTTGTTTAATGTTTGAACAGAAGGCAAATTGAAGCAGTTACTGTGAAGAACAGGGAGAAGCTGAGACACGTGAAATAGAGTGGGGCTGCTGGGCATGTGGAGGATGGGGTGGTAAGTTTAGAGTGCCAGTCTCTCCGGTGTGATTTTCTCCAGCTGCTCCAGGACAGGTGAAGAGAGGGTGGCAGGAATGGGATCTAGCATATTGCAAGACAGATGATGTAACTTAAAAATGAGAAGCCACAATGATAAATAATCTGAGCTGATCTCACCACCAAATTGACTTAATTTGGGAACTATGTGTGTTGTAGACATACTTTTTTAGATGAGCATATTGTTCAGTGACCCTAATCTTCTTATTGACTAAGTGCTAAAGTGAGCACTTAAATGTTTTCCGTAAATGACACATTCTCCAAAAGTAATTTATTTTTGGATTTCACTAGAGTTGTATTCTTTTTGACATTTGAGTATGGGGTCTCAATATATTAAACCCCACTCATCAAGCAAAATAATAAACTTCAAAGAAGATGGAAAGAATATGGTGTCCTCACTCTGTTCTCCTGCTTGGCCAATCCTTCAGTTTCCGCTACATTGAAAAACTGATTGTAAACACGCCCAAAAGTTTAAGATCTCTAAGCTTTCTTTTAAACAGCATCCAGACAGCAGAAAGATAATGGTTTTGGTTTAAAATAAAGCAGTACCTAATTCCAAAAGAGCTGAAGAAAAAAATGATCCCAGCCTCACATTGCCAAGAGGTCAGTGCCCAGTAGCTGGGTGGTGAAATGCAGTGCTTTGTGGCTTGAGAATAGGTTCTGGAATCACACACATTGTGGCTTCTCTACGGGGAAGCCACAGTGGCTTCTCTAGATCTCGATTTTCTTATCTGTTAAGATAAAGGTAGTAATACCTACATTGTAATGTGGTTACAAATAACGACATGTAAAAAGTCTGAAGCTCCCAGAGTGCCTAGTTCATTTTAAGCTGTGTACATGTTAGCCACTATTATTTTTGTTGTTTTGATTAACAAAGAATTTAAAAACCGGTGAAATAAATGTATAGGAATTTGAATGAAAGATTTTGGAGAAATAGCCTAGAGGACAATTGAGAGATGGATGAATGAGGACATTTATAATATCAAATTGTGAAAGAATATATTCAAAACTGATTTAACATTGTAGAACTTTGAATAATATAACCAAATGGCTATTGATTTTACTGAGAAATAGGCATTTGATATAATTTAAGTAAAAAATTTAATTAAAAAATTAGTATACAATTAATGAATACTTACAATAGAAATTTTGGACAACTTTACAGTAAATATAATAAATCACTCAGAACCCTAACATGCAGAAATGATCAAAATTTTGGTGTATATCCTTTAAGCCCTTTATAAGACAGATTAACCTACATCAATACTATGTTTTTTTTTTAAAAAGCATTATTGTAAAACTAATCATGGTAATGATTATGATTTGTTAATCACTTTATAATAAGGAGAGATTTTATATTATATCCAAGCTCTTGCCCATGATGGATAGTCCTTGTACATCCAATTGATTTCTTTTCTTGTTTATGCCTGCTCCATTAGAAATTCCTAATTCACAATTACAGGCTATTAAATATGGCACTGTTTGATTTTTTTTTTCAGAGAATTCTGAATATTTAGATGAAACAATGACCCAGAAACTATGGAGCCAAAAGGACAGTCTATTATCAATGTGATAAGAGCTTGTGAGATGAGAACGGCATCACCATTGTTGAGAAGCTCAGGGGTGACTCTCCCCAGGACATATAGTAGGAGATACTGTTAGATAACTGGGCTTCTTGATAGGTGGTTAAGAGGATTCTAAAATAATAGAGGTCAAGTAGAGACTCTTAACAGAAGCAAAGTAAGTGCAAGTACTGCAGTAAAAGGCAAGGTTGGAGGGGGCTATCAAGATAGATAACAGAACTTAGCATCTCTCACAGCAAGAGGAATGGGTGAACAAGGATATTAATCAATACAATTAAAAAAAAAGAGAGAGAGATAGATAGGATTAGATGACCTGAAGGCAGCTGTCTAATAAAAAGTCAAGGTCCCTTTCACAGTTTTAGGAACTGAGCCCAGTTTTAGGCTCAGAGTTCAGTGACAGGAGAAGGTAGGTCTCCAAGAGGAAGGACCCCACAACATCATAATAAATATATAGAGTAATAATTTCCCCAGACCCTTCCCAAAGGAGGTCATTTACTCATGTAATTGTATTCTAGGGAAAGGAGAATACTCAGATATTTTACGGTCTGCTGTCACAGTGTCCAAGTTGACGTTAATACCAAAGGGCATAAAGTAAGTTGTTTACTTTGAGCCCCTCCTACCCTGGAAGGGGCAATGGTTCATCTTGGCTGGAAATGGCACATGTTTTGAGTCAGAGTTTGTCTCTCTCTCTCCTATTTACAGGGCCTCAGCCAGCACCACTATTCAGACTTGTGGAGTATTTGATCTACTGATATTGCAGACAAGCTGAGTAATATTCCATTGTGTGTGTGTGTGTGTGTGTGTGTGTGTGTGTGTGTGTGTGTGTATATATACGTATACGTATACGTATATACATATACGTATACATATATATATATATATATATACACACACACACACACACACACACACACACACACCACTGCTTTATCCATTCACCTGTTGATGGCCATCAGGGCTCTTTCCATAGTTTGGCTATTGTGGACATTGTCTGCTATAAACATTGGGGAGCAGGTGCCCCTTGGGATCCTAACATTTGTATCTTTAGGGTAAATACCCAGTAGTGCAATTATTGGGTCATAGAGTAGCTCTATTTTCAACTTTTTGAGGAACCTCCATACTGTTTTCCGGAGTGGCTGTACCAGCTTGCATTCCCACCAACAGAGTAAGAAGGTGCCCCTTTCTCCACATCCTCACCAACATCTGTCATTTCCTGACTTGTTAATTTTAGCCATTCTGACAAGTGTGAGGTGGTATCTCATTGTGTTTTGATTTGTATTTTCCTGATGCCGAGTGATGTTGAGCACTTTTTCATGTGTCTGTTGGCCATTTGGATGTCTTCTTTGCAGAGAAGTCTGTTCATGTCTTCTGCCCATTTCTTGATTGAATTATCTGTTCTTTGGGTGTTGGGTTTGATAAGTTCTTTACGGATTTTGGATACTAGCCCTTTATCTGATAAGACATTTGCAAATATCTTCTCCCATTCTGTAGGTTGTCTTTTGATTTTGTTGATTCCTTCCTTTGCCGTGAAAAAGCTTTTTATCTTGAGGAAGTCCCAGTAGTTCATTTTTGCCTTTGTTTCCCTTGCCTTTGGAGATGTGTCCAGCAAGGAGTTGCCGTGGACGAGTTTGAAGAGGTTGCCGCCTGTGTTCTCCTCTAGGATTTTGATGGATTCCTGCCTCACATTAACGTATTAAATCCATTTTTAGTCTATTTTTGTGTATGGTGTAAGGAAATGGTCCAGTTTCATTCTTCTGCCTGTGGCAATCCAATTTTCCCAACACCATTTGTTGAAGAGACTTTCTTTTTTCTATTGGCTATTCTTTCCTGCTTGTCAAAAATTAGTTGACTATAGAGTTGAGGATCCACTTCTGGGTTCTCTATTCTGTTCCATTGATCTATGTGTCTGTTTTTCTGCCAATACCATACTGCTTTGATGACGACAACTTTGTAATAGAGCTTGAAATCCAGAATTGTGTTGCCACCAGTTTTGGTTTCTTTTTCAACATCCTTTGGCTATTTGGGGTCTTTTCTTGTTCCATACAAATTTTAGGATTATTTTTTCCAGGCCTGTGAAAAAAAAAGTTGATGGTATTTTGATAGGCATTGCATTGAATGTGCAGATTGCTCTAGGTAGCATAGACATTTTAACAATATTCTTTCAATCCATGAGCATGGAACATTTTCCCATGTTTTTTGTTTCTTTCTCAATTTCTTTCATGAGTGTTTCTGTTCATGAGTGAGTACAGATCATTTGCCTCTTTGGTTAGGTTTATTCCTAGGTATCTTAAGGTTTTGGGTGCAATTGTAAACAACCATTATTATTTTTAAAGGCTTTCTTTGTTTTCTAGGAAATTTTTAGAAGGTGTTACTGCTCTATTACATAGAGTATTTCTACAATGTTGTAATGATACTGTTTGATAATCTTATTCTGTAAGCAAGTTTTTCATAAAAACATTTCTATTGCCTTGGCAGTATAGACTGGGTAATTGCTCTAAAATAAAATCTTCAGAATGAATTTGGAAAGTTTTTAGAAAATAATGCTAAATATGATCTTTCCCTTACATGTTTCCTCCCAAAAAACAAAAAAAAGAAAAAAAACAAAATTCTTATTTTCTCTTTCCATCAATACTCGTCTCTAGATATGACCCTACCCATTACTATAGACCACTGCATCAGATTCACTAAAACAGCCAGATATCTTAGAATTGAATAAGTGTGTCAATTTACTTATTGATTACCAGCCCAAGAAATTCAATAAATATTTTACATACCTTGCCAACATTTCAAAATTGGGAATGTTCACATAAAAATCTGTATTTCTGCTCATTCTTAAACTCAGTCTGTGTTTCCATGCAGAATCAATATACTAGAGCTGAGGACAGCAGCCAAACACATTAGAAGGGTCTTGTACTGTCCAGATTGACACATTTCCACCACTCCACCTTACTCTTATTTTTACCTACATGGCCTAGGGCCTTTCAGTTTGCATCTTTCACCTAGCTATTTCCTCATAAAGTTGTTTCTTTGAGCCTAGCACATTTCAATTTATATACCTAGATCTTGAGTAAGTTGGCAGAGAGGGGGAAGGGAGGTTTGAAGATCACTTTTGTTGTCTTTTTAATAGAGAACGTACTGCACATACGATGTTTTACTTTTCCAAAAAATTAATCATTGGGATATATTTATTCTTACTTCTTATTTCTAGGACATAGAAGGGCACTGGGTGGGGCACCTGGGTGGCTCAGCCGTTAAGCGTCTGCCTTCGGCTCAGGTCATGATCCCAGGGTCCTGGGATTGAGCCCCACATTGGGCTCCCTGCTCAGCGGGAAGCCTGCTTCTCCCTCTCACACTCCCCCTGCTTGTGTTCCCTCTCTCGCTGTCTCTCTCTGTCAAATAAATAAATAAAATCTTTTTAAAAAATCTTTATTGAATGAATAAATGAAGATCAGTTGTTCAAAATACCTTATTGGATAAACTTCTCAGTTCCCAGTCCTCTTTTTATTTTTTAAAAAATATTTTATTTATTTATTTGAGAGAGAGAGAGAGAGAGAGAGAGAGAGAGCAAGCGGGGCTGGGGGGGCAGAGGGAGAAGTCAGCTTCTGCTGAGCAGGAAACCCAATGTGGGACTCGATCCCAGGACCCTGGGATTGTAACTTGAGCCAAAGGCAGACTCTTAACTGACTGGGCCACCCAGGTGCCCCAGTTTTCAGTCCTCTTAAACCCTTATTTGCTCTTTATTACCCTGAAAATCACTCCCACCAACACCACCAGTGATTAAAATCACTACTAGAAAAAATTCCATGTGCCCCAGGTGGGGTGAAGGCTAAGTTGCTGTAACAAAGAGGCCCTAATATATAGTGGCTCAAAGAACATACAAGTTTATTTCTCTTGCACATTATAGGTACTAGGATAAGAGGGCCACTCTGTTCCATTCAGTCATTTAGGGAATCAGAGCAATTATTATTGCTCTACCAGAGCACAGTCCCACACTTCTATATCCTGGCATGGAAGTAAGGGAAGAGAGAACACAGACTCAGTATTTTAAGGTACAGACTTGCTGTTGGAGTTACATAGGAGCTGAGGAAATAATGCAACCTGGCTCTTCGGCCAGGTACCCAGCGATAACCAACCTTTTCCCTATGCAAGAAGGGGAGAAAGGAATCTGATGGATCACTAGTGGACCCCTCCATTCCATTCGATGTATATCTAAAACAAAGACCAAATGCAGACAATATTCAGTGTTTTTTAAGATGATTTTCTGACTCATTAGAAGAAGTTCTTTCAAGAATGAAGGCTGAGTGTTTGTGCAGAAGTGTGATGAAGAGGATGAGTTACCTATGATAAAAACACTCAAGCCCTTCAGCCTGATATCACCCAAAGGGCTTGTGTTTCTTAGTGACTGTCAGTTTATGGTACACTTTCAGATTCCTTTTGTAGTTTATTGGCAGTTTATTAATTTGACACTGTTGTCATTTGGAGCTGGGTGATTCTTTGTTGTAGGAGCTGTCCTGTGCATTGCAGGATGTTTGGTGGCCTCCTTACCCTCTACTTGCTAGATGACAATATGCCTTCTAACCCCATCCCCCACTGTGGCAATGAAAGATGTCTCCACACATCGCCAAATGTCTCCTGCAGGTAAAATTGTCACCAGTTGAGAACCCTGGTTTAACTATAATCAAACTGTAGGAAATATGACAGTTTCGATAAAACGTCCTTTTCAATTAACCTCTTCTTACGGATGCGTGGTTAACATCTACACATCTATCCAGCTAATATTTAAACAGTTTCACCACTACAAGTATTGTATTTTGAAAGTGATTTCTGCTAGCATCAGTAGTTCTTTCCATACTTTATATTGGACTGTGCTGCTTCAAATGGTTTTAGTCATGGTTTAGAAATCATGCCTGATATCAAGGTTTAGATTCTTAGGTTAAGCAAAAAGAATTTGAAAATTGTTCAATGGTGGTAAAAATATGATGTTTGTGCAGGAATGTAAATCATGTAGGATCATGAGATTGTGAAGAGCTGGCAGCAGCTATTTGTGCAGAAAGTTTATCTGCATTCGGTTCGCTGAATGGATTTCCCCCCAAATTTAGAATTTGCCTAATCCTGCTCAAATCATTATTCATCTCTGACAAGATCAAAAATTTACCAGAGAAAGAAGGTTAAAATTTTTTTTCTACTTAATCTTTCTGCTTTCAGATTTAGACAAATATTTGATTGTCAAAACACTAAGCCAGGTAAAGCTAGGTATTCTGGAGACTATACTGCACCTCCTTTTAAGGGGCTGGTGGTAGAGGAGCAGGCAGATAGTAAGAAGCCTTACTGCTGGGATTGTGCTCCTCCCCCTCCCAATTCTTCCGAAGGAATTTAAGGTAGAAGAGGAATCTGCACCTAGTATTGACTACCGGCTGACTACAGTGCCTACCTTACCTATCTCACAAGGAAATTTTCCACATCCTCAGCCTTTTATAGGTCTGCTTAGCCCTGTTTCACATCTCCAGAAAAACTTCCCTAGTAACCGCAGCTTATTGGATCAGGATTGGACATATGACCCAAGAACATCCAGTTTCTGACAACAACTGATGACATTGTCTAATCCTAAAAGGTAAGCTAACATATTTCCTTATGAGGATTTTAATCTAGGAAATCTACAATGAAAGTTGAAGTTAAGAAACTACAGAGAGAAATGGGCCTGAGACAGAGTCAGTGTCTTAAGGGTCTTAAGATAGAACTATAAGGCATAATGCCAAACTAGCATTATGAGTAAGAAAATCATCTACGAGTATACAGAAACTAAAATTTAGAACAAATATATTCAGAATAGAGGAAAGGAATAACTCACTTGATTACCTGGGAAGGAAAAAACTACTTTTGAATTCCCACCTCTCCTTTCACTACAATTATTGTAAGGACTCCAACTGAAAGTAATATTGTGTAGTGGTTAAGTACCTAGGGGTGTGGAGTCAGGCAGCCTGGGTTCAAATCACAGCTTTACTATTTAATAGCTGAGTGTTCATAGTTATGCAAATTGCAAAACTTTCTGTACTATGTTTTTCTTCTTCCTCAGAACCCAGAGAGAATAAAGCTGAAAGGAATCCTTTTAGAAAGAATTGTCTTCTTAATAACGGGTGGGTCTCTGGGTATGCTCACCTTCTTTGGTTCCAAGCTCTCAACATTGTCTTGGGCCTGCTGTTTCCCTATTGCTTTTCCAGTTCCTGAGTATGTTAAAAAACAAAAACAAAAAAACCCATCCATCCGTTGTCAGTTAGTCACTAGCTGAGGATATTATACCTTCTGGGGAGGCTTTGGGGCAAGATGTCACTGTTTAGAATACTAACTGCCCAGCACCTACCAGGTGCGTAAGTGATACAGCTCCACTTTTTCCAGCCTGTACCTCTTAATTTCTTTTTTTCTGAGATAATCACTCCAGTTCTGATAGATTTATTGATTTCGAATATGGTCTCTCACACAAGGTTCTCAGTTCTGCTCACTATATATCCTTTACCAGAATCCCCCATAGGTCCCTCCTCTCTCCTGAACCATCTCCTCCCACAAGGTCTTCTATGAACCCTTCCCTGATCATCCAACCCCGACACAGATTCCTTGGTCTTGGGCTTCTGTCTTCATCCTTTAGAGTCCAGTTTTAGAAAGAATCTTGCTAAGTCAGTTTAGCCAAAATCCCCTACCATACTATTTGATCACCCTCCATAGCTGACCAAATTCCTCACCACCACCACCACCACCACCCTAAGTATTATCTGATCATGCTGGCCTGCCTTCAGCAATAATCCTGTTTGGTCAGTTTAGGAAAAAAATTATCCCACATCTCAGTAATTTCCATGTATCAGCTCCTCAACTCCCTCATTCTGCTCCTTCCCACTTTTCCTTGTTGTATTTGGAATTAAGCCTGATCTCTCTCTCTCCCCTACTGCAAAAGCCCATTGCAGTAATCCCTATAGCTATGGCAATAGTCCTGAATAAAGTCTGCCTTATAATTTTAACAGTGTCATGAATAACTTTTTCTTTGACACCAACATTGGCCTTGACTTCCTCTAGTCTCACTGTGTATACAGCTCATTTCAGCCATAATAAGCTATTCATGGTGTTATTTCTGTGCCTCAGAAATAGATACTTCCATGGTGTCATGTCTGTGCCAAATTATTCCATGTTGTCCAGTATAGTGCCTCAAACACTAGAAGTGCTTAATAAATACGTCTTAGTTCTTCTGGGGATAAATATAATTGTCAGTTTGCCATAAGACTGGACAATGCAGTGGCTGAATACTTCTCAAGAAACCTACCCAGAAGCTTTGTCAGTGACTTGTGGGCATAGGGGAAGATTACCTCACTTCGTTGCAGGTTGGATTGTCTGGAAAGCAGATTCAAGGATGGAAATGAATATGCAGGAGGGTTGTCAGGCAGTCCTCTTGGGATCAATGACTATAGAAGGGGAGGGAAGGAAGCCAGATCGAACAAAGAGAGAAACACAGCTGCAGAGACGTTACAAGGCCTGGGCAGACCCCATGGGGACACTAATGCCAGGATAACCCTTCAGAGACTTCCCAAAGGGAGGCAAGGGGGTGAGACCTTTATACACACAAAGTTTAAAAGTGTATATAAGCACTTTTTAGATGCGGGCTGCCCTTAGCAGGGGCCACTCTCTTTAGCTGCAGCAGTTCCCAAAGAGGGCTTACAACTGAGCTGTGTTTGCTGACAGCATTCCCAGCAGTTGGGAGAATATGTCCTTCAGTCCTGAAAAGGGAATCTGGGAGGCACAGCATAGGGTCCCAAACAGACTTCTGCAAAGACATAGGATATAGAGGCTAGAAAGTTCAAGTCTAGCCTGCATCAGATAAGGTCCCTATCTGTGTTAACAGATATGCTTTGGACTCCTCCGTAGATTCTCTCTTGCCCATGTGATAAAGCACAAACTCTTCTGCCTGGCATCCAAGCCCCACGTAGACCTTTATTTCACTCCTCACAATCTCCAAAACGCCAGAACTACTTGCCCTTGGCTTATGTTTTTACCTCTGTTTTTAATACCTTTTGAGAATCCAAGCTATGTCCATCCTGGAAGCTGAATTTTCTTCTCACCTCGTCTTTCACTAATCCCTCACTTCAGCCTTATCTACCAGTTCTTTCTGTGGCACACATCGATCATTCAATCTGCTCCATTCATCTGGGCCCTTGAATACACCCTACTCTGTGCAGCCATATAGCCGGGAGATGTGTAAACCTTGCTCTGCCTGTGAGATTATAAGCCCCCTAAGGGTGGGAACTATGCTTACAACACCCAGCAAAGGGCCTGGGGTATCATGATCATCCAAAATGTAGTTACTCCTCAAACCCTGACCTACCTCAGGTAAGCTGTGTAAGTAAAAAAAAAACTTTTCTTCTTAAAAATGTTCACGAATGGGGCCCCACTTAGCCCTTCTTGTACATGGGTGCCCCTGCTTCAATGAGAAGTTATAATGCACAGCTCAGTAGACAAAAGAAAAAAGAGAAAAAAACAAAGGATGAGGGCTTTGCTCAGATGTTCTCACTTACAGTATACTTCAAGACAGGAAATAAAGACTTCCTGCCAGTTCAAATGACATTTTTTTGTGGAAGCTTAGCCACGGGCATGTAAAAAGACATGCACACAAACTAAGTTAATCACATATAGTGTGAATTGGTTAAGATTGAGTTCAAGTAAATCAGAAATTTTCTAAGAGTCAACAAGATTTCAAACTTCACAGTCATTTCCTGAAAGTACAGTCTGGTAAAATTGGCTTATCACCTCACTTTTAATGCACATATGCGATTTCCTGCTTACAGCATTTCCCAAAGGGATGGGAAAAAAATATTTTACAACTAGGGAAGTTTTATAAGAGGGATTATCTATAGTTCCTGAATAAGAAGCCTTCTCCCTCTCCAGGCACACCTGCAGCTCCTAATAACCGACTTACGCAATTTTCCTCTCTACTTGAATCAAAATTGGCAATAAATGTTGTATATGTCTCACACAGTGAATGTTTAAATCTTGTATTTACTGGTTCATGAAACTGGTTCCCTCTAGTTTACCAGCATGGAGGGGTGGGTTTGCAGGGAGCAATTAGGGATAAGATAGCCAAAGTAACACAAAGTCAGTTGAAAAAAGAAATCTGTGTGTCTGGCTCTCTCTATGAATTATGACTATTCAAGGGAGAAAAAAAAATCTGAACCTTTGCCAAAAGACTGGCGTGTAAAGGGACAGCTGGAGTTTTCTGTTAGGGGTTACAATGCATTACTTGTTCCATAAGGGAAAAAGGGGATCACTTACCACAGCAACTCACACATTGCATGAGACACTGGCACATCTCTACCTCGTGAAGCATTTTCTTCAAAGGAAAAGAACTAGATATTTCAGGAAGGTCATTGAAGATCTTTGGGTACAGACTTGCTGACCTTCCTGGTAGAGATTTGTAGCCTTTGTGGTATGTGGACTCAGTCTCTATAGATGCCTTCATTGTGCTATAACTTTTATACAGGATGTATTATTTAAACTGCCAACCCTAATTCCAATTCCCTTAGAGACTCAGGAAATTCTAACCAAATAATATAAAACCCCGTTGTATTTTTCTTTGGTTGAGATGCAAATAACATTTTGAACAAGAATGTTAACAAATACATAAACATGGCACTAAGTTGGAACTTTCACTGGGACTCTAAAATTTAAATGTTTTAAACAATTAGATACAAATGAAAAAGAATGAAAAGAAGAATGATAACCACTTTGAAAAGTCTCTTAGGAATGAGAGACTGCCACTGCTGCCCTTAAATCTGTGCTCATGGTAGATCTACTTGTGTGCTTATCAGCCCTGAGACCAGCACCAGTCAGTATGGGTTAAACTCTGAACAACCCTCTCTGCCAGGGTGAAAGCAGACACACAGGGAGAGAGTCATATCTTTGCCTAACCCTAGATTTATTTTTTATTTATTTATTTATTTATTTATTTATTTATTTATTTATTTATTTATAGATATTTGAAACACAACTTTATTCTGTTTCTAAATGAAAAGGAACGGGAATGACCGTGACAAATGAGATTTCACCCCTGGATATTGTGATGTGGCTATAACAGTCTTCTATCTGAAACTCAGGAAGGAAACCACTGTATTCCAAAACAGCTAAATATGCAGGTCCAAAAAATGAAGGTATTTTTTAAACTGCCACATTCACTCTGAAGCCCATTCATCTCCTTCAGCATCCCCAGAGATGAAGTACATGTTGTGCTCAGCTGTATAATAAAGAGGCAAACACGCTGCACCACTGATATGATGGACACTTGCCTAGAAAACTAGGCTTGTGATGCTGGGCTGCAGGTGCACTTTCTAACAGGTCATCACCCTCATCCAAGAGAGCAGTTGTCTGAGCAAATTCTAGATCATGCTCATACTGTGCTGCCAAAGCTGGCTCCATGACAACCTCCGGTGGGGCAAGAGCAGACATGGCGACAAACTCCAAGTTAGGGTCTCCAATTAATTTTCTAGCAAGCCACAGAAGGACTTTTCAAAGTTGTAGTTACTTTTGGCAGAAATGCCAAGGTACTCAAGGTTCTTCTTTCAGTGGAAGACAATAGATTTTGCCTTAACTTTCCTGTCCTTAGTGTCCACTTTGTTGCCACACAGCACCATGGGGATGTTTTCCCATACTTGTACCAGATCTCTATGCCAGCTAGGCACATTCTTATAAGCAGCCCTTGATGTTACATCAAACATTACGATGGCACCCTGGGCTTGGATGTGATAGCCATCTCTCAGCCCACCAAATTTCTCCTGACCAGTCATACCCCATACATTGAACTTAATAGGTCCTCTCTTGATATGGAACACAAGGAAATGGACCTCAACACCCAAGGTGGCTACATGCTTCTTTTCAAATTCACCAGTCAGATGACATTTCACAAATGTAGTTTTTTCTAGTATCACCGTTGCCAACCGAAACAAGTTTGAACTGGACTTGAGGTTCTTCTTGAGCAGCCATCATGTTGTTGCTTCCAAAAGTGTCTCTGGCCTGTCTGACTGGGGCTCTTAACCCTAGATTTAAACAAATAAACAAAAAACTTTTTAAAGGTTGATTGGGTGATCTGTTTTACTGTATGCAATTGGGGTTCATTTCCTAGATTTCCAAAATCAGTGGAAAAGTCAGACTCCATCTTGTTGGTTAAGCATATCAAGGCAAATTAATTTAAAATTATCTCATATTTGATATTCCTTAGAAAGTTGTATGTTTAAGTAGGTATTTATAATGCCTATGGAGAAGAAAAATAGGAATTGGTGCATTTAAACCAATCTTGATGTATTTGGGGGTGTGTCAAGCAAAGGGGATCAGGTTCCAGGATTTACAGTAACAACCTTCTGGAAGGCAGCTAGGTAGAGATTCCACTTTGTTTCCTGAAAGGTGGGGCATATACCAGCACTCGAGTTTTCTTGGACCATGGCCTCAGCAATGAAGCCGTATTAATGGCCCAGGGGTTGTTCAAATTCAAGGGTGACTCTGAACCATAGTAGCAGAGAATAGGCCACTCACTTGCCATTAGAAAATTCCTCACATATGTTTTAGTCCTTTAGCATTTGTGGTAAGATTTCAACAGAAAGAATGTGAATAGTATTTTCCGAAAGGGTTCTAGTTGCCTGAAGGATTTCCTATCATTTAAAATGTCTGTTGGCAGGTATACAGAATAAAAAAAATTTCTTCCCACCAGTATTTTACAAACTTGTTGAATGTTCATATTAATGATAAAAGACTGAAAAAAAAATAAGAGGAGCCCACATTGTCTTTTATGCTCTGTTTGCTCAGATCACATATTAATGTTCCAGAAAGTAGCTCATCACCATTTCTATTGAAGAGGTCTCTTTCTACTTCATTCACCAACTTTGCTGTTTTTATTATCCTATAGACAATGGGAGACTGTTTAGCATTTATCATTGACCTTTTATCTTTGTTCGTATTTTACTCTATAATATCTTATGGGAGGTTGCTTATTTTTTTAGAATGGTTAATGTCTGTAATCTTTTTTATTGAAGTGTAATTAGCATATGGTATTATATTACTTTCAGGTGTACAGTATAAATGGTTTAATAATTCTATACATTACTCAGTACTCATCACAGTAAGTGTACCCTTAATCCCCTTTATTTATTTTATTCATCCCCCTTCCCACATCCTTTCTGGCAACCACCAGTTTGTTCTCTATATTTAGGAGTCTGTTTTTCTGTTTGTCTCTTTTTTTCTTCTTTTTTTTTCATCTGTTTCTTAAATTTTATGAGTGAATATCACAAATTTTATTAGTAAATTTTATGAGTGAAATCATATGGCATTTGTCTTTCTCGGTATGACTTATTTCACTTAGCATAATACCCTCTTTGTCTATCCATGTTGTTGCAAACAGCCAGTTCTCATTCCTTTTTATGGCTGAGTAATATTCCAGTATATGCATATAGTGCTCTTATTTATCTGTCCATCTGTGGATGGACACTTGGGTTTCTTCTATATCTTGGCTGTTTTAAATGATGCTGCAATAAACAGAGGGGTGCCTCTTCTTGAATTTGTGTTTTCATATTCTTTGGGTAGCTATCCACTAGTAAAATTATTGGATCATGCGGGAATTCTATTGTTAATTTTTCTGTGGAACCTCAATACTACTTTCCACAGTGACTGCACCAGTTTGCATTCCCACCAGTCCATGAGGGTTCCTTTTTTCTCCACACCCTCACCAACACTTGTTATTTCTTCTCTTTTTGATTCCTGCCATTCTGACAAGTCTAAGGTGATATCTCATTGTGGTTTTGATTTGCATTTCCCTGATGATTAGTGATGTTGAGCACTTTTTATGTGTCTGTTGGCCATCTACATGTCTTCTTTGAAAAAATGTTCAGGTCCTCTGCTCATTTTTAATTGGATTATTTGTTTTTGTGTGTGTGTTCAGTTGTGTAAGTTCTTTATATATTTTAGGTATTAACTGCTTACCAGATATATAATTTGTGATTTTTTTAAAAAAGATTTATTTATTTATTTATTTTAGAGAGAGAGAGAACACAAGTGGGGAGAGGGGCTGAGGGCGAGGGAGAAAATCTCAAGCCAACTCCCTGCTGAGTATGGAGCTCAGCCGTGGGGCTCAATGTCACAACCCTGAGACCATGACCTGAGTCAAAATCAAGAGTCAGATGCTTAACCGACTGAGCCATCCAGGCACCCCTCAGATATATCATTTGTAAATATCTTCTCCCATTCAGTAGGTTGCTGTGTTGGTTTGTTAATGGTTTCCTCTGCTCTGCAAAGCTTTTTATTTTGGTATAGTCCCAAAGGTTTATTTTTACTTTTGGTTTCCCTTGCCTGAGGAGACATTTCTAGAAAATGTTTCTATGAGTGATCTATTTAAATATCATAGAAAAAGAAACAAAGGAAGTCCTTAGTATTTGACTGAAGAGCTATAGTTTGCAATCGCAGTTCTTTTTTTTTTTAATCATCCTAGTTTTTTAAAATTGTGGTAAAATACACTTAACATAAAATTTATCATCTTAACCATTTTTAAGTATATAGTTCAGTGTTGTTAAGCATATTTCACATTGTGCAATCAATCTCTAGAACTTTTTTGTCTTTCAAAACGACACTCTGTACTCGTTAAACAACTCCCCATTTTCCCCTCCTCCTAGTCCCTGACAAGCACCATTTTACTCTGTTTCTATGAATTTGACTGCTCTAAATACCCTCATATACATGGAATCCTACAGTATTTGTCTCTTTTTGACTGGCTTATTTCATGTAGCATGATGTCCTCAGGGTTCATCCATGTTGTAACGTGTCAGAATCTCCTCCCTTTTTAAGGCTAAGTGATATTCCATTGTATGGACATACCACATTTTGTTTATCCATCCATCTGTTGATGGACATTTGGATTGCTTCCACTTTTTGACTATTGTGAATAATGCTTTTATGAACACGAGTGTGCAAACATCTGTTTGAGTCCTTACTTTCAATTCTTTTGGACATATATACAGAAGTGGGATTGCTGGATCATCTGTTAATTTTATTTCTACCTTTTTGAGGAATTGCTGTACTGCTTTCCATATCAGCTGCACCATTTTACATTCCCATCAACAGCATACAAAAGTTCCATTTTTTTTCATATCTTCACCAACACAGTTTCTGTTCTGTTTTCTTTTCCTGGCGGTAGCCATCCTGATTGGTGAGAGGTGATTGTTGTGGTTTTAATTTGCATTTCCCTAGTGATTAGTGATGTTGAACATTTTTTCATATGCTTGTTTATCATTTGTGTATCATCAATAGAGAAATGTCTATTCAAGTCCTTTGCCCATTTTCTTAGGTTATTTATTGTTTGTTGAGTTATAGGAGTTCTTTGTATATTCCGGATATTAATCCCTTGTCAGATATATGATTTGCAAATATTTATTCCTGTTCTATAGGTTGCCTTTTCCTTCTGTTGAATGTGTCCTTTGATGAACAGTTTCTTATTTTGATGTAGTCCAATTTATCTATTTTTATGTTTGTTGCCTACAACCACAGTCAGTCAGTTGAGATTTGAACATTGTATAGGATTAATTAGAAACTATGTTTGAAGTTGAATTTAATGCTTTTTCCACTTGGTGGTAGTTTCTAGCAGTTTTTCAAGTTTTTAATCTTGATGGACAAGATGATGCCTCCATCCTTTTAAAGGGTTAATTGAGTTGATGAAAATAGACAGATTGGGGTATTTTGAGATAACAGCATTTCTTTGTCTAGCTGTATTTATGCTACTCATTTTTTTTCCAGTGAAAGACTAAAGGGATTTTTAATTACCATATATTTTAGCTCTCCAAAGCATAGTAAAAAGGGGGAAGTTATATTTTTAACATACAATGAGAAATCTATGCATTCAAACCCAACAGAGAAAAGCAAGAGATATTGTTCCTCTGAGCAACTACAATTAACACAACCTGCCTTTCTCCAAAACCCAAATCTTTTGACCTACATTGAGACTAAACAGGAGTTTCTTTGTATAGTCTTAGAAGCCTTGAATGCTGAGAAGCTAACTCTGGGGGGGTAAAATATTAAAGAAGCTGTCTGTGTTAAGTAAGTTGCTGTTCAACATTTGTGCAAGAGTTTGTTACCCCACTTTAGTGAAAGTACGACCGTAGGATTGTATAGTTTCCTGGTGGAAAATATAGTTGTAAAATATCAGTAAAGGTTGTATGAATTTACAGGAGAAGGGAGAAAAGAGTAACAAGAAAACACAAACAATTGTTATTTTTTTCAAATTGCTACCATTAAAATTTCCCTTTGCTTCTCCCCCTCCATTTTATTGTGACATGTGCTGTAATAATATATCCACAACGTGGGACATTCCTTGCCTTTCTATGTGAATCTGTATTTAAGCATTAAGAAGTAGTTTACTTTCGGGCGCCTGGGTGGCGCAGTCGCTGGGCGTCTGCCTTCAGCTCAGGGCGTGATCCCGGGCCCCTGGGATCAAGCCCCACATTTGGCTCCCTGCTGGGAGCCGCTGCTTCTTCCTCTCCCACTCCCCTGCTTGTGTTCCCTCTCTCGCTGGCTGTCTCTCTCTGTCAAATAAATAAATTAAAAAATTAAAAAAAAAAAAAAAGAAGTAGTTTACTTTCCTTTTTGCATGATAATTCAATAGCCACTAAAATGTATACGTTTAGGATCCACAACTGTCTGCATTATTCTCTACCTTTCACAGCAGACAGATTCTTAGAGGTAAAATCTGAATTTGATCTCTGCAGAACATTCAAGACCTCAAGGATATCTCAGACTTTCTTCCATTTGCTACTTTTGACTCTCAGTTTGCTGGGAGTCAGTTCATTCCTGATAGGCATGGATAAGTTTTTGTTCCCATGTATGTGAGATTTACAAGGACCTGAGTAATGTCATGATAAACTTATGTCATCTTCTTGGGATGGGTATCTGGGTGGATGATGCCTCTTCATGTGAAAATTTTACAATCTACAGAAAAACAAACTGGACTTATTATACTCAAAGTAATATTTCTTTTCTCTTTCTTTTTTTGTTTCTTTGATATTAATATTGTTTTTACTTTTTGTATGGGAAATTTACAAATAAAACAGAAGGAAGAAATAGAAACAAAGGAAATGTTGGAGAATAAGGAAAAAGAAGAAAGAATGATTAGGAAGGAACATAGGGAAGATAAAAAAAAAGTAAGAGTAAAGCAGAACATTTTGTCTGGCCTCTGCTAATTTCTTATACAGCTTTGGGATTTATACTGTAATTACTATTCAAATAACATATCAGGGTGGTAAAATGAGAAAAGTTGATTATCTGGGAATTCAAGATGAAAGAGCCTTTGAAAGAACTTTATCTAGCTTAGCTCCACAGCTTGCAGGGGAAGAAACTACACTGTGAAATGATTTCCCCAAAGTTCTTCCTGGTAATGAATAGAACTGGAATTACAACTAATGACCAAGTCAGTATTATTAAATGACAAATACAGCGTAATCAAAATTCTGATATTAAGCCCAGCTCAAAATTTAATGAAGACCACTCCCCATATATTGCTATACATTCTTAATCATGTCATTGTAGTCTATTTGAATCATGCTCTTAGTGCCACACAACAGATTTGGTTCATAGGCCCTGGAAAAGGAGCTAGAAAACCTTGTTTTGGCTCTGCTTTCTTTGTGAACTTAAATTTCCCCATCTATAAAATATAAGTGTTGGACAGACAATTTCTAGTCTTTTCCAGGTCTGAAAATAAATTTCTAGGAATATTTCCTCTTTCAAGTTCATGTATAGCTCCCCACATGCTCAGTCCTGAAGCACTTTTCCCAGAGCAGTATTTGCCTGGTAGATCTCATCAGCATTGCAGTCTGCCACATCAACATAGTCAACCTGGTCAGCCAGGTTTGGATAAGCTTTGCTGTTTTACTCAATTTGAAGCAATCACAGCCACACTCCTTCTCTGTAGCCACACCACCCAAGTATGCATTCCTAATTGGCCAAAGTTATTAAATGGCTCAGAAAGGGAGGTTTTTTGTTTTTCTCTTTAAATTCTCAACAGGGAGCAAAGCAAAGCATATTAGACCACATATCCCGCAACTCTTGTACTGGGCTATGTATATCATCCTGTAGGGGACAGGTTTCTTTTCTCCAGCCCTAAAAATCTCAAGAACAAACCTTAAATTTGTAGAGCATGATGTTAACCCCTTTGCACTGTGGAAAGAGCTCAAAAATAGACTTAGTTTCTTGAAGAACAAAAAAATGAAAACAGATGTAAGACTTTTGTAAACAGTAGAAAACGATCTACAGATGGATAAACGGATTGCCATAAGAGCTAATGTACTTATAAGTAAGTAGGGTGAGCATACATCCTGTTTTTCCTGGGGCAGTCCTGATTACTTCTATTATCCCAGTGTAACTATTAATAACACCACTTTCACTCCAAAAGTGTCCCAGTTGAGAAACTAAATAGTAGTGTTACCCTTCAAATAAGCCATGCTAATAAAAGTTTGTGCTTCCCATCCTAGGAGTGGAGGGAACAGCTCTCTTCTAGGCTTCCTTTCAAGGTAGTCACCTTGAATTGCAGATTCAAGAACATTGGCTACTTATATGTCCATTTTAATAAAGTTTATTGTCCCACCTCAGTTGCCTGTCAGTTTAACCATGAGAAAACTATTTGATCATACTTAGGGTCCATCCCTGTCTTGGCCTGAATGAGAGCAGATACCCATGGCAGCATCTTTCGGAGCCATGTGTCATGATACTGGAAATTTAGGCCTTCTTTGTTGAGAAACATTGGCTTTTTATCACTTAAGAACAGCTTAGCCCTTTTTCTCCCTGTTGTGGGAGAAAACCAAGCTCCTTAAAGGCAGGACATGGGGAAGGGTGTATTAACTGTTAACGTGTGCCATATGCCAACACTAATGAGAAGGGACAGTTTTGTACCATAACACAGAACATTAAAAAGCTTGCTTGTGGGCAAGAGAAGCGAAATGTCAATCCACCGAGTGCTTTTATAAACGTGAGCCAAAGCAAAATGTCAGATGTTTTTTTATGGATCATATAACTGGGGAGAGGGATGGTTGTTGGGCAAGACGGGTTTTGTAGCATTATCACTCATAATGAAATTTCAGATCATCACTTCTGAGGCTTCTCCAGGAGGTGCTGAGCATCCCACATTACAGAGAAAAATGGAGCATCTTTCATTCACTGTGAACCCAGACACATCCTGGGGGTTGAATGGAAAGGGAATGAACCATCCACAGGAGGGGTATTTATTCTCCATCCCCTTCTCCACCCTTTTTGCTATCTGGTGGTTGTTTTAATTTTTAGTTTTTTAGAAGGAAATTGTAAATAAACTGGGAAGATTCATTTTTGCTTTACAACAAATTGAGTTTCTGTACATAGGCAATATCTTTGCATCAGGTGACAATCATCCATATCAAGTATATCCTAAAAGAACAGCAAGAAGGGCAAGATATATATGATCTGTGATTATGTGCACAAGAGGAAAAAAAATTTTTGTATTTTTTTTTTCTGCAGAAATACTAATTGGAAGCTTAATGTGAACATATCTTACTCTAGGAGATTTTTTTTTTTTTAATGAAGCATTAATGAAGTGTTTCAAGACATTTCAAAATAAAAAAATCAGAGTAAATAAATTATTAACTTCATAGGACAAAAATATTAGTGTTATTAATGGCATTAATATTTAAGTAGAAGATAAAAAGAACCTATTTATTATGAAAATATTTCAGTAAACTCAGATTGTTTTTAGAAAAACACCACTCTCATGCCTAGCTTGTTCATCCTATCTAAATTTTTGTTTTGTTTTCTTTTTAAGAAATTTCTCATCAGCCAAATCCCTGAAGCCATGCCTTTCTATAATGTTCCTTTGATAACTTAAGTAAAACTTTCCTTCCTATTTCTGGGAGCCATTTTAGCTAATCTCTGAACACTTTTAAAGATCACAAAAGGAGCTCGATGAACTAAATCACATTCTTTTCCAACTTATGGTAGGTTCTGTTCCCTCAGTAATTTGTCTAATAGTTCCCAGGGAATTTTCCTGAGATATAAAACAAAGAGAATTAAATAGGAGGCCCTAGTATTTGTGCATTACATTGGCATTATATTTGCATGTTTCCTCCAGGAAGTATAGAGTTTGCGTTCTGCCTAGAAATATTTGTTTGCTAGCTTGGGTTTATATTCCGTACCTCCACCAATATTGTATCTTATCCTTCTATGTTTCCATCACATCATTTATTTAAAATTTTTTATTGATCATAACTACATCTCATAAATTGGCTGATGAAAATAAATAGGTTCACCCAGTCCTTGGGAGCTTTTTCATCATGCAAATGATTCCAGGTTTTTAGGGTGTTTTGTTTTTGTTCATTTTTCCCTTTTGTTTCAAATTTTCACCTTTTGGCCAATTAAAGAGAATATTCCAAGTGAGAGGCTCTTAAAAGACATCATAGGTGTGGCATACTCATCTTCTCATTTTTTTAAATTCTCTGGTTTATCAAGAAAACCTAGAAGTGGGAGAGGACCAAGAGAGAGGGAAACAACTGAGTTGAAGACAGGAGAGACTCTTTGAGGGAGATGAGATCCTACCCTCTCCTGTATTCCTGTCCTCTAGGCGCCCATGGTCCCTGAAGCATCACCATTGTTATAATCACTCTTTACATGATTATTTCCCTTGTTTTTTAATGGTTCAATGGCTGTAGAAAATATCTTCCCTAAGAATATAAATGGAAGAATCTTGAGATGGCGTTCCTCAAAATGTAATTACTTACTAGAACATGGAACAGTTTTTCAAAAATAAAAGCATACAGAGTCAGGCTTAATCATTCTTTGTCTCTTTTGTTAACAAGAAGGACTAGAAAGATTTGATGCCTAATTCTAATTAAGACATTATACTGTTATACAAATCTTTTTCCACTTTACAGATAGTGTTATATCACTAACTGTAAAATAGACGCTTTCTTTGCCTTTTGGGCCAAAATCACAGTCTTATTTTTCATTTCCGTTCTGGGTTTAGTCTTGCTTGAGAAAGAAAAATCATGTGCAATTTTCTCACAAATCAGATTTCTTCAGATGTGAAGACATTTGCTTCCTTACTTCAGAGCAACAATCTGATTATTGTCCTTTAAGAAATAATGTCTTGAAGGGTGAGAGTTCACCAGTATTTACATTCTGTTTATTTGGATTCTATCCCTTCGAGAAAATGGCAAATTCTTTCAGTATGCCAGCAGGAAAAGGGGCGATGCTTATACACAAGAGCAAAACAACTTTTGTTTTGAAGAAATATTTTTTCAATCTGGTTCAAACAAGGATTTCTGTACAATCCATTGGTTGGTTTTATCACACAATAAATCTAATTCAGTTGTTTAAATGACAGGAAACTGGTTTGAATGGGTATAGATTATTATTATTTCCAAAAAAAAAAAAAAAAAAAAAGAGCTCAGCCTCCAGGAATGCCTTCTTAAAAATCAGAGCTTAATTTCTTTTCAGAATTACAGTTACTCAATTCTCTCTGATGCCTTATTCTTTTTTTAGAATAATAGTTTTCTAAATTGTTTGTTAACCATTTCACAGCTATTACACAGCTTCATGAAACAATGTATTAATCTCAATATATAACAGTGAAGAGCTATTTATAAAATGAAATGACTTCCATCCTGCATTCTCCTGCAAACCTGCGCCCTCCAGTATACCCTTAGCTAGAGCCAATCCATAGCAGTGCCACAAGCCTGGCAGTGTGTAAGCAGCCCCAATAGTGGCCAGTACAAAGTGACTTCTGCCTGAGGAGAGGGAAGGATAACCACGCACACCAGTCCAACCGTGCCCCAGCAGTGGGCTAGGGGCAAACATCAGGTCTGACTGCAGGCGGCATCCACTAATGAAAGCTTCTCAGATGACAAGACAGGGAGAGCACCCTGTAGTTTAGGGCTACTGAAGCTCTGGCAAAAGCCTGGTCTGACTCAGCTTCATCCCAGTATGCCCCAGACTGGCCCACTAATACCACAGAGACCAAACTGTCCCCACAACAGGCAAAGAGAGCCACTGCAGATGACTGGGCTGAAGGCAAAAGTGGCTTAGCCACAATAGCAGGGTGCACACAACACACATAGAAGACATCCCTGAAGTGCCAGTTTCTGGTGAACAGGAGACATCGCACTGCCGGGCACTATAGGATCTCTTCTTCATAAGGTCACTACATTCAAGAGTAGGAAACAGCTGACTTTCCTAAAACATAGAAACAGACACAGAGAGTTAGACAAAATGAAGAGACAGAGGGATATGTCCCAAATGAAAGACTAGGACAAAATCATAATAAGAGAGTTAAATGAAATGGAGATGAGTAATATGCCTTATAGAGAATTTAAAGTAATGGTCATAAAGATACTCACTGGACTGAAGAAAAGAGTGAAGGACCTTTGTGTGACCCTTGAAAAAGAGATGAAAAACATAAAAAAGAACCAAAGATTAATAACTAAAATTAAAAATACACTAGAGGGAGTGAATAGTAGACTAGAGGAAGCAGAAGAACAGATCAGTGACCTGGAGGACAGAGTAATGGAAAGCAACCAAGCTGAACAGGAGAGAGAAAAAAAAATTATAAAATAGGAAAACAGACTTAGGGAACTCAGCGACACCATGAAGCATAATGACATTTGCATTATAGGGATCCCAGGAAGAGAAGACAGAGAAAAGGGAGAGAAAATTTATTTGAAAAAATAATAGCTGAAAACTTCCTGAATCTGGGGAAGAAAACAGAAATCCACATTCAGGATTCACAGAGAGCCCCCAACAAAATGTAAGGAGGTCCACACCAAGACACACTAATTAAAATGGCAAAAGTAATGATAAAGAGAGAATTTTTAAAGCAGCAAGAGAAAAGAAGAAAATTACAGGGGAAACCCTATTAGGCTACTAGCTGATTTTTCAGCAGAAACTTTGCAGGCCAGAAGAAAGTGGCATGATATATCCAAAGTGCTGGAAAACAAAACAAAACAAAACCCCAAAAGCAACTGCAACCAAGAATACTCTATCCAACAAAGCTGTTATTCAGAATAGAAGTAGAGATAAAGAGTTTCCCAGACAAACAGACGTTAAAGGAATTCATCACCACTAAACCAGCCTTATGAGAAATGTTAAAGGGAAAGACCATAAGCAGGAATAAGAAGAATGAGAGGATCGAGTAGTAAAATCAAGTATATCTATAAAAATCAGTCAAGGGATATATTAAAAAAGGATGTGAAGTATGACATCATATACCTAAAACAAGGTGGGAGGTATAAAAATTTAGTCCTTATAGAATGCATTTAAACTTAACTGACCATCAACTTAATGTAGACTGCTTTAGGCATAAGATGTTATATATAAACTTAATAGTAACCAGAAATCAAAAACCAGTAATATATATGCAAAAAATAAAGAGAAAGAAATCTAAATATATCACTAAGGGAAGCCAGCAAGCCATGAGAGAAAAGAGCAAGAGAATAACAGAGACAAACTGAAAAACAACCATAAAACTATTAACAAATGGCAATAAGTACATACTTATCAATAATTACTTTGCATGTAAATGGTGTAAATGCTCCAATCAAAAGACACAGGGTGATAGAATGGATAAAAAAGCAAGAGCCATCTATATGCTGCCTATAGGAGATTCATTTCACACCTAAAGACACATGCAGATTGAAAGTAAAGGGGCGGAAAAGCATTTATTGTGCAAATGTAAGTGAAAAGAAAGCCAGGGTGGTGATACTTACATTGGACAAAATAGACTTTAAAGCAAAGACTATAACAAAACACAAAGAGGGACACTACACAATCATGAAGGTAGCAATCCAACAAGAAAACAGAATAATTATAAATATTTATGCAACCAACATGGGAGCACCCAAGTACATGAAACAGCTAATAACAGAAGCAAAAGATGTAATCAATAGTAATACAATAATAGTAACTTTATTTTTTATTTTTTTAAGATTTTATTTATTTATTTGACAGAGAGGGAGACAGCAAGCGAGAGAAGGAACACAAGCAGGGGGAGCAGGAGAGGAAGAAGCAGGCTCCCAGTGGAGGAGCCAGATGCAGGGCTCGATCCCAGGACTCTGGGATCATGCCCTGAGCCAAAGGCAGACGCTTAACAACTGAGCCACGCAGGTGCCCCAATAACCTTAACACCCCACTTACATCAATGAATAGATCACTCAAACAAAAAATGAAAAAGGAAACAGTGGCTTTGAATGACACATTGGACCAGTTGGATTCAGAACATTCCATCCTGACACAGCAGAATATACATTCTGTTTAAGTGCACATGGAATGCTTTCCAGAATAGATCATATTTTAGGCCACAAAAAAATGTCTCAGCAAATTCAAAAAGATTTAAGTCATACCATGTATCTTCTCCGACCACATATTATGAAACTAGAAATCAACGACAAGAAAAAAATCTGGAAAGAACACAAATACATGGAGGTTTAATAACAACTACTAAACATGAATGGGTCAACCAAGAAATCAAAGAGAAGATTTAAAAATCCATGAAGACAAATGGAAATGAAAACACAAGGGTCCAAAATCTTTGGGATGCAGCAAAAGTGGTTCTAAGAGAGAAGCTGATAGCAATACAGGCCTACCTCAAGAAATAAGAAAAACCTCAAATTAGACAACCTAACCTTACATCTAAGAGAAATAAAAAAGAACAAACAGGATAAAAATACATTAATAGTAAGGGACCTCAACACTCCACTATCAGAAATAGACAGAACACCCTGGCAAAATAAGCAAATAATCAAGGCTTTGAATGCCATACTCGACGAGTTGGACCTCATAGATATATAGAGAACACTACACCCCAGAACCAAAGAATACTCATTCTATTCTAATGCCAGTGGAACATTCTCAAGAATAGACCATGTTCTGGGACACAAAACAGGTCTCAACCGATACCAAAAGATTGAAATTATCCCCTGCATATTCTCAGACCACAACGCTCTGAAATTGGAACTCAACCACAAGGAAAAATTTGGAAGAAACTCAAACACTTGGAGACTAAGAACCATCCTGCTCAGGAATGACTCGATAAACCAGGAAATCAAAAATCAAATTAAACAATTTATGGAGACCAATGAGAATGAAAATACAACAGTCCAAAACCTATGGGATACTGCAAAGGCAGTCCTAAGGGGGAAATACATAGCCATCCAAGCCTCACTCAAAAGAATAGAAAAATCTAAAATGCAGTTTTTATATTCTCACCTCAAGAAGCTGGAACAGCAACAGAGGGACAGGCCTAATCCACGCACGAGGAAGCAGTTGACCAAAATTAGAGCTGAAATCAATCAATCAGAAACCAGAAGTACAGTAGAGCAGATCAACAGGACTAGAAGCTGGTTCTTTGAGAGAATCAATAAAATTGACAGACCACTGGCAAGACTTATCCAAAAGAAAAGAGAAAGGACCCAGATTATTAAAATTATGAATGAAAAAGGAGAGGTCACGACGAACACCATTGAAATTGGAAGGATTATTAGAAATTTTTATCAACAGCTATATGCCAATAAACTAAGCAATCTGGAAGAGATGGAATCCTTCCTGGAAACCTATAAACTACCAAGATTGAAACCGGAAGAAATTGATTCCTTAAACAGGCCAATTAATTATGAAGAAATTGAGTCAGTGATAAACAACCTTCCAAATAACAAAACTCCAGGCCCGGACGGTTTTCCTGGGGAATTCTACCAAACATTCAAAGAAGAAATAATACCTATTCTCCTAAAGCTATTTCAAAAAATAGAAACAGAAGGAAAGCTACCAAACTCATTCTATGAGGCCAATATTACCTTGATCCCCAAACCAGGCAAAGACCCCATCAAAAAGGAGAATTACAGACCGATTTCCCTAATGAATATGGACGCCAAAATCCTCAACAAGATACTTGCTAATAGAATCCAACAGTACATTAAAAGGATTATCCATCACGATCAAGTGGGATTCATACCTGGGATGCAAGCGTGGTTCAATATTCGCAAATCAATCAGCGTGATACATCATATCAACAAGAAAAGACTCAGGAACCATATGATCCTCTCAATCGATGCCGAAAAAGCATTTGACAAAATACAGCATCCTTTCCTGATTAAAACCCTTCAGAGTGTAGGAATAGAAGGTACATTTCTCAATCTCATAAAAGCCATCTATGAAAAGCCTACTGCAAATATTATTCTCAATGGGGAAAAGCTGGAAGCCTTTCCCTTAAGATCAGGAACTCGACAAGGATGCCCACTCTCGCCACTATTATTCAACATAGTACTAGAAGTCCTTGCAACAGCAATCAGACGACAAAAAGGGATCAAAGGTATTCAAATTGGCAAAGAAGAAGTCAAAATGTCTCTCTTTGCAGATGACATGATACTCTATATGGAAAACCCAAAAGAAGCCACTCCCAAACTATTAGAAGTTATAGAGCAATTCAGTAACGTGGCGGGATACAAAATCAATGCTCAGAAATCAGTTGCATTTCTATACACGAATAACGAGACCGAAGAAAGAGAAATTAGGGAATCCATCCCATTTACAATAGCACCAAAAACCATACGTTACCTTGGAATTAACTTAACCAGAGACGTAAAGGACCTATATTCTAGAAACTATAAATCACTCTTGAAAGACATTGAGGAAGACATAAAAAGATGGAAAGATATTCCATGCTCATGGATCGGAAGAATTAACATAGTTAAAATGTCCATGCTACCCAGAGCAATCTACACTTTCAATGCTATCCCGATCAAAATACCAAGGACATTTTTCAAAGAACTGGAACAAACAGTCCTTAAATTTGTATGGAAACAGAAAAGGCCCCGAATCTCCAAGGAACTGTTGAAAAGGAAAAACAAAGCTGGGGGCATCACAATGCCGGATTTCGAGCTGTACTACAAAGCTGTGATCACAAAGACAGCATGGTACTGGCACAAAAACAGACACATAGACCAATGGAACAGAATAGAGAGCCCAGAAATGGACCCTCGGCTCTTTGGGCAACTAATATTTGATAAAGCAGGAAAAAACATCCGGTGGGAAAAAGACAGTCTCTTCAATAAATGGTGCTGGGAAAATTGGACAGCTACATGCAAAAGAATGAAACTTGACCACTCTCTCACACCATACACAAAAATAAACTCCAAATGGATGAAAGACCTCAATGTGAGACAGGAATCCATCAAAATTCTAGAGGAGAACATAGGCAGCAACCTCTACGACATCGGCCAAAGCAACCTTTTTCATGACACATCCCCAAAGGCAAGAGAAACAAAAGATAAAATGAATTTATGGGACTTCATCAAGATTAAAAGTTTCTGCACATCCAAGGAAACAGTCAGAAAAACTAAGAGGCAGCCCACGGAATGGGAGAAGATATTTGCAAATGACACTACAGATAAAGGACTGGTATCCAAGATCTACAAAGAACTTCTCAAACTCAATACACGAGAAACAAATAAACAAATCAAAAAATGGGCAGAAGATATGAACAGACACTTTTCCAATGAAGACATACAAATGGCTAACAGACACATGAAAAAATGTTCAAAATCATTAGCCATCAAGGAAATTCAAATCAAAACCACACTGAGATACCACCTTACGCCAGTTAGAATGGCAAAAATAGACAAGGCAAGAAACAACAATTGTTGGAGAGGATGTGGAGAAAGGGGATCCCTCCTACATTGTTGGTGGGAATGCAAGTTGGTACAGCCACTCTGGAAAACAGTGTGGAGGTCCCTTAAAAAGTTAAAAATTGAGCTACCCTATGACCCAGCCATTGCACTACTGGGTGTTTACCCCAAAGATATAGACGTAGTGAAGAGAAGGGCCATATGCACCCCAATGTTCATAGCAGCAATGTCCACAATAGCTAAATCGTGGAAGGAGCCGAGATGCCCTTCAACAGATGACTGGATTAAGAAGTTGTGGTCCATATATACAATGGAATATTACTCAGCTATCAGAAAGAACGAGTTCTCAACATTTGCTGCAACATGGACGGCACTGGAGGAGATAATGCTAAGTGAAATAAGTCAAGCAGAGAAAGACAACTATCATATGATTTCTCTCATCTATGGAACATAAGAACTAGGATGATCAGTAGGGGAAGAAAGGGATAAAGAAAGGGGGGTAATCAGAAGGGGGAATGAAACATGAGAGACTATGGACTATGAGAAACAAACTGAGGGCCTCAGAGGGGAGGGGGGTGGGGGAATGGGATAGACCGGTGATGGGTAGTAAGGAGGGCACGTATTGCATGGTGCACTGGGTGTTATACGCAACTAATGAATCATCGAGCCTTACATCGGAAACCAGGGATGTACTGTATGGTGACTAACATAATATAATAAAAAATCATTAAAAAAAAAAAAAAAAGAACAAACAGAACCCCAAACCAGTAGAAGGAAGAAAATAATCATAATCATAATGCTGTAGAAATAAATCAACTAGAAACTGAAAAAAATAATAGAACAGATCAATGAAAGTTGTTTTTTTTTAAGTCACAAAATTGAAATTCTTTAGCCAGACTCAGTAAAAAAAAGAAGAAGGTTCAAATAAACAAAATCAAAAATGAAAGAGGAGAGGTAATAACACAACAGAAATACAAAGAATTATAAGGGAATATTATGAAAAATTATATACCAAGGAATTGGACAACCTAGAAGAAATTAATAATTTTCTAGAAACAACCTCCGAAAACTGAATCTGGAAGAAATAGAAAATTTGAACAGACTGATTACTAGCAATGACATTGAATCAGTAATCAAAATACTCCCAACAAACAAAAGTCCAGGATCAGATGGTTATATCTCACCCACCCCTTATGTTTTCTGGAAACTGTATATGTGTATATTTGAAGTCATCCCAGAGATACTGATACTCTGTTCTTTCTTGTTGCTTAGACTTTTTCCCTGGGGCCTTTTCTATTTTGGGCCATTTCTATTGCTATGTTTTCTAGCTTTATAATCTTTTCTACTGCAATGTCTAATCTGCTATTAATATGACCCAGTGAATTTATAAATCAGGCACTGTAGTTTTCATCATGTAACTTAAATTTGTGTTGTTTTTATATTTCCCATGTCTTTACTGGTTCAATCTTACTTCCAGCTTCTTTATCATTGGAACATAATTATAGTAGTAGCTGTTTAAATATCCTAATCTAATTCTGTCATTGGTGTCAACTACAGGTCAGTGCCAAATGATTGATTTCTAATTGTTTTCTTTCTTCTCTGTATACCTTTAGATGCCAGACATTGTGAACTATACCTTGTTGCATGCTGGTTATTTTTGTTTATCTATGAATATTCTTAAGTTCTGTTCTGGTACTCATAGTTTGTTCCTACTGGGTCTTATTCCTAAGCTTGGTTAGCAGAACCACAGCAGCATATAGTGTAGCATTAATTTTTCTCCACGATTCTTGGAAGATTCTTCTTTGTACTCTAATCAGTGACCTCTGAATTAAGAGGTTCTTCTCTCTAAGTATTGGAAACAGGCACTATTCTTGGCCCTGCGTGAGTTCTGAGTACTGTTTCCTCTCAGTCTTTCAGGAGGTTTTTTCCCCCACATTCAGGTAGTTTCTTCACACACGCGCTCTGATCAGTACTCAGTTGAATGCTCCTTTGCAGATCTTGGTGTTCTCTGCCCAACTTTCTATTCTCCGTGCTCTGTGATCTAGAAATACTTTGGCTTCCCCAAACTTGCAGCTGTCTCCTCAACTGATGAGATCACTAGGCCCTACCTGGTTTCCCCTCCTTTGCTGTGGCCTGGAAACTTTCTTTAGGCAGTAAGCCAGGTAATTGTAGGGCTCACCTGATTTGTTTTCCATGTCTTAGAGATTCTTCTCTGCATGTGTCCAATGTTTTGAAAATTGTTGTTTATATATTTTGTCTGGTTTTCTAATTGTTTCAGGCAGAAGGGTAAATTCAATCCTTATTACCTGATTGGAAGCAGATTTTCCAGGGTGGCTTTTAAAACATAAATAATTTTATGTCCATCCTTTGCTCTAAATCTCCGAATAGTCTCCCTTTAAACACTCCTTACCAAGGTCCACAAGACTCTACATGTTCTGGGCTTTGCTTACCTCTCAGATCTCATCTACCATTTTCACCCCACATTACTCTCAATGGTTGTCTTGCCATTCTTCCAATATGCTGAGATTGCTCTTGCCTCAGGGCCCTTGTTCTAGTAGACATCTCCACCTGGAACACTTTCCCCCCAGATTTGCCAATAGCTGACTCCTTCTCTTCACTCAGGACTCTACTTATTTATCACCTCCTCAGCATGGCCGTCTTATATAAAATAGCTCTGTGCCTCCCCTTCACCATACTTCCTTACACTGCCTTATTTTCCTAATGGTTCCTTATCCCTGACATTATATTATATAATTATATACTTATTTGCTTGTTGTCTGTTTCCCCTATAAAATAAGGGGAATGACTTTTTCTTATTCACTGCTCTATATCCAGAGCTTAACAACATTGTTTGGCACTAAGTAGGTGCTTATTACATATTTATTGCATGTGTGGATGGATAGAGGGGTGAATATAACCTCAAAGTTAAAGGGTAACAGAGGATCAATATAGGAAGTTAGGTACGTAGTCACATTTTAAAGAACTCTTGTGTCATCAGCTGACAGTAGGTGGCTAGAGAAACATGTTTTTGTAGAAAATAGTTGTTAAATAATTGTTATCATCTCCTTGTTTCTTCAGAAGTTAAAGGAAATCCACAGCCAACCAGTCAGAAAGTGCAAGTGTGAAGATTTGCTCTGATGACCTCCCACCCCTAATTTTTGTTTCTTTTTGTTTTTGCTTCAGCTGTTGTTTCTCTTTCCTTTGTCTGACAAAATCCCTCTATCTGGCTTGAAAGGCAAGTTCCCTACCCCATGGCTGGTTGGCTGCTTTCATGGTTCTTTCATCTTACATTATATAGGGCTACTTACTTTTGCCCTGTGTGGCCAACAGTCCCATTCCTTTTTGTAACCTGATGCAACTTTGTCACTTTGAAGGACATAAAGATAAGACTTCAGCTATAGAGGACACATCACCCCAAAAGTTGTATACCATCTTTCAAAGTGATTGTTAGGAGCACATTTCTCTCCATTAATATATCCACCACATCTCTTACAGGTTGGCCTAAGTCCTCTGTCACTTGTGCTTGTTGCCGAAATGCCAAACACCCTGAAAGATAGCATGCCCTACACCATAGTTTCAAGATACAAAATTTGGAAGTTGATATTGGGTATGGTTAGATCTGATGCAGTGGGCATTCTTCACTAAATTTTAAGTATGAAAATACAATTATTTTTCTAGATGAAAGCACTTCTGCTAGGAAGTAAATATGTTGATATTACCTATGTCCCTCATTTATAAATATATGTATCTGTAAAATATTATAGATTCCTTTTTGGAGGCTTCCCTCCACTCTCACTTCCCTTCTTTCACTTCCCACCCCAAATTCTTCAGAATTAATTTACATTTAGTGACTTAACAAGTTATGCATTGATACAAGGAATATTTATTTTGATATCTTTTCCCTAAAATGTTACTACAGTAGGACTGATGGAGAGGAAAGACATTTGAGGAGAGAACACCTGATTAATTTCTCAGGCAGAAAGGAAAGGGCTGGATTTACAAATCAAAATTTCTTGACTTGATAAACTCCTATTCCCATGATGGCTGTAGAAGATCATATCACTTCAGGAATATTTATGGTTGAAGCTGTTCATGAATTAATCTGGGAAGCTAATGGCTATATATAACATTGTTTCTATAAAAAAGTATATTCAGAATTACAAATAACCACCTCCACTTAAGCTTTTGGAACACAATCCATCTGTAAGTTGGGAGCCCTCTGTAGCCAGGGAACAAAAAGACATAATTGCCAGTAAGAGTCTCTGGGGACAAGAGATAAATCCACTTCCATAGAACAAAGTAAATCCAAGGAAGGGGGAAATTGGTCTTCTTTTTAAAAAGAACCTTCTGGCAGAATGGAAAGTGTGAATTAGGTCAGGGACCTCAGTGCCATCTTTGTCACTCCCAACCAGTTTTCTCATCTATCATTTCATGACATTGGCCTTGATCTGTTCTCTGATTCTCAAAGATTGGAGGATCAGAAGAATGGCCAGATAGAGGCTCTCTTGCTTTTCCCATGTGACCATTGAATCTTGAGCCTTCCCAGTTACAAATGTGGGGCTCCCAGCTTGCAAGTTCCATGAAGCCAGCAGTCTGCAGAGGTCTTCCTCTGGAACCAGCTCTCAGCAAAACTGAAGAGGCAACCAATTCAGTCTTCAGTCCCCCTTTCTCACTCTAATCCAAGTGCTTCCCTTCATGGTGCCCTAAGGTTCCCTTTGACTTTATGGTCGTTCCTTCCTCTGTTAAAACATCCATCAGTAATGGTTTAAATGACTTAAAAGGCCACATACACTTCTTTCTGGAGTGTATGCTTTATAACAGAGGAGAAAACCTCTTATTAAGCTAAAGGAATGTATCTCTAATTGTTGAATCTTTGGCATTAGTGTGTTAGTCAGGTAGGAACTCAAGGGAAAAAGGATTCTTTCAGCCCCTAAGAAATCATGCTATGTATATAACCAATTTATTTGACTAGCCCTTTGAATAGCTGATAGCACAATAGTGGTTCTCAACTCTGGCTGCACATTAGAATCTCTGATTTTTTTTAAGAGATATCTGATGTCACAGTTCCTTCCCACAAAGACTCAGACTTAATTGGTCCAGGGTAGAATATGAGCACTAGCACATTTTTAAAGCTTTGCAGATAATTCTAATGGGAAGCCAAAATTGAAAGACATTCTTATGTAGGTACAAAGCCCCTGTGTCCTCCTCCAGAGACCCCTTCTCTCCATCACCATCCCTACCTTTAAGCCTCTAGCAGTCCTGATGGTTCACTCCCTTCTTACCTCTGCCACCCTGCTCCACAGGACTATGGGTCATTGCATTTTTACCTATAGTTCCAGAATGGAGTAGAAGTGCTTCTCTGCCTGGAAAGGGAGTTTTTCTGAGAGAGAAGGATGAGCCAGTGGGGCAGCTGACTTGCCTCTTGTATAGGCCTGAGCAGGTGAGCTCAGGCCAACTGGGAAGAACAGACTCCTTATTCTTTAAGAATATTTTTCTACAAGATGGACTTACCAGGGGAATTTTCTGAGCAATTTGATTCAAATTACAATCTATTCCTGCAAGTCGTTGTAAATACCACAAATCAATAGAGCACTTTCTATTGTAGTCAGTGAGATTGAGCACTGGTATTAATGTTTCATGTGCTGAGAAATCCATACATTTACTGAGAGCCTTTTTCTGAAAACCTTGATCATAGCCTGTTTTGCAAGTTTCTGAGAAAGTCATGCACACCTGACAGACATTTGAATAAATCAGGTACAATTAAGTCTCCCTATTTCATAGCACTTGATTAATTAATTGTTCCTGAAGAGAACTGTATGCACTTGCTCTGGTCCCTAATGGTTCACAGTTCTAATTGCACATGAATCACCTAGAGATCTTAAAAAAAAAAAAAAAATACTAGTATCTGGGCTCTCTAGAGAGGGAAAAAAAAATCTCTGAGGATGGGGCATGGACATTGTACTTCTGAAGCCTTGGCCTTACTCACATTTTAATGTGGAGCCGGGAGTAAAAATTGCCACTCCGCAAACCTTAGCAGGTTGTGTTGAGGCAAGTCTACCACTCCAGCAAATTCACCCAAACCTGTTCCACACATAGTAGAATTTTTTTCCCCAAGGTTCCACGTTTGGTTTGGTTGGGTTGGGTTGGGTTGGTAAACCCATAATGCTGAGTTTTTTTTTTTAAAGATTTTATTTATTTATTTGACAGAAATAGAGACAGCCAGCGAGAGAGGGAACACAAGCAGGGGGAGTGGGAGAGGAAGAAGCAGGCTCATAGCAGAAGAGCCCGATGTGGGGCTCGATCCCATAACGCCGGGATCACGTTCTGAGCCGAAGGCAGACGCTCAACCACTGTGCCACCCAGGCGCCCCCATAATGCTGAGTTTGAGTAATGTTGTTGACCAGAAGCAAATGTAAGCAAACCTTTTAGAATCATCCATTTTTGGGGAGAGCTGTTTTATATTTAATGTCATAAAAGTTACCGGCCTTTTTTGCTTTTCCTGCTCAACAACTCATTATGGAACTTAGCAAGAGAAAATCTGGCCCATTGTGAGGATGGGACATTTTGTTAGCACTTCTGAAATGTAAGAATATTGAAACAACACAATTATCTCCTTTCCCATGGCCAGTGGAAGGGAGGGACTTCACCCATGACTTGACAGGAGAAGTGAATATCAGAGGAACCTTTCTGGTATCAGAGATTATTGCTGGGAGAAAGTTTTTGTTTGTTTGTTTGTTTATATTTATTTCTGTCAAGACAAACACAAGAGTTTCCCTTGCCTCTGGCATTTAAGAGAGCCCTTTAAATTTCTGTCCTAAACCTTTGGGCAGTAGGATCTGGAATGTTCTTTTTTCCAGCCTTGCTGGCAATGTCCTGTGGTATCAAATGGGGATTTTTCTTAGAGTGAAGAAGAGAACATAATTTGATCCATCCTGATTCCATTGAGGCAGCCAAACAATATGTCAGGTTCATGATAGGCTTTAATGAATTGAATGTGCTGTGCAAAGATGTAAGTGAAATTTGATTTTCTATGTGAACATCTAACGAGGACATTTAGCACCCACTTCTAGTTGGAATTTCACTCTGACTAGGCAACTGTAAAATAAAAAGCAAACGCAGATATATATGCATATGTATATATTGCCATTTTTGACAAAGAACCTTAAGAACTATTCTTAAAATATGTCAAGAAAGTTTTATTAATTGGAAAATAAGGAAGGAAGGGAGGGAGGAAGGGAGGGAAGAAGGAAAGAAGGAAAGAAGGAAGGAAGGAAGGAAGGAAAAGAAAGGGAGGGAGTGCAGAAGAAAGGAAGTCTCAAACTTTGAGAAATTGTCTGTGTGGGCTGGCCATATCCATCAAAGCCCTGTGAGAACTCTGTGATTGCCAGGAGAATGCACTGTGATGCAGGAGAACAAAGGTGTCTGGGAGATGTCAGTTGTGTTCCTAATCATCCATATGACCCAGGACAGGTCTTTTTCACCTCTCGGGGCCACACCTTTTGAAAAAGAACAAAATTTCCTTTGAGTTCTGAGATTACCCAAGAAGAGGAATGAGGAAAGAATTCCTAAAGGCAAAAGAGGAAACTTGATGACAAAAAGTTAGGAAAATGCTAGTCAGATTCCAAACAACTCAGGCAATGGCATATTCTTAGAAAAAGGTGTCCTTGAGCTTTCCCCCAACCCTGATGTATTTACATGAGCAATATTGAGGTACTGAGATAGCTTAGGTTTCTTCAAACAGAATGGCTCTGCTTTGTGCAACTGCACTGCTAATCAGCAAGCCACAGAACCCTGAGTAAGGAATGTTTTGAATATACGGAAAAGAAATTGCTGGAATATAGTCTAGCTTTTTGGCCCTACAACTAGATTCTCTGATATTCTCTGGCAGTTTTCAGGAATCTGTTTTTAGCAAATGTAGACCACAGCATTTAATTTTAAGGAAGGTGGGAATGGGGGCACCTGTGTGGCTCAGTTGTTTAAGCATCTGCCTTTGGCTCAATTATGATCCCAGGGTTCTGGGATCAAGTCCCGCATCTGGCTTCCTGCTCAACAGTGAGCCTGTTTCTCCCTCTGCCTGCCCCTCCCCTTGCTTGTGCTCTCGATCTCTCTCTGTCAAATAAATAAATAAAATCTTAAAAAAAAAAGCAAAGGTGAGAATATGTACATTTTCCTTTCTCATTCTATATTAGACCTTCTAGGTGAGGTTCTAGAATGCTTAAGATTTTTCTCAGTATTAGTAGAATAGCTATAAAATCTGATCACTATTTAAAACCTACTGTACTGATTAGGTCTGTGCTCTGGGAAACCACGTAACATACATACGTGGACACGTCTTGCCCCAGTGAGGAGAAGCTCTTATGGAGATGAAGTGCTAAGCTTTCAGTCTTTAGCAAGGATGAAAAACTGCATGCAACCCAATCTTTTCATTTGAGATTTAGAAGGCTCTTGCAGTAATTAACAAGAGAGCCACTTGACTTTAGTGAGATCTATCCTCTTGGGAATTTGGGAAGCTGCCCTCAAAAAGCTGGAGCTTTCTGCCCAAGGAGGGGATTACATCCTGATCCTTGGGAGAGAGCCTCCCATTTGTCCTTTGAAGTGACTGCTGCTCTGCAGGTGTCAAGTAGTTCTCTTCTTGGGGCTGGCTTTCAGATTTGGAACTTTCTACTAAGCACTCTCAGTGACCTTTCTCCATGGGTCTTTGGGAAGTTTACATGGTAATCCCTTAAAAGCATTACAGAGATCAGAAACAGTTCTTAAAGTAAAATTGAAGAAGGCTGCCCAGCACTCTCATCCCTGGCTTCAGTTTTTCTTCAAGGTGCGGCTAGCCCCGCTAAGGCCCTTTATGCATTCTCTTCAGAGAATTGCAGACATTTGGTGCCCTGCCTGCCCATTCCCAGCCACGCACATGGATCATGAGTGCAGTGTTTTCCAGATTTGGTCATTGTTTGTTAAATGTCCTGTGTTGGGATCTACTGCACCAAAGAGAAGTCCCTAGGAGGTGAGTCCCATGCCTGTGGCCATCTTGGGGGGCTTCGCTAGCTCAGCCTGGGGCTCTGGGATCGGCTACTCCTCCAGAACCAGTCCCAGGTGTTCCCTTTTTTTGGTCCACCTCTCTCTTCTCAGCAGTCATTCCAACTCCCTCTCAGTCAGGAAAGGGGAATGATAGCCATACTTAAGATATTAGTAAGTATTTTGCATACTTGCTGGTCATGCCAATCAGTGCTTTGGCAGGTGGGGTAGGACAAAGGGCCAAGGAAGGCCACACTGGGACAGGATATTTTGCTTCTTTCCCTGGCTGTCACTTTTTTTGAAGTTAACTTTGTTGGTTCTGCCCCTTTGATTAGTTGTTTCAAATTTTTTAAATCTTGGTCTTACCACTTTTTAAATTTGTTTTAAAGATTTTATTTATTTATTTATATATTTATTAAAGATCAAGATTTTATTTTTAAGTAATCTCCTTACACAGCATGGGGCTGAAACTCACAATCCTGAGATCAAGAGTCACACGTTCCACTGACTGAAACAGCCAGGTGCCCCTAAGGTTTTGTTTAAAATCTACACATGACTAATTAATTAATTTTATTTATTTCATTTCATAGTAGGAAAGGTAGAATAAATGTTAAATATTCTAAAAATGTTGTTTGTTTGTTTGTTTTGGCTAATAGACAATTTTATTTAAAAATAAGACTAGTTTGGGTTCAAATCCTTACCGTGTGATTTTGACCAAACTACTTCACCTCCTGAAGAGTCACTTTCCTTGTCTTTGAGAACTGTGGGTATAGTAATACCCCGACCCCATCAACGCTGTCATGCTTACATGAAGCCCTGGTGTCTAGCTTTCAGCAGAATGCCTGACATATGGTAAGGAATCCATAAGTAATAATGACCATGATGATGATAAGTGAGTGCACTTTGTGTGGAAGAAGGGACAGAGTTATGATAGAGGAAGAAATCAGTCTGTTGGAAATCTGCAAGTTTGGAGAAGACATGAAAGCAACAAAAGGAAACACTTAAAGATTATAATGATAAACAACGGAAAAGAGCTCAAACAGTATCTATATCCAGTACTGGGATAGACCCTGCTCCTGTGTTCATACATAGCCTCACCCATTTACACACTCATTCCCTTGTCCATATGCAGTCAACCTGCCTTAGTCTTAGTCTTCAGGAGTGCCCCTGGCTATTTCTGGTGCAGTTAGTTCTATTCCAGATACAGGTCATTCACTTGCCTACACTTTGAACTGACCTTGTAAACAAGTTCTTCCCTTCTGTGGTCCATGTGGTTTCTGTGGTCTTCTGTTTTTTAATCTGTTAAAACACTTTGAAGTTCAGCTTTGTGGATTTGACATCCAACTCCCACTGGAATCTGGTGGTGGTTTCCTATTTCTGGTTTATTGCTGAAGAATGATCAGAAAGAGAAACCATTAGAGCAAGGTCACTACAATACACTAACTAAGAAATATATCCATGATGAACATTTCCAAGGCAAATAAAGAGGGCTTCCTCTCCAGATGATTTTCTCTCTTAGTCCTGTCTTAGAAAATGAGCTATAATTCTTTGAATTATTTGCCACATTACTTACTTTATCAACCATGATATTTCTATCTTCCCATCTGCTTGTAATTAAAGAAAAGAGCCTCTGAATGTCACAAGGACGCTGGAGTATGTGCAGTGGGACTTGTAAGCTGCTACAGGGAGATTTTGGTTAAGTTTCCTCGCTACTTTAAAATCCTCACCCATAGATACAGGAAGCAAACTAATAGTTACCAGAGAGGGTAGAGGTTGGGGTGGTGGGTGAAATAGGTGATGGTAACTTAGAGTTATAAAATAAGTCATGGGGATGTAATGTACCGCATAGGAAATACAGTCGATGGTATTATAATAACTTTGTATGGTGAGAGATGATAACTGGACATATTGTGGGGATCCTTTCATAATGGATAAAAATATCAATCAGTGTGATGTATACCTGAAACTAATCAGATATTAATTGTAGTCAATTATACTTTAATTTTTTAGAAAGTGACGTAAATAAATAAAGCCCTGATACTCAGAAAACAAAAGCAAAAACAAATCTACTAACATTGTATCCTCCTGAGTGCTACTAGACCTGCAGTCTGTGCAGAGTTGAGAACCTGAGTGTCTCTTCGGCAGGATGATGTTTGTTTACATTATTGAGAATAAAGCCTATCTCCAGAGATTCCAAGTGCAGTATGGGAGAAGATGAGAGGGTAGAACTGATTAGTGTGCTCAGACATGCTTAGAGATCTAGGATAAGAGTAAGAAATCTAGGGTAAGAACGGGAACAAGATAAGAATAGAACACACCCAAATGCAGAATGATAGCGGTACCAACAGAAAAGTCATTTGAAAAGCGCTTCTGCTCATGAATGTCCAACGTAAAGTGTAAAGTTTCCCCCTGACAAATGTTGCTGCGGTCCATAGTTGAGGCCACGTGGTTGAGGCCAGCACAGCTTAATAGGTTTAGCATGAATACGATCTCTGAAGGTCAAGTTTAACCAGCGCAGATGAAGATATGGTAGAATGTAGTGAAGACCAATCTGGAGCCTTAGCAGGTTGTTTGCAGAACGATGCACGGCTCACCAAAACTATCCCTGGAAACAAACTTCTGGGGCTTTGGGGAGCTGTAGATAGGTGCATATTCAGCCGTTAAAGCACCAAATGATTCCTGGCTTATGATTGAGAAAGAAAATTCAGTGCAGAAGCACCTGATAAGCGTGTCAAGGGAAAAAGATAAAGGGACTTACAAGAAACAGTTTTCTGTGTACATTGAGAACCATGTAACTCCAGACCTGGTGAGGAAGATGTGTAGGAAAGGGCATGCTGCCATATAAGATACAATGTAAGAGGGAAAAAAATCTAAGAAAAAAAGTTATTTTAAGAAGGTAAAACCATCCTAATATATCCCTTGTCCAGAAGAAAAATAGGGTAGCTCAAAAGACAAGCATCCGTGGAGTTCAGATGTATGCTGCAAACGGTTAAACCGAACTATCACAATTTGTAATTTTCTAAGACAATTTTTCAGATTAAGGTAATAAACATATCAATCAAGAAAGAAAGGCGCCACTAACATGCCAACTACATTCTCCCTCCTGAGGACACAACACAAATACGTAAAGGAACTTCTGCTACATGGTATAATAGGAAATATTTGCAAACCCACAGAATAGCTAGCTAAAACCTAAAAGCAGAAGGAAATAATATTGGGAATTAGGCCTGTGGAATCATACTGTTGCTCTTCTAATCTAGTCTTCTTCCTTTAAGCAGTCAGGGCTCCTAAACCATGTAATTATGTGGTGAACAGATGGCATAACACCCTTCAATATAGCTTGTTTGTATTTGGTATAAAATGCCTGTAAATACATTTAATGCCTCCTCTTCTGTGTTTTGTTGTCTTTAATCTTAGAGCATTGCCAGGTTTTATCTTCTGTTATTCTGTTCTTCAGATACTACATTCATTCACTCATTCATTCATTCAAACATTCAACATATACTAGTGCAGGCCCTGCCGCCCTGAATAACCATGTTCTCCACTGAGTGACCCCATGCCCTCTCCTTGACCACAGCTAATTGAACCAGGTGTGACAATTGACCCAAAGGTAGTCAGTTCCTTCATATGCTTCCAAAACTTGTGCCTTGTGAGGTTTGAGTAAAAATTTTAAGTGGGGCCAATCTTCCCTGGAAATTTGGATACTTAAACACTTAGCTAATTAGCAGATGGAGGTCAGAAATGTAAGATCAGGAGTTCCCATGATATAACAGGATCTGGATCAGCTCCTCTGAATTATGTCCAAGCTGAAGAAGAGGTAGGCAGAGTTGACAATGGGTCATAAACACAGAGTAGCAGAGATGCCATAACCCTGCACCCCTCAGCCCAAAGAGACGGAGTAGTCTTCATTCCTAATAACTTTGTAACTTTGGATCCTAGGCCTGCTTACATAGTGGATCCTGTTTCTGGATTTCTATAAGCCTATCTTATAGGCTTATATTCTATCTTTTTTCATAACCCAAATTCTTGAGCTGTTTAGTTGTTTCTACTTCTTTCCACTAAAGAATCCTGACTGGAACACTGCCTGATTACCTGATGTCCTGAAAGAAAAAAAAAAAAAAAAAAAGGTTGAGTCCATGAACATCTAAAAGAGACATCAGGTCAACAGAATGACTCTTATCAGCTAGCCATTGTCATATTTATAAAGGTTGACATTCTGATCTCTAATAGAAGCAAGTACAGCTATCAGTCTATATGTAAAAATTGAATGTTAGCCCATCATACTGGTACAGTTTTCAATGCACTGAATATAGAATATATAGCAATTTCTGGGTGAAGCCTATCTCACTGGTATCTCTGAAGTATAATGAGTTAGATAAGAAACCAAAATCTCTATGACCGTTCCTATGAATATAGCACTATGTATTTAAAACCTCTTCTACACTATTTCCTTTCAAAAACCTAAACTTACAACTTCTACTAGTTATCTATGAGGTTATTCTCTTAAACTTCTGTTTCACCCCTCTGTTGTGACATACTTGAAATCCTAAAACATAATCTTTCGAAACTGTTACTGTCTATTTTGCAGTAAATTTGGGCCAAAATATCTAGAATAATATAATTCTGTAATATTCTAGTGTCATTTTTCAACTCAAAGAGAGATATATCCATAGTCTGGAAATATCTGGAAGATTCTTTTAAAGAACTGAGCTGTTTCTTCCTCTTTATATAAAATAAGTGACAGTCCTGTAATTGCATGGACATATCTGTAGAGTTCTTCTGGAATAAAAAAATTACTTATTATACCAGTGTATGGTTCCTCATGGTAAAAATGGCATTTGTGTGGCTTTGAATAGTTATGAGTTAATTGCAACTCCTAGGATACTTTTTTATACACATCTTAAAAAGGAAGCATCTTCTGTAATATAAAACAAAGTAGTTAAAAATTTTAATTGGGAAATGCAACCAATTAAATATTCGCCAAATAGGAAGGAGTCTTTGTAGTCAAGAAAATCACATACTTAAGGAAAAGTGTTAATAAAATCTTGAGTCAGAGAAAACCAAATAGCTTGATGGTCACTCTGATTGCTCTAATATAATATATAAATGGAAACGTGAAGATTTATTTACTTGAGAGAGAGAGTGAGCAGGGACAGGGGGAGGGGCAGAGGGAGAGGGAGAGACAATCTTAAGCAGACTCTGTACTGAGCAGGGAGCCTGATGCAGGAGTCCATCTCACAATGCTGGGATCATTACCTGAGCTGAAACCAAGATGCTTAACCGACTGTGCTGCCCAGGCACCCCCTCAAACCAATCTTGAACAAATTGAACAAAGTTGGTGGACTTAACAATACCTGATTTCAAGGATTACTATAGAACTACTGTAATCAAGATGGTATAGATCTGGTGTAAGTCTCAATGGAATAATATAGAGAATTCAGAAATAGGCCTATAAATATTTGGTCAATTGTTTTTTTTTTTTTTTTAAATAAATGAGGAGTTAAGTAGTTCAATGGGAAAAGAATAGTCTTTTCAACAGATGCTACTGGAGCAATTGCATAACCATATGGGGAAGAAAATGAACATTATTTCTTACCTTACACCCCACATAAAAATTAACTTGAAATGGAAAATCAGCTAAACATGAAAAATTAAAACCATAAAACTTAAAGCATAAGAAAAAGTATTCATGACACTGGCATGGCAAAGATTTCTTTGAAGATAAAATGCACAAACCATAAGAGTAAAATTGATAAATCGGATTTCATCAAAATAAATGCTTCTGTTCTTCGAAGACACCATTAAAAAATAAAATGGCCAAGCCATAAGTGAGGGAATATGTTCACAATACATTTATCTGACAAAAAATATTGTATTCAGAATACATTAAGAACTCTTAATTCTTTCAAAGAACCAGCTCCTAGTTTCATTGATCTGTTCTATTGGGTTTTTTTTTATTTCTGTATCATTTATTTCTGCTCTAATCTTAATTATTTCCCTTCTTCTGCTGGTTTTAGGCTTTATTTGCCGTTCTTTTTCCAGGTCCTTTAGGTGTAAGGTTAGGTTGTGTATTTGAGACTTTTCTTGCTTCTAGAGGAAGCCTGTATTGCTGTATATTTCCCTCTTAGGACTGCCTTTGCCGCATTGCAAAGGTTTAGGAATGTCATGTTTTCATTTTCATTTGCTTCCATGTATTTTTTTTTTTATTTCTTCTTTAATTTCCTGGTTAACCCATTCATTCTTTAGTAGGATTTTCTTTCACCTCCATGTATTTGTGGTCTTTCCGAATTTTTTCTTGTGGTTGACTTTAAGTTTCATAGCGTTGTGGTCTGAAAAAATGCATAGTATGATCTCACTCTTTTTGTACTGGTTGAGGACTGATTTGTGACCCAGTATGTGATCTATTCTGAAGAATGTTCCATGTGCATTTGAAAAGAATGTGTATTCTGCTGTGTTAGGATGAAATGTTCTGAATATATCTGTTAAGACCATCTGATCCAGTGTGTCATTCAAAGCCATTGTTTCCTTATTGATCTTTTGCTTAGATAATCTGTCTATTGCTGTGAGTGGGGTGTTAAAGTCCTCTACTATTATTATATTATTTTCAGTGAGTTTCTTTAAGTTTGTTGTTAGTTGATTTGTATATTTGGCTGCTCCCAAGTTGGGGGCATAAATACTTACAATTGTTAGATCTTTATATTGGATAGACTCCTTCATTATGATATAGTGCCCTTCTTCATTTCTTGTTATAGTCTTTGGTTTAAAATCTAGTTTGTCTGAGGCACCTGGGTGGCTCAGTTGGTTAAGCATCTGCCTTCAGCTCAAGTCAAGATCTCAGGGTCCTGGGATCGAGCCCTGCATCAGGCTCCCAGCTCAGCGGGGACCCTGCTTCTCCCTCTCCCTCTACCACTCTCCCTGCTTATGCTCTGTCACTCTCTATCAAATAAATAAATAAAATCTTTTAAAAAATAAATAAAATCTAGTTTGTCTGATATGAGTATGCCTATTCCAGCTTTCTTTTGATGTCCATTAGCATGATGGTTCTCCACCCCCTCACTTTCAATTTTGAAGTGTCTTTGGGTCTAAAATGAGTCTCTTATAAGTAACATATTGATGGGTCTTATTTTTTATATCCATTCTGATACCTTATGTCTTTTGATTGGAGCATTTAGTCCATTTACATTCAGAGTAATTATTGATAAATATGAATTTAGTGCCACTGTATTACCTGTGAAGTCACTGTTCTTGTAGATTGTCTCTGTTCTTTTCTAATCTTTGTTGCTTTTGGTCTCTCTGTCCTGCTCACAGGGTTCCCTTTACTATTTCTTGCAGAGCTGGTTTAGTATTCATGATCTCTTTTAGTTTTTGCTTGTCTTGGAAACTCTTTATCTCTCCTTTATTCTCAATGACAGCCTTGCTGGATATACGATTCTTGGCTGCATATTTTTCCCATTCTGCATGTTGAATATATCATGCCACTTCTTTCCAGCCTGCCAAAAGTTTCTGTGGACAGGTCTGAGGCTAACCTTCTGTGTCTACCCTTATAGGTTAAGAACATTTAGTCCCTAGCTATTTTGAGAATTTTCTTTATCTTTGTATTTTGCAAGTTTCACTATGATATGTCTTGGTGTTGACCTGTTTTTGTTGATTTTGAGGGGAGTTCTCTGTGTGTCTTGGACTAAAATTCAAGAATAAGAAGACAAACCATTCAATTAAAGGAATAGGCAGAAAATTTGAACAGACATTTCATAAGAGAAAATATGCGAGTGGCCAGTAAACATGAAAATATATTCAAAATCACTAAGCATCAGGGAAATGTAAATTAAAACCACATAAGATGACATTTTGTTTCCATTAGAATTGCTACAAGAAAAAAGAAAATATTGGTGATAATGTGGAGCACCTGGAACCCTCATACATTGCTGGTGGGAATATAAAAATGGTAAACTATACAACCTAGCAATTCCACTCATAGATATTTATTCAAAAGAAATGAAAAATATATGTTCTCACAAAGACTTGAATGTGTATGTGTGTAGCAGCTTTATTTATAATAATCAATACTTAGAAATAATCCAGATATACATCAACAGATGAATAAACAACTATGGTGTACCCTACACTAGAGTACCATACAACCATCTAAAAGAACAAATTACTGATACATATAACAGCATGAATGAACCTCAGAAACATTATGCCAAATTAAAGAAACTAGAAACAAAAGATTCCATTTATATGAAAGTACAGAAAGAACAAAACTAATCTATGGTGACTGGAAGCAAATCAGTAGTTGCCTTGAGTCCAGCAGGTGTGTATGGGAGGAGGGGGAGGAATTGACTGGCAAGATACACAAGGGAGTTTTGGGATTAATAGGACCATTCCACATCTTGATATCTTGATGGTTAAGGTGGTTGCATAGGTCTGTACATTGAACAGAAGTATCAAACAGGAAGCAAGACTTTTTAGATGCACCATTTAAGATGAAGACACTAAGTTGCAAAAATTAAAACCCATTTTAGAGATAGGGACTTAAAAGTCTTCTGACCAAACTAGTGAAGTTTAACTATAAGTAAAGTTAAACTATGAGTAATTTCAGCCTAATGACTTGTGTGTGAGTCAACTGGGAAGGAACATCCAAGTTCCACTGTCCCAACAAGAAATCAGTTGATTGATCATCTGGATCTTCTGGCTTCTATTGTTTGAAGAGGTATTCTTTTTCTTTTTGGTCTGGTAATATTATTAGCAGTTAATACCAATTAAAATTATACATATTATATACATACATATATAATACCAATTAAAATTATATTATTAAAACCTTTGGAAGATATCAAAATCAGTATAGTTTAACCCCAAGAAAATAAAGAAATAAGCATAGAAAAAAATAAAGAAGTGACTTTAAACTCATAGTGTTGGTGTTTTAGAATAAAGTCATGTATAATTGTATTCATTTACATATGTTTTCTGATTTTTAAATAATTAATTTATAAAAAATAGTCAGCAATGCCAACATTTTAGTTGTATAGACTGTTTCAGGAAATTTAATCAATCAGATTTTTTATTAATGACTAAATGTTCAGGAAAAAGATTAGTTTTTGCAATTTTTTTATTTGATAAAGGAGTTTAATAATTTTTTCACTCAACAGTGTCACGTGGTTAAATATGTCTTCCTTTACATGTTTACAAAATGTGTACAAAATCATATTGCTCCAATTTTAGTATATGTGCTGCTGAAGCAAACACCCATGTTGCCATAATTACATGGCAATACTATACTCATGGCTCGTTGTGAAGCATCTAAGAATCTGAGGTTTCCAGTATTTTCCTAGTTTCCTATTTTTCTTGTCATATGCATTAGTTAGGCTCATTCCAATTTCAAGGAACAGAAAAAGTTCAGGTAAATAGAGAAATGAGGAATTCTAGGCACCTCCTTGGCAACTTCTTAGTACTTCTAGGGCTGAAATACACAGCTATATTCTGACCAAAAATGTGGCCTCCCTGTTGTCACAGTATGGGTTTACCCCGAATGCAAATGTGAGCAAAGATACAGGTGAAAGCGATTTATTTAGGAAGTGCTTTTAGGAGAGACCGGCAAGGGAGTGGGAGAAGCAGGATAGGGAAGGCAAAGAAGCTAAGTTTACGGTATGATTTCAGCCTGATTTCAAGGGCATCTCTGGGATATAAATCACTCTTCAGAGTTTCTACTTCCCTGAGGTTTAGGAAGTGGTCTTTTATACCTTGCTTCAGTCAGCATTGGCTAAAAGACAAGAATGGGAAAGGGAATTGGGAGTGAAAAGAATGGAAAATTTCAGTCCTTCTGCTCATGCAAGGCAGCTCCTGTGGCTCCAATTTCCATGGGCAGTCGAAAGTGCCAGTTGTTAGGAGCAAAGCACAGAAGACGGGTTGAGCTCAAGGGGTTAGTGAAAGGAAACCAAGGGGATCTGGGTGGGGTGGCAACAGTGTCCACTATACTTGTGCAGTCTAATGTGTCACCCCGTCAATCCAATATTCTCCAATATTAGGAGAGTTGCCAAGAATTACTTGGAGACCTTAGGGTATTAAGGAGGGCACGTATTGCATGGAGCACTGGGTGTTATACGCAAACAATGAATCATGGAACAGTACATCAAAAACCAACGATGTACTGTATGGTGACTAATATAACATAATAAAAAATTTTTAAAAATAAAAATAAAAAAATAAAATCACACTGTGATCGCAGATGTTCTTCACCAAAAAAAAAAAAAAAAAGAATTACTTGGAGAAAAGTAGAGAGGATGGACTTCAGGCAGGGCTTAATCTCTACTGTTTTCCCAAGAAATTCAAATCTGACCCCAAAGTGCAAAATTCACTTGGGGAAGAGAAACATCCCCCAAAATAAAAACCTACAGCAAGTGGAATTCATTCTTTTTAAAAGGCAGCTTAGGAATAATGTATTATTATATGTCTCTTTCGGTGGATCTCATCTCTACCTCAAACATTTTTTTCAAGATATCCTTCCAATGACATTGTAATACTCTTTCTGAGAGAAGTTCTAGTAAACACTACATTACATTTCCAGGGCTATTTTAGTAGCTCTTGTAGATTGGTGCCATTGGTGACTTCTCAATGGGTCTCCCTTAATCCAACTCAAGATAGCAAGCCCCAAAGTGAACTGGAACAATAGGTCATCATCTATTGGACATTAGTTTATATGCCCCGTAGCTAACTCTTTCATCTCCTTCAAGTGTTTGCTCAAGTATCTTCATTTTCTTTTAGGATTTTATGTATGTATGTATGTATGTATGTATTTATTTAGAGAGTGCTAGTGGGGGGCGCGCAAAGAGGGAAGAAGAGAGAGAACCTCAAGCAGACTTTGCAGTGCGTGCAGAGCCTGACTTGGGGCTCAATCTCATGACCCCGAAACTATGACCTGAGCTGAAATCATGAGTCAGAAGCTTAACTGACTAAACCATCCAGGCACCCTGCTCAAATATCTTCTTTGTTTAAAATTTAAATTCAATTAACATATAGTATATTATTAGTTTCAGAGGTAGAGTTCAATGATTCATCAGTTGTATATAACAACCAGTGCTCATTACATCATATATCCTCATTAATGCCCATCACCCAGTTACCCCATCCATCCACCCCAGCTCCCCTCCAGCAACCCTCAGTTGTTTCCTATGATTAAGAGTCTCTTATAGTTTGTCTCCCTCTCTGATTCCATCTTGTTTTATTTTTCCCCTCCCTTCCCTTATGTTCCTGTTTTTCTTTCTTTAAATTCCACATATGAGTGAAATCATGTGATAATTGTCTTTCTCTGATTGAGATATTTCGCTTAGCATAATACCCTCTAGTTCCATCCATGTTGTTGCAAATGGCAAGATTTCAGTTTTTTGATGGCTGAGTAAAATTCCATTATATGTATCTTCTTTATCCATTCATCTGTTGATGGACATCTGGGCTTTTTCCCTAGGTTGGCTAGTTGTGGACATTGCTGCTATAAACATTGGGGTACAGGTGCCCTGCTCAAATATCTTAATGAGACCTCTTCTAAACACTCTATTTTAAAATTTGTTATAGGTTTTCTAACACAATAAAAAAAATAATTTGGGAAAGAAAATATCAGATAGCAAGCCCCCATCTACCACCACTACCAACTCTCTTGGTCCCTTTACGAGGCTTTGCCATTTATGTTCATAGTGCTCTCACCATCTTCTAACCTACTCTTATCTATCACATCAACATCTTATTGTCTGTTCTCCTCTCCCACTGAAATGAAACTACATGAAGTTAAGACTTCATTTATTTTATGCACTAGTGTGTCCCAAGCACCTAGAACCGTAGCCAACACAGAGTAGGTGCTCAGTAAATCTTTACTGTGTCAGCAGTCCTACAGTTTAAGTGACCCAGATAAACTACAGTTCTCTAAGGAGCATGAGCTCTTCCATCCCTGCCTTGGTGTCAGCCAGTCTCACAATTTAGCCTCAGCTTCTATCCCTGACTCTATTCTCTCTCTCTCTCTCTCTCTCTCTCTCTCTCTCTCTCCTTTTCTCTCTTTCTCTTCTTCCCTCCCTCCCTCCCTCCCTCTCTAATTCCTAAAACAAAAATAACCTGATTAGATCTGATCAGTTACCATCTGGTCAAGAATGTCTCTGTGGGGCTCCCTGGGCTATAGATCCACGATTCAGTCAACTATTGCTGCTCTAGCAGAATTACAAGACAGGAAACATGATGACTTCTGAATTTTAGGAACAATTCATTTTCTCCTCATTCTAAATGAGGTCAGTGGGAAAAGCTGATACTTGGGCTGTGCCTCAAACACGCATTTCAATAAAAAAAATATGTAACTATATATGAATGTGAGTTGACGACCTCAGGGCTCTGGCTCTCTGTCAGTTGGCTCCCAAAATCACCTCTTTTGGGAACCTTTGAGAGAAATTTTATCTATGACAGACTTGCTGGCAAGGAGAAACAGCACAGATGAGAGACCTGGAGTTTAAGGGCAAACTATGATCATATTTAAGTAAATGTGTTTATAGGTTATAGTCTGAACGTGGGAATAAAAAATTGTGGATATAGTGATTCCTTTGACTTCCATAGTCCATAAAATTTAGAAGGAAAAAGCAATTTGATGTTCCAGAAAGAACTGGACACTAGTGTTCTCATCTAGCTTCTGCCTGTAAGAAATTAATTGCCACTGGCTAAGTAATGTAACCTTTCCAGAACCCTGTCTTCACACCTATAAAACAGTGGGGTTGGCCAGGAGAACCTGCAGGGCGTGCCAGCTTGCAGTCACAGGGACCATCACTTAGAATCCTGCATTCAAAGCTTATGGATGAACATTCTGCTAAGTTCCCCAAATATATGCGCTATGCAGTACATTTTCCACAGAGGAAATTTTGAAACTACTACTGAAATTTTAAAATTAAAAATTCCCTATTCAGGCAGAAACTAAACAGTAAAGAAATGTTTAGAAAATTCATCTTTTGTTCATTATCTGGGATTGTTTTATGCCATGTGGACAATTTTAGCCACTTAACAATGGTACCTTTTGACTCCATAAGATATTAAATGTAGTACTAATCCATTGTAATACTAAGAGCCCAGGGCCACAGATAACCCTGCTGAAATAAGCTGCCTGCATTACAGGGAGAGAAATGGATTGCAGAGCAAATGCACCAGGGGTAGGATGTGCACACGGAACTAGTAAGACTGTTCATGTAGCTTTATAACAGCTTTCAGTCTTTTAACAAGACGCCTGTCACATGAGCCCTTTAGTGCTAATAGACTTTGTTCAGGGGCTATTATTGAACTGCCTCTTGCCCAGTATATCAGTACAACATCCAAAAGTATATCTAATCTTTCCTTTGAAAAATTTTCCATCCTTTTGGGTTTCTCTCTAGGAATTGGACTGAATGTGCACTCTGAAAACTCATAGTAACTCCATGTTCCGAAAATACAATGGTATGTTTCTGCCTTAAATAAATAGTAGAGTGACAGAATACAAACCTGGTGCCCATCTGGTCTACCTCCATCATTTAACATGCAGACGACTTTTTAGATGAAGTGACAAGTTATAATGTTATTTTTTAAAAGCCTATAGCAACACTAATAACAAAGGCTGGTACAGTCTTCATGTGTGCCTGACCCTGTTTTAAGGGTTTTACATATATTAATACTTTCAATCCTTCCTCCAGTCTGACCTTTGACAGTCCCATGATGTGCATACTATTTATACCATCATTTTACACATGAGGAAACAAGAAAAAGAGGCTGAGTAAGTTGGTCAATATCACGTGAGTAGTAAGGAAGAGGGCTGGTATTTGAATCCAAGCAATCTGGTCCCACGTGTAAATATATATGTGTGTATCAGAAGGGAAATAGAACCCCAACACAAAGAGGCTTTTTACTAACATTGAAACATAAATACCCATATTTCAGTCAGTTTTCTTCTGTAACAAAGGTAACAATCTGTTTTCCTGGGCAAATGTTGTTGCTGTTGGATCATGAAAGTCGTGCTGGAAGATTACATAGTGGGTCTGGATGTAACAGCAGCATGGCATGCTAGGAGCTCAGTTAGATTTGCGGTATGCTCATTACATGTCCCATTACATAGAGGTAGAGGTAGCTAACTTTGTGGGTTTTAGTAAGACTAACCATATAGGCTTACTCTGTTCTAGAATCCACTAAATGAATTTAACATAAGGAATATGCTATTTGGCACAAAGTGAAAGGATGTAAACTTTCAGTATGATTCAAAGGAATAAGAAGGAAGCAAATCCTGAAAATTCTTATAAGATTTTGAATAAAGAATAATCAGGAAGCCATAATCAAGCATGTAAAGCCTCTTTTATACAAGCCGACCTGCAGAATAAGATCAGTTCAAACTCTTTGACCTTCTAACAGGAGAGTTTCCCCTCATTTCTTCCCCTTTCAACATCATCATATTGATGCTTATCCTTGTTTTTACTGCTTTTACCAAGCTCCTACTACTTCTTGGTACCTAACCTATATTATTTCTAATCCTTAACACATTCCTGCCAATTAAGTATTACTATCTTCATTTATGGTTTAAGAACCTGCAGTTCTGAGACAAATAACTTGCCCAAGGTTATAGCATCACTCATCAGGATGGTAGAGATGAGTTTACCCCACTAAGTTTATCATTATTAATACTAAAACCTAACTCCGCTCAATGCATGCCATGTGCCAAACATTGTGCCAGTTATTTCACACTGCTCATCTTATTTATTTCTCACGATAACTCTATCAAATATATATACTATATATAGGTGTCATTACTCCTACTCTATTGATGAAGGATGGTAGACTGAGTAATTACACTGCTCCTCCAAAGATATCAGTGTTTAAATCCCCAGGACCTATGACTATATTATCTTACACTTTGCAGATGTGATTACTTAAGGGTTTTAAGATGGGAAGTTTCTACTGGATTATCCAGGGTGGCCCAATGTAATCAGAAGCATCCTTGTAAGAGGAAAGTACAGAGAGATTTGACAATAGAAGAGGATTGTCTGAGTGATGCAGCATGAGAAACGTTCAACCAGCCACTGCTGACTTTGAACATAGCAGAAGGGGCCACTAGCCAAGGCCTTTAGAAATTAGAAATGGCAAGCAAATGGATTCTCCCCTGGATCCTCCAGGAGGAACACAGCCCTGCTGACTCATTTTCAGGCTTCTGGTCTCCAGAGCTCTAAGATAATACATTTGTGTTGTCTTAAATCACTGAATTTTTTGCATTTTTTTGCAGCAGCAATAGGAAACGAATACAAGAGGGGTTATGTCATGTGCCTAATATCATACAATTACTAAATGGCAGACTTAAAAGTCAAATGCAGATCTGTGCAACCACAAAATCTAAGTGAACGTGTTTTTCCAATCATGATTATGGCAATACATTCCTCATGGCGCTTATTCCTATGTACATTACTCTTCTCAAAAAATCTCAGAATATTTGATTTCTACTTTTCATTTGTTGGAAATTTAAGCTGTCCAAACAGCACCCATTGGTTACAAGACGAGAATATGAGAATTGATAATATTTTTGCCAAATCCCACCAATACACAACTCAGAACTGAAAATAGATCATATTCTCATAGGACTGGTTTTCTGAAAACAACTGCTTGAATTGAAGAGAGAAGAAAATATCTGGCCAGGAAAAGTTATGAACATAATCTAATAGTGCAAAAATAGACTGTCATCTGACCCTTAGAGATTTTTGCCTACTTATAACTTTAATTAAAACATAATTGTTATCATGATTTTATAACAACATTCCTTGTTTTACAATTTTTTCATTGAAGTATTATTATATATGGTAACAGATCCTAAATGTACAGCCTGATGAATTTTGACTCATGTGTACATTCACATAACCAATATCCCCTTCAAAACAGAACATTTTCCATCACCCTACAAAGTTTCCTTTTGTCACTTACAGTTTTCATCTTGAAAATGACAAAGATTAAATTGTAAACAATTGATTTCTTACTCCCTAGGTCACAATCTTCAGTGCCCACATTTGATAATAAATGTATTTGGAATAGAAATTAAAGTACACCTAGAGAATACTTGCTCACCTTTCATCTCATTTAATGGTCTTCAAAATTTGTCCCCAACCTACCTCCATAATTTTGATCCTTTTCTCCCCTTTGATTTCTCCTCTTTGATCATATGCTCCCTATCCCTAGCATACCTTTCTTCACCACCCTGTACTCCTAGAGAATGTCTGTACATCTTTTAATATCAATTCAAGGACTACTCTTTATAGAAACCCTTCCTAAAGTCTCCCCTAACCTGAAGAAGTATCTCTTCCTTTGTAACTGCCTTAGTCCATTCAGGCTATTATAAGAGAACACCATAGATTGGTGGCCTATAAACAACAGAAATTTATTTCTCATAGTTCTGGATGCTGGGAAGTCCAAGATCAAGACACTGGCAGGTCTGGTGGCTGATGAGGGCCTGCTTCTAGCTATGCCCTCAATGGTAGAATGGGGCAAGGGAGCTCTCTGGGGTTTCGCCTCCTGCAAATGCCACCTTGTATTGCACATTAAGAATTAGGATTTAACTTACAAATTTTGGGGGACACAAACATTCATTCAGTAACAGTGCCCCACTGTGTCACAATCACTCTGCTCACATAAAGCGCATTATTGTATTTCTTTACATTTGAGTCACTCTCATTAGGTCATAAAATAGGGTTGCAGATGCCTTAACGACCAAGACGAGTGAATGAGTGAAGCGGCTAGGATTAATTAATAGGGATCAATGGGGAGTGCAGCAAACTAGAAAGTGTATACCACCACCTAGAGAAAGTAAATGAACTCTTAAAAATATAACAAAACAAAACAAAACAAATCCCCCCAAAAACTATGAGGCCAAAATATTTTGACACTATTCTTTCATGTATATGCCACTAAAGTAGATGTGGACTCTTCGGGATGAAGGGGGACAAATCTTCCTGAGTGGCCAAAATTTAAGAGTTTGCATGTCAGGGAGTCTCCAGTTCAGTCCCTGTCTACCAGTCCTCGCTGCCTCCTGGAGAGTAAACCATAGTTAATAGCCCTTACCTAAATTTCCAAGTATTATTTGAGAAAACAGGAAACAGTTTTCATCCCAATACCTAATTGCTCACAGATTAATTTTACTTCCATAAAGTCAAGTGAAGATATGACTTCTCATGAATGATATTTTCCTCTGTTTGACATCATACAACAGCTCTTTCTCATTAAGCAACATGCTTAAACTTGGGATGTAAAAATATATACAACATGTTTACATTTTATAGACAACTATTGCACATGATGTGTTTAATTGATCTAAATTTATGGCATGTTGTCAGATAACCTCCTCACTAATGCTCACAAGTCTTTTGTAAGGTTTATTCATTTCTTTACAACATGACTTTCTTGGGTGTTTTCACTTTCCTTGTTAGGAGCCTCACTTCAAACTGTATATGATGGAGTATGTGCTAGGAAAGAAATACAAGCCAGAATGTTGAGCGGTGCCACTAGGCAGATGTTGCTTTGAGGAAATCAAGTCCCAGAACTTCCACAGGAAATGTGGAGCAAAGAACAAACAATTCGGGTAAACTCCCTTTAATCCCCTAGAAGACTATGATAAGTGATCTTTGTTAGAATGTTAGATGATGCTAATGTAATTTGAAGCATCTGCTTAGGTAGGCAGTGTGGTGCGGAGATTAATAGTACAGGCCCTGAAGTCAGAGGTCTTGGGTCAGAGCTAAGGTCACACTTAATCACGTAAGCCTCAGGTTCCTCATCTGTAAAACTAGCTGCCTCATAGACTTGTTAAAAAGATCAAGTGAGAGAATTGGCAAAGTACTTCCATCAATTCTGATACATAGTAAGGCTCAATAAATGATAACATGCGTTACTACTCTATTTGCCTGAAATTAAACCAAGAAATTAGATGACATTTAATTTGTGTATGGTGTGAGACAGTGGTCAAGTTTCATTCTTTTGCATGTAGCTGTCCAATTTTCCCAGCACCATTTATTGAAGAGACTGTCTTTTTTCCACCAGATGTTTTTTCCTGCTTTATCAAAGATTAGTTGCCCAAAGAGCCGAGGGTCCATTTCTGGGCTCTCTATTCTGTTCCATTAGTCTATGTGTCTGTTTTTGTGCCAGTACCATGCTGTCTTTGTGATCACAGCTTTGTAGTACAGCTCGAAATCCGGCATTGTGATGCCCCCAGCTTTGTTTTTCCTTTTTAACAGTTCCTTGGAGATTTGGGGCCTTTTCTGGTTCCATACAAATTTAAGGACTATTTGTTCCAGTTCTTTGAAAAATGTCCTCGGTATTTTGATCGGGATAGCATTGAAAGTGTAGATTGCTCTGGGTAGCATGGACATTTTAACTATGTTAATTCTTCCAATCCATGAGCATGGAATATCTTTCCATCTTTTTATGTCTTCCTCAATGTCTTTCAAGAGTGATTTATAGTTTCTAGAATATAGGTCCTTTACGTCTCTGGTTAAGTTAATTCCAAGGTAACGTATGGTTTTTGGTGCTATTGTAAATGGGATGGATTCCCTAATTTCTCTTTCTTCAGTCTCATTATTCGTGTATAGAAAGGCAATGGATTTCTGAGCATTGATTTTTTATCCTGCCACATTACTGAATTGCTCTATAACTTCTAATAGTTTGGGAGTGGCTTCTTTGGGGTTTTCCATATAGAGTATCATGTCATCTGCAAAGAGAGACATTTTGACTTCTTCTTTGCCGATTTGAATACCTTTGATCCCTTTTTGTCGTCTGATTGCTGTTGCAAGGACTTCTAGTACTATGTTGAATAATAGTGGCGAGAGTGGGCATCCTTGTCGAGTTCCTGATCTTAAGGGAAAGGCTTCCAGCTTTTCCCCATTGAGAATAATATTTGCAGTAGGCTTTTCATAGATGGCTTTTATGAGATTGAGAAATGTACCTTCTATTCCTACACTCTGAAGGGTTTTAATCAGGAAAGGATGCTGTATTTTGTCAAATGCTTTTTCGGCATCGATTGAGAGGATCATATGGTTCCTGAGTCTTTTCTTGTTGATATGATGTATCACGCTGATTGATTTGCGAATATTGAACCACGCTTGCATCCCAGGTATGAATCCCACTTGATCGTGATGGATAATCCTTTTAATGTACTGTTGGATTCTATTAGCAAGTATCTTGTTGAGGATTTTGGCGTCCATATTCATTAGGGAAATCGGTCTGTAATTCTCCTTTTTGAGGGGGTCTTTGCCTGGTTTGGGGATCAAGGTAATATTGGCCTCATAGAATGAGTTTGGTAGCTTTCCTTCTGTTTCTATTTTTTGAAATAGCTTTAGGAGAATAGGTATTATTTCTTCTTTGAATGTTTGGTAGAATTCCCCAGGAAAACCGTCCGGGCCTGGAGTTTTGTTATTTGGAAGGTTGTTTATCACTGACTCAATTTCTTCATAATTAATTGGCCTGTTTAAGGAATCAATTTCTTCCGGTTTCAATCTTGGTAGTTTATAGGTTTCCAGGAAGGATTCCATCTCTTCCAGATTGCTTAGTTTATTGGCATATAGCTGTTGATAAAAATTTCTAATAATCCTTCCAATTTCAATGGTGTTCGTCGTGACCTCTCCTTTTTCATTCATAATTTTAATAATCTGGGTCCTTTCTCTTTTCTTTTGGATAAGTCTTGCCAGTGGTCTGTCAATTTTATTGATTCTCTCAAAGAACCAGCTTCTAGTCCTGTTGATCTGCTCTACTGTACTTCTGGTTTCTGCTTGATTGATTTCAGCTCTAATTTTGGTCAACTGCTTCCTCGTGCGTGGATTAGGCCTGTCCCTCTGTTGCTGTTCCAGCTTCTTGAGGTGAGAATATAAAAACTGCATTTTAGATTTTTCTATTCTTTTGAGTGAGGCTTGGATGGCTATGTATTTCCCCCTTAGGACTGCCTTTGCAGTATCCCATAGGTTTTGGACTGTTGTATTTTCATTCTCATTGGTCTCCATAAATTGTTTAATTTGATTTTTGATTTCCTGGTTTATCGAGTCATTCCTGAGCAGGATGGTTCTTAGTCTCCAAGTGTTTGAGTTTCTTCCAAATTTTTCCTTGTGGTTGAGTTCCAATTTCAGAGCGTTGTGGTCTGAGAATATGCAGGGGATAATTTCAATCTTTTGGTATCGGTTGAGACCTGTTTTGTGTCCCAGAACATGGTCTATTCTTGAGAATGTTCCATGGGCATTAGAATAGAATGAGTATTCTTTGGTTCTGGGGTGTAGTGTTCTATATATATCTATGAGGTCCAACTCGTCGAGTATGGCATTCAAAGCCTTTGATTCTTTGCTTAGTTTTTGCCAGGGTGTTCTGTCTATTTCTGAGAGTGGAGTGTTGAGGTCCCCTACTATTAATGTATTTTTATTTATATGTCTCTTTATTCTGGTTAAGAGTTGGCTTGTGTATCTTGCTGCTCCCCTGTTGGGGGCATATATATTTATAATTGTCATATCCACTTGTTGAATACTTCCCTTAAGAATAATATAGTGCCCTTCTGCATCTCTAACTATAGTCTGTAGTTTAAAATCCAATTTATCTGATATGAGAATTGCTACCCCAGCTTTCTTTTGAGGTCCATTTGCGTGAAAGATGGTACTCCATCCCCTTACTCTCAGTCTGAATGCATCTTTGGGTTCGAAATGAGTCTCTTGTAGACAGCAAATGGATGGGTCATTTCTTTTTATCCAATCTGCAACCCTGTGGCGTTTTATGGGATGGTTCAAACCATTTACATTAAGACTGATTACTGAGAGATATGATTTTAATGTTGCCATGTTGCCAGTAAAGTCTTTGTTTGTATTGGCTGTGACTTTCTGTTCTGTATCACTCTTGGGGCCTTTTTACTTTTATAGAACCCCCCGTAATATCTCCTGTAGGGCTGGTTTCGTGGTTACAAAATTGGTTAGTGACTGGCGATTCTGAAATGTCTTTATTTCTCCATCAATTCTGAATGACAGCCTTGCTGGATAAAGGATCCTTGGCTGCATGTTTTTCTCTGAAAGAGCTTTAAATATGCTCCCCCAACCCTTTCTCTCATTCCAGGTCTGTGTAGACAGGTCTGACGTAATTCTGATGCTTTTGCCTTGGTACGTGAGAAATTTCTTTGCCCTGGCCGCTTTCAATACTGTATCCTTGCATCTAATATTTGCGAATTGCACTATGACGTGACGTGGCGTAGGTTTGTCGTGGTTGAGCTTGGGAGGGGTCCTCTCTGCCTCTTGGACACGAATGTTTGTTTCCCTTGCTAGATTAGGGAAGTTTTCAGCTACAATTTGTTCAAATATCTCTTCTAGACCTCTGTTTTTCTCCACCCCCTCGGGGATGCCGATGATTCTAACATTGGATCGTTTCATTGAGTCAGTAATCTCCCGTAACCTACATTCGTGGGCGTGGATTTTTTTAAGACCATCTTCTATTTTCATTTTTTCCTCTATTAACCCATCCTCCAATTCACTAACCCGTTCCTCTGCTTCTGCGACCCTGGCCGTCAGAGCCTCTAGTTTTGCCTGCATTTGGCTCATAGAATTTTTAATTTCTGTCAGATTCGCTCTCATTTCTGTCCTTAGGGATTCTATATTCTCAGTAACCTTTTCGTTAATAGTTTTTTCAATTCTACTCATCATTTTGACCATCGTTACTCTGAATTCCATTTCTGATAATTTGGTTACATCCATATCCATTATTTCTGTGGCAGAGGCCACAGAATCACTGTCTTTTCTTTGCTGGGGGGGGCTTCTCCTTCTTGTCATTCTGATGAAGAGAGGTTGCGGGGTTTCCAGAGCCCAAATTATTGACTGGGTCCCAGGCCGTGCCCCTTGTTTTATAGGGATCGCTTTCCCTGGAGGTTTGCTGTGCCTCTTCTGAGAGTCAGAGCAGCAGTGGCCGAATCTCAGCCTCTGTCTCAGAACAGAGGGATCGTGGTCCGTTCTCCACTGATGTTCTGGCCACTTTAACTCTGTTTCTGTTGGTGCTGCTCAACCCTGCAGCGTCCTGGGATGTGCGCCCCACACCCGGTGTCCCAGCCCTCACTTCCAGGGCCGGCGCGTCTCTGTCATTTGTGGTTCTAACACCACCAGCCGCCAGCCGCCCCCACGTGCTCCGAAGCTTTGGCCCTAAGTCTGCTTGTGCATTCCCCAGCTCACGGTTTCTGTCGGCTCTCTCTTGGGTGCCGGTCCCGCGAGTCCACCCGCTCCCCCGTGCAGGTGGCTACCGCTTCCCGGCGCCCCAACGTGGCGGCTCCCTCCCCCTTCCGTTTATCTTCTGATGTCTGTGCGCGATTTCACGACTCCCTGCTTCGTACCTCAATACTCAGCGTTGGAGATGTTCATTTGTAGAGATCCAGATGTATCTTCCTGCATCTCATGCTGATTCCGTGGGTGTTCAGGATGGTCTGGTACCTATCCAGCTTGACTCAGGGGACCAGCTGAAAAAGGGATCCCCTACTCCTCCATCTTAACTCCTCTCCGATCTTTCAAATTCTTATTCAAGCATGGTGAAGAGAATATAGTTCAATCTCTAGTTGAGTAATTATAAATAATTAAATTTAATTAAACCCTAATTATGCATAGAGAAAGCCTCACATTTCCTGGGGCCTTAATATGTTCCTGCAGTCTCATGACTACATCGGCTGACTGCACACAGCAACACAAAACTTGAAAATTGATAAGAAACCTAAAAAATCGGTAGATGCCACTATTCAAAATGTGTCCTTGAACGAGTCACTCAACTTTTGTGAATTGTAACTTCCTTACTTACATAGCCTGGAATAGGACCAGTTTCTTCAAAGCTGTCTTCCAGATTTGGACCAGCTTCTTCAAAGCTCTCTTCCACAACCTGTGCTTGTGTGATCATTACTCCACTTTATTCCTATCCCAACATAATTTAAGGAAAGCAGCCCATCCCCATCATTAACTGTCACAAAATTCTCAGATAGAATGACAGAGGCCGCCTACTGGACACTATCAGAATTGCTTATGGGGTGAGAAGGAAATTTGTGAATGGAAGACATCCCTCCATCCTAAGGTAATCATTCAGTGCTCTACAGGTAGGCTCTGCTTTCCTCTTCTCCACTGACTGAACTACACCAACCTCCAAATATTAGATTTTAAAACACATATTATTTAGAAAACCTCTAATCCAGGTGTCAAAACACATGGCTCTCAGACTATTAACGGCCTGTATATTTTATAGTTTATACAGTGTTCTTAAAATTTTGGATTAGTTGCCAAAACTTACAATTCAGAAGACTTTACAAAAATCTAAATTTCTAGTTTCCTCTGACAATTCAAGCAATCAGGATATTATACTAGGGTCTCATTCCTGCAGAGCTAGGAATTTGGACATTGACTGAATATCTAATGGCATTAAGAAATTATTGTTGAAATTATTGTTACTTTTTAAGGTATGATAATGATTTATAGTTATTTTTAAAGAGGCCTCATATTTTAGAGATACAGATTGAAATAGTTACAGGTGACACAATATATTTTCAGTGATGAGCTTCAAGGTATCCAATGGTGGTTATGAGCTAGTTGCATAGGGGGTGGATAGATGCCTGAAACAAGGTTGACCATAAGTTGGTCATTATTGAAACTGTAGGGTAGGTACATCAAGATTTGTTATATTATCTTTCTACTTTTATAATGTTTAAATTTTTGCATTATAAGAAGGTTTAAAAAATGGAAAACTTGAAAAATTAAAGTTTGACAATATCCAGTTTTGCAGGGATACAGGACACTGGGAGTATAAGTTGGTCCGTTTACTTTAGAGAACACTTTGTCAGTATCTGGTAAATCTCAGGGTGGGCCACGCCAGACTGTGTGACAATTTCACATCTAGTTATATATCTCAGAAAAATTTTTTCATATCTACATGAGAACACACATACAAGATGCTGTTACTTCCTGCCAAAGAAAAAAAAAGAAAGAAAATACCCTGTATGTTCATTAACAGAAAAGAGGATAAATCAATCCGTACACACAAAATTCACCAACTCTGGATGGTGGCTACTGTATATTTATGTTTTGCTATATTATCTACCAGAGACACCAGCATGTTTAAAATGGTTCATCATTCTAAGATAAAAATGTTCTGTGTCTGTAATGCAATAATGGGATGTTGCAACTGTTTCAAAATTGCCGAAAAGTAAATTAATAATTTAAGCTGATGTGAAGACAATAATCAGTCAAGGGAACTGAGAGTTTAAATCTGTGGTGTTAAATGGGTGTTGGGATACTCAACTGGCCCCTTAGCAAAGGCTTAGCTTTAACTACAGCTGTTAAAGGGGAAAAACATACATCATTACACTAGCTTCTATTTTTAGTGCACACAATGAAAATTAGCTGTTTGTTCCCTCCCTTGACTTTTGGAAATCATAGTTTCCACTTGTAATGTAGAACATTTTTGTGCGAGCTTGCCTTTGTAGAGTTACTGCATTATTAGATGCCTCATATATACAAATGCTTACTTGTAATACATTTTAAAGAGCCCAGATGAGACATTTGCTTCTTTTTTTGCACTACATTTGAAATTAGACTGTAGAAAACAGTGATGACTATATCCAAATCTGAAGGCAATAAAGAACTACAGAACAATCCACTCCTTGTTGGTTACAGTGGTTTCTTTCCAAATGAAAAAGATATTTTAAATGCTCAGAGATTTTTTTTTCCTTTTCCTCCCAACCTCATTTTCTTTCTTTCTTTTTTGTTATTAGTATTGTCCTAGAAGGGATGACCCATGACATCTCTCCCATTCTGAGAAAGTTTATTTTTGTACTGCAGCCATATCTGAATGTTGGCAGTTGGCACTTAGCATGTTCATTCTCACAATGTGTGAAATGTGCTGTACAACTGTCCCATATGCATGACTCCACAAAGTTCCTTCTGCTGCACAGCCAAAGCCTGTCAGCAGTATCTTTGGGGTGCAGCAATAAGAAGTGGTTCGATGGAGACAGAAGTCTAGCCTCTGAGTGCTGTGAACTCAGCCACTGAGGGGCTATTGTTTGTATCTTGCTAAGTAAGGAAGCGATAGAAAGACTCCAAATATGCTTGGTAGAATCTCTGAAAGAAAGCTGAGTCAAAAATCTCTAGAATCCCTGCCTCCTTCATTTCAAGCTCTTCAAAAAAGAAAGAGCTGGCTCTCTATTTGGATGAGTGATGAGATGGCACAATCACCCAAGGGTGACAGGAGTAGGCATCACTTTTGTAGTGTTGGAAAATGGTCTTCAGAAGCAGGACCCGATGCAGGGGTGTGTGTGTGTATGTGTGTGTGTGTGTGTGTGTGATACAGACATTAGCCCAGTGCTCTCCTGTTCAGACAGTGATGTAAAACAAAAACAAAAACAGAAAACCATTCAGGTTTGGAATGAATCATGGGATTCTATCCTTCCTTTTCCTGAACTGGAACACACCAGGAAAATGGCCTCAATGACATCGGGAGGCTGAGTGTGCGAGACTATAGCTTTGCTTAAGCCAAAGCAAGGGCAATCTTTTCCCACTCTCCTCTGCTGCTCTTTCATCAGATTCTCTTTCTGTTAAGGGAGTGGAATGCAATAGATATATGAACTCTTTACTATCTTTGTGTTAATATATATTTTTGCCTTCCATTTTTTCTTGTTCTGTTCCCATTCCTTTCCTAATTTTCTTTCTCCTGCTTCTAGCTTGACATTTATAATAACCTTTTCATCTGGTTTCTACCCCAAACCACATGTTTGCATATTGGTTCTTAGGACTTCTGGTTATTGCAGTTGTCATAGTTCTTTGCTAGCTGTTTTCTCATCTTGTAACAACTTCATCATAACTTGGATGTCTGTAAGAAAATAAAACAACATAAACCCACTCTCATACTAAACTATGACTTCTGAAATTAATCCGAAAATCATATTTTTTTAAATAAAATCCTGAGAGTTAATGGGTCAGTAAATAATTACAGGGTTTTTCTCCCCAAAAAGAATGCAAAAAACAAGAAGGATTTTTACCAAAGTGAAGAGCAAAGGCATGTTTATTGCTTGAGACTTCAAAAAAATGTGGGAATAATTAATTCCTGCAAACAAAATTCTCATCCCGTGGTTGTAATCAATTTGACTGAAACCTTAGATTTATCTGAATTCTTCTTGGGTCTAGAGCGTTTACAATCTAGTATTAGGGGTCACAGTTTGTAACAGTTCTTGGAATAACAAGAAAATCGCTGCATATGTTCAGCTCCTCTTTGTCTGTGAATATTTATTGGTCTAATATTTTGTCAACAGTTCATCAAGGTAATTACTGAGCAGCCTGTCAATTTCATCTTGCGGGACCACCACTTCCATCCGTGAGACCTTCCAGTAGTCTCTCCGTGGAAGAGAGACATGTAGGATTAGTTCAGAGGCTAGGTGGAGGAACACCATTCTTTTATCTTCAGGAATCTAATCCGTCCTGATACCAGACCCAAGTCGTTTATGCTTTCTCAAAATTTTTTTTTACAGAAAAGTTTTTGTTGGTTCGAGTTCTGTTATTTCTGTAATGTGATAGTACTCTTAGTATCCAATTTTTGTTTTTGCAGAACTGAGCAAGTAAGTCGACCAAGACTAAAACCACAGTTGCCAGCACAGTGTTTATCTAGTTTAACAGCACGAGGTAGCACTTTACAGGCATTAACTCATTTAATCTCCGTAATAGCCCTGTGAAGTAAGTTTGACTTTTATCCCCATTTTAAGGGTGAAGAAACTAAGGCACAACTTGGTTTAGTGACCTTGCCGCAGGTCACCAGATAGCAAGTCGTAGAGCCTGACTCCAAGTCTCCAATGTTATTATGCTAGTTTGTACCTCTCTGCTATAGAGCTTCTGGTGCTGCCTCGGTATTCGATACAGGTCTGTAAATGTCAGAACAAGTGAAAAAGAGAAAGGGAGGAAAAAGGGAAAGATGAGAAAGAAGGAATTGTAAAAATACACGAACCTAAAAATGGGAGTGATGATTCAGAGATAAAATTGGGATTTCAGTTTTCTTATTATTATGCAGCACCATGTGCAATAAACTTTCATTATCTTTTTACTATATTTTGATAACCATAAAATATAGGTAATATTTATTTAAATTTTAAAACAAAATAAGGAATGCCCATGAAACTAACACACATTCAAAAACCAGGATGTGAGTCTTCCTTAGGTTGTTCCTTCCAATAGATTCAGTTTTGCTTGATTTTGAGTTTTATCAAAACGGTATGATACACTATGAAGTCCTCTGTAACTTGCTTTTTTTCGCTTCACATTACACTTCTAAGATTCATCTATGTTGAGTAAAGTCTTTTTTATAAAATGGCTTGTAGTTTTCAAATAACTATTATGTAAATTATCTCATTTGACTTACATGAAAATCAATTGGAAATAGGTAGATTGATCTAATTTTTCTGTTTCCTTCTACAATAGTATCAAAGACTATTCTGGCAACCACTAACGAATCCAGATTTTTAGCCAGGCACCATATGCATCAAGACTCACAGGTCAATGTGGGCTCTGAGTCTTCACACAAAGGGTAACACTACAAACTTTCCCTGTCAGGGAATATGTCTGAATGCTTGTAGCTGTGAATTTACTTTCCATGTGGTATGGTGTTACCACATTATATTCAAAGAAAAAAAGTAAAATAAAAAGAGTCAATGAACTTTCCTTAGGACTTCGTGGAAATTCATCGTATTTCCATATGTATGGCACATAAATACAGCTTTGTGTTCATTCCAAATATGACTGTCATGTCTATTTCACCATATCCTATAGGATAGGGTAAATAATAGCATATGTAAATTCCCCAAGAAATGTATCTGAGGGAAGATTCTGTCTTTCATTACCTTCCGGATATCGTTTTCAGACATTCTTTCAGCTGCCTGGCAAGCATGTGAAGCAGGAAGAAACCTGATGTTCCTGCGGTTGTCATGGTTTGAGTTATTTATTACTCAGTCATGTGCTAATATCTACTTACAAAATAGCACTGGTTAGCAGAGAAATTAGAATTCTGCTTTCCTCCATGAAATGTTCAAAACAAATGTACCATGATACCTGGGAGGAGATTAAAAATGCAGAAAGTTCCTGCTCACTAAACTGAAAGAGTGATGGTTTCCTCCATGGCACTGGACTTCTTAACTAAAGTTCTGGCCACCCAGAAGGGAGGCTTCAGTAACGAACAGGAGAAACTAACATCGGCGCACCCTTCCCCGACTGTTGGGAAAGGGCTGAAAAGTGAATTTTGCACAAAAACTTTTCAAGTGTACGCTTGCTTGTACACTGATTAACTAATTTAACTGCCTAACCATGAAAAGATTAGTCGTTCCTATCCAAGGAGTAAAATATATGCATAGACCAGCATCAGTGCAGTCTGTAAAAAGAGTGAGAATCGGCTTGCGCTAAGCAGTCAGACTAAAACATTTACCATCCTGAAGACAAGAACAAGTTATTCAGTATCCTTTAAGCAGCCCAAAGAACTGCACTCCTTTGAGTTTATATGACATAAGAAAAAAAAATGCCAGGCAAATGTCGTTTCCTGTCGCCTCATTAGCCTGCAGTGCAGTAAAGAAGTAGAGAGCACATTTGGAGTAAACCAGACATGAGTGCAAGGCTCATCTTTGCCAGTTACCAAATCTGCAACTTAACATAGTTCCATAATCTCTCTGAACCTCCGTTTCTAACACGATAAAATGGGGGTTTTCTTATGGTCTGTTTTTCATAGGACAGCTGTGAGTGTTAAATGAGCTGAAGCATGTAGATCACTGGACAGGACCTGCCAATGTAGCAAGAGCTCCTTAGAGGAGAGTGTCCCATTGAGCGACCAGGTCATCGTGCTGATTTAAAGTGCTCGGTCGTACTTGCCATTCTAGGACCATGTTTTCCTGCCGACAGAGCTGGTGGTTGCATTCTTAGACATCCCCGCGCATTTGGTTTCCATGTGGCCCCCAGCTGGAGAAGACGGATGGGAGTCAGTGCTCTGTAGCACGTGGGGAGCAGCCAGTTTGCACTAGGGTTGCACTTTCTTTGCTCAGCCATCTGACGGGTGGGCGGAAGAGGCCCAGCAGCCTCCTCTCCCCAGCGTCATCCCCATGGAGAGTCAGTATACACAACCCACTTTCATTTTGCCTCCACATGGAGACTGTTGTTCTTTTCTAGGGCTTCATGTTTTCTTTCTTTCCAGGTCCTTTTCATGTTGAAATTGGGCAAGATCTACCTGCACAGCAGGCATGCTCTCCCCTCCTGATGAGCATCTTATTTCTTGTTTCCATCCCACATGGTTAAAGCTGGTTGTTTTGGGAAACAAACAGGCTAGGACAAAGTTAGGGCAAACAGGATGTGTTCCCACTCAGGGGGTGGCATCCATAAAGGAGAGTCCCACGTGAGGTATGCTCTCTCACCCCGTTACTCAGTTTGAAATGATCAAAAGGAGCGAAGAATATCTGGACACGAGATTGGCTGGTTTCGATCAGAGCCTACTTTGCCTCAAAAACAAAACTGGACATGATATTTTAAAGACAGAATTCACTTGGAAACTATAATCAAGTAGCATAAATGTACTTATGATATGAAACTGAATGATTCCAAAACTCTCCCAATGACTAGCATTTAACTAGAACATGATGATTTTAGCTCACCACTGAATCGAATGTATCTCAGACAGGCAGAAGGAAAAAGTAAAGGAAGAAGGGACCTTCCAGTTCAGTTCAGGAATGGAAACTGAAAAAAGCAAGGGTAAGGTAGAGAAGGGAAACACTGAAGGGAAAATGGGTCGAAAGTACTGTATTTTCAATGAGAAATGGCCATGCCCTGAATTTAGAGTTTTCTGGGGGCTTCTTGCCCAGGACTTCTCAGAAATTCTTACAGGAATTGTCAAGATGATTTCTTGCTGCTACTTTCGTCCCCTTGAGCTGTTTATGCGCAGGCAGTCAGTTAGAAGTGAGAGTCCCAGCTGGTAATTCCTTCGGCTGCGTGTTCCTCTCTTGGTACAGCTTCATGTTTGACTGTTTGGCTTGTCATTTTCTTTTTCCCAATATAATTCTTATACTCACTGTCATTCTTGAAGTCTATATACAGTCAGCTACATTGATCGAGACTGACTAGGATTCTTTTCTTAAGCAGATTTTAAACTCATTTGAACATATTTCTATTGAAATTATTTTAATGCATTCTAGCACACATTTTTAAAAACTTTTAAATTTAACTTTTTAAGGAGTAAATGGAACTGTTGATTGTGGTGGTAGTTTTTCAAAACTCACAGAACTGTACACTAAGTGGGTGAAATCTACTTAAGTCAATTACATCTCAATTTTTTAAAAAAAAGTTTTGAAATCTGGCAAAATTATCTGCTGAATTGGGGCACTATAGATAAATAGAACAAGTTGGGTGTCATATACTGAAGCTTAGAACATCACGAGACCTAGATTTTAGGGCCAGGTACGCCACTAATGAACTGTGGGATCTTGGGTGTGCGGTTTAATCTCCAAGGGCTCAGTTCATCATCTCTAAAATGAGGGGTTTCTCCAGATTAACATTTCTCAAAGTTATGTTTGGCGTAATTCTGACTCTTCAGGAGTTTTTTAGTTTTTATGTGAAAAGAAAGGGGGGGGGAGTTCCTTTGTCAAATTTAAGAATGTTTACATCAAACAATTCAAATAGGTTTATTTAGTGCAAGACTCGTCACAGTCTTTTTGCCCATATACACATGTGTATGATGTTTCCTAAACTTAATTAATCATCACATCCTTCATCCACTCTACCCCAGCCTCCAGCATCTGCAGGTCTGGTTTATAAACTTTGGGAGACACTTAGCAAATCCTAATGCCTTCTTGACAATTATTCCGATCATTTTCTCAACCACCATTTTCTTAAAGAATTTTTATTTATTTGTCAGAGAGAGAGCACAAGCAGTGGGGCATCAGGCAGAAGGAGAAGCAGGCTCCTCGCTAAGCAAGGAGCCTGATGGAGGGCTTGATCCCAGGACCCTGGGATCCTGACCTGAGCCGAAGGCAGATGCTTAACTGATTAAGCCACCCAGGCATCCCTTGGCCACCATTTTTATTTGGATACTTAAATTCAGACACATAAGCAAAATGAAGCTATTAGTTGGTTATTATAACACAGTGATTTACCACCAGGAGTCTGAATAATTGGGACAACACTTCATATTGCTTGTGCGGACACAGATATGGTCACTGTATTCATTGCACAAATAAATTTCAGGTTTGCCCCAGCATCTTTTGAGTGAGGTGTATGTAGAAAGCAGGCTGAGGCCAGCAGAAATGAGAGGTAGAAGTATGGGCAGTGTCAAGCCAAATTCTACTGGAAAATTAAAAATATGGTAAGCCTCAAAATGTTTGAACCCTGTTACAGACTTGAATCAACTATTTTCTCTTTCCTCCCCAACAACTGTAAGAGTCAGGTTATAGTACCAGTAAAAGGCCCTATTTTTAGCCCCACTCTAGGAGCCTGTGTACTTACTATTGGGGTGCAAATCTGGGGATGGAGGGAGCTTTTTGAACTGCATAAATAGAAGAAGCAGTAGACTGTTTTTCCACACTGTGATCAGCAGCCCAGCTTTACACAGTATGTCTCTAAGGAAAACCTCATCTTAACTTTTCCAAAGTTCTTTTGGTATATATCACATTATTTATACGCTGTCAAAAATTGGCTGAAACCCAGTTATCTACAGCTATCCACAATTCCTAGAAAATTTAGCATATAATGTTCCTGTGGCCTTCTCTGTCTTTTTACAAGGAACTTATCTAGATATATTAACGGTTATTGGCCTCCTTTACCATTCTTTTGCAACAAAATCCTTCTGGACAACACAAATAGAGAAAATGTAAATACGCTCACATATAATAAATGACTGATTTTACAATAGCTTGACTGTATGCTATATATGATGAATCCCAGCAGGCTTCTCTCTTTCCTAGTGGAAAACAACAGTGGTTGATCTTCTTCTGTTCCTAGAAATAATACACTATTAAGCAATTCCTAACATATATATTTTTGTAAGTTAAATAGAAATAAAAATCTTAGTAATTAAATTAATGGCATAATTTTCTTGGAAGTCCTGACTGGAGTCCTCAGTCAGAGTTGCAGAAAATAAAATTATGGAATACACCATTGGAAACAGAAGGACAATAGAAATTTGTGGCCTCTCCAGGGCAAAATTTTGAGAATGGTCTCACTAGCCCTTTGCTTGAAAATAAACCAATTTTCCTTTGCAATATTAGAAATACTCAGGTTTCACTTAAGCCTATAAAGAAAGGAGGAAAACACAAGCAAGTGTTGTTTTCTCCTGTATACTAGAGCAGTATTTAACCACCAGCAAGGTGAATAACTGATCCTTTCTACCACTGCCTCTACTTACACTGCTATACTCCAAGTATCCTGCAAATGAATAACATGTACCCATTGAGTCACTATAAATACCTTGAGTTGATTTCGTTGGACTTTGAATTAATGAATTGCAGACTCTCTTTAACCCTTAAACTATAACCTTTAACCTTTCCATATTCTACCTGTTCTCAAATGCTCCTGGGACTGCTTGGGTAAAAAATACTTTCAAAATTATAATATTTCTGTGTTTGGTTTGATGTTAGTAACATGGAATCAGATCTAGAGAATTAATGCCATTAACATCTTATATAGAGACATTAATTCTTGACTTAAAAGTTAATATTTCATGAGATAATAAAATTATATTGGTCATTAGATTTTTTTTGTAATCTCCTTCAGTTCAGATATTTATATAAACTTAAAAATTATATGTTTGATTTTGGTTGTGCAAGATGAATAAGTCTTAGAGATCTGCTGTATGCTATATATATGATGAATCCTATAGTTAACAATACTGTACTGTATACTTAAAAATTTGTTAAGGGGCCCCTGGGTGGCTCAGTCTGTTAAAACATCCGATTCTTGATTTTGGCTCAGGTCATGATCTCAGGGATGTGAGATTGAGCCCCACATCAGGCTCTGCACTGGGCATGGAGCCTGCCTAAGATTCTCTCTCTCCCTCTCTCTATGCCCTCCCCCCCACTCCCCCCCCCCTAAAAAAGGAAATAAAATTTCTCAAGAGGATAGATCTTATCATCATCATCATCATCATCATCATCATAAAATAAGAGGGCAGGTGGAAACTTTTGGAGGTGATAGATAGGTTTATGGCATAGATTGTGGTTATGGTTTCATGGGTATATACTTATCTCCAAATTCATTAAGTTATATACATTAGTTATGTACAACTTTTTGTATGTTAGTAAATAAACAAACCTAACAAATAAATAGAAGATATTATTTTTTTTAATAATATATTTGAACTTCTTCAAGGAGAAATTAACTGCCAGTATATATGTCTTGTTCCTATTCCACAGAGAACAAAGACGAGACTGGAAATATTATTTCAAAGTTCCCAGCAATACATTAACAGTGTGTAATAAAGGATTTAAAATATTTATTGAATTGAAACAATGTCAGCTAATAAATAATGATTTGAATATAGTACTTAACAAATCCCATCCCTCAAAGATTGCCAAAACTAAACCATGGACTGAAAAGTTTCAAAAAACTCTAGAATAAAATAGGATATTTGGGGGCACCTGGGTGGCTTGGTTGGTTGAGCATCTGCCTTCAGCTCAGGTCATGATCCCAGGGTCCTGGGATTGAGCCCCACATGGGGCTCCCTGCTCAGAGGGGAGTCTGCTTCTCCCTCTCCTTCTGCCTATCCCTCCTGCTCCTGCTCTCTCTCTGTCTCTCTCTTTCAAATAAATAAAATCTAAAATTAAAAAACAATAGGATATTGGTCCTTTTTTTCCTGGCACAGCAGAAAAACAGACTGAATGTGCGTGCCGCAGAAACAGGAGGAATTTTATTGTCCAATGAGTTTTCTACCTGGTACTCCTTTTAAATGCCAACAAATTCTGCCCAGAAGGGAAATCACCTGACATTGTATATACTTCTGGGACAGAGCAAGGAGAGTCTATGGTCTTCACCTTCCCGTCTCCATGACTCTACCATGTGCTAGTACAGGACTGCTGCCTTGGGCTTTGGCACAAGGTAATGACCAAGATTTGAGGAGAAGGCCTATCTGCCACAGCAAGTTTTGAACACTGATGCTCCCGGTTTCTTCTACAGGAAGGGATCTTACTTGATTTAATGTACTCTGAAAATACATTTACTTCCATATTGATCGTCCTTCCCCTAACCATTTATTTTCCATCAGTGTTTGATCTTGCTGTCTATGGCATTTTGGAAGAAGTCCAGACTTAGTCAAAGAGGTGTTATATTTTCTTTTACATAAGGCAATTTTTAAGGCTTCCTTAATACAGCTTGCCCCTGGGATCAATCCTTGCTTTCTTCTTTTTTTCTTTTTTTTAAGATTTTATTTATTTATTTTAGAGAGGGAGAGAGTACCAGCAGGGGGAGGAACAGAGGGAGAGGGAGAGGGAGATAATCCCCAGCAGACTCTGTGCCAAGTGTAAAGCTGACGTAGGACTCGATCCCAGGACTCCAATATCATGACCTGAGCCGAAACCGAAAGTCGGCTGCTCAACCCACGGAGCCACCCAGGCGCCCCCGAGCCATGCTTGCTAAAATAAGTTCCAAGTTTTTCCCTATCTGTTGCTCTGCTTATTTCCTCCGTACCGCTTATCTGAATCTATAACTTTTGTTGTCTGTTCCCCAGTTCTTTGTCTCTACCATACAAGCTGCATGAGGGCAGGGACCTGTGTCTGTCTTGTTCACTGTGTGTCTCCAACACCAAGCAGAATGCCTGACACAATAATTGTGTGTGAAAAGGATGATAATGTATGAATGAAGTGATGGTGTAGAACAGAGTAGAGGTCTTTCAGCTTTGTGAGCAGCTTTGTTCATCGATTCACGTGAGTTCATGAGTGGGAAGCGCCTCGATTTTGTCCTGCTTCTCCTGAGCATGGCCTCACTACCCATCTCATGTAGATTTCCAGGCTGCCACTTCTAGTGGATCTCTGCCATTCCTGAGCTAAGCATTGGAAACTCAAAGCAGGTTTTTCTACATCTGTTGGTCCTGCCCTGGCCTGGTGCCTTTATTCAGCAAAGCAAGCTATAGTACGTTTTCTTCTCATTATCTTACCATTCGAGTCTACCCAAAACTTTGGACCTTTCAGTACTCTGCCAAGAAACACTCTACACCATTCATAACATCTGGCCTACAGCTTCTAATAACCCACAGGATGCCTTGACATAAGCAAAAGCTAATTTTGTATTATCCAAGGTTTGGGTTATATAAAAAATGAGATAATGTACATGAAAGTACTTTATAAACTATAAAATCCTATGCAAATGAAATAGATAATGATCATGATTATTATTATCATTGTTGTTGTTTCAGCTAAGATAGAAACCTCTTTGAAAAGCCTTTTCACATTCTGTTCTTTTGGCTTTTAAGAAATATTGAGCTACACACTTCCAGGGAAGAAATTGTTCCCTCTCATTAAAATGGAAATTTTAGGAAAATCACATTAACACTTCCAAATACTATGTTACAGAATGGGGGGGGGAGCAAACAAAACCATTCTCTATTGACCCAGATCCACCATTTATCCAAAATGTGAGAGACAGGCATTTCTTAGTAGTTTTTATTATCAGGTCAGGCATACAGCATAAGCTTTGAGATACACTTTCATTTCCCTCCATGGAAGAATGAGCCTGAATCCCCCTTTATACAAACTATCTCCTTATCCCCCTTTACAGAAACTATCTCCTTAGGGAGGAGACCCCGCTATCCCAATCAACCCAACAATATCTCAGATCACATCAGACTCATCATAAGAGAAGTCGCCCAACCTGTGTAATTTGAAGCACATCAGAGAAAGGTTCCTACATGGCCTTACCTAGAGGTCTAGCCCTAGGGATAGAATAATTGAATAGTAATCCCAGTCTCCTTGAGTACTTTGAACCAACAAGCAAAAGTCACTCTAGACAAACGGGAGTACAAAAATGGATACATACAAACAGGCTTCTTTAACATAGGAGTGTCCCCAGAAGGTGTTGAATTGCATGCTAGCAAGAGAGCTAGCTGAAGAAAAGGGAGTCTCAGGAGGATCCTAGGAGCATTTTGACCTTTGCTGTTGGAGAACAGTCTGCTCTCCCCCACTCCCCTGAGCAATATTACCATTCCCTATTAATCCATATAAAAGAAAATGTATACAAGAGTCCCTGATAGCCCATAACTTACAAAACGATGCCACAGAATTCTGAGTAAGTTAATATAGATTTCAAATGTATAATATATTCTCATGAGGGATCGTACCCCCCCGAAAGAATCTAGCTCATTAATTTTCGGAAGAGTTAAAGCACTTTTCAAGTTTTATTTCTGTAACATCAGACTCTCCTTTAGCTTTCCTCTGGTTATGAGCAATCAGAAGGGGATAATGAAACCTACCTTGGGTGAAAGGCATCTGATTGAAGAACCTCAATATTATTGGCAAGCATTTGACACTGACTTGAGGTTTCATTGATGATTGGACTGGAAATTGGCGTTTGTAAAGAAGCCTTTACATAGCATTCAGCAGGCTCTTAAAAAATGTATAATTTAGCTTTGGTAGTTTGCATAAAGTAGAGGTTAGATTCTGCCAATGACCTTTCATGAACTTCTAGGAGTGGATAGTCTCTTGCTGAAAAGGTAAAAAATAAAGACTCTCTTTTCCTACCAAGGCGGTAATTACATTTAAGTTTATGTAGCTCTGATGTTCGTGGGAGAGCTTTATAATTTACTCCTGGGTAGGCTGTCTCTCTGAAGCTTTTTCTTCCCCCCTTGGGAGAAAAAAAAATTTTTTTTTTAACTAACATCCTTGCAAATTGGATAAGTGTTGCATTACAGTGGTTTGCAACCCATTGATAGAGACTTATATGCTTTGAACTTTAGTAACAGCATTTGAAAGAGAGATTAAAATCCCTTTAACTAGCAAGCATTCACTTTCTAAAAATTCCTATTTCCAAGGCATGAAAGCACTGTGTTTTGAAAGCTATGGAAGCCCAAGCAAAGCAAAATGTACCTCTACTCAAATGAGTTCATTGGTGGTCTTTCAGAAAATGACTTTTTTTGAGGCTGTCTGCAAATAGCCAAAGGAGCTCGTCCTTCATTTGACATCACAGGGTTCCTCTGCCATCATGGTAATTATACATGTTGCCAACCCAATTAAGATTGCATGGGGAAGGATGAGTATTCATTGTAGCCATTTCACTTTAGAGTCAGTGGTAAATTCTGTGAGAAAACTTCATCCCGCCACTTTCCCATTCTCCTGGAAGGGGGGCCCTTGGTGGTCAGCCAGAAACATGCAAACCTATCAATATAATTCATGCTGCTTAGGGGTTCACAAAACAGATATTTCTCAAGCCAGGGCAAATTAGCCTTTGGCATTGAAACTCTAGATTATTTATCTACTCAGGCACATCTATCTATACAATGAGAAACAACTGCTTTGAAAGCTAATAAAATGTTGCATACAGTTCCCAGGAGCCTGTCTGCCTGATGAAGCATTTAATCAAGCAGGCCACAGAGCCATTTGCCTTCCATGGACGTAGGGGAGGCACTCCATGAAACTGGTTGAGAAGAAGCCATCTCGCCCAGGCCTGGATTTTTTCCACTGACTCTTTAGGCAAAGTCCCAGAAGGACTGTTGAGGGTGTTTCCAAGCCCAAGAAGTCAGCTCTGCTCTCTCAGAAAACTCAAGTCAGGAAGATGTTCTCTCATATCCTTCCTGAACTTTCAGACTTGTGGTTAGTGCTTCTTGCTAATCATTTTAAGTGCTTTAGTTTTGTTTCCCCACTAGTAATGTAGATTACATGAAGGCAGGATGATGGCATTTTCCCCCCACAGCATCTAAAACAGTGATTGGATGGATAATTGGTTCTTGAAAAATACATCTTTACTGGTCTACTCATGGCTTCTTCCATAAACAACATTTCCATTTGAAAATGGGAGTACCCCACTTACTTAGTAAATGCTGCCTTCCCTTTCTTTTGATCCAGGCCTTTCCCTCAACCTTTTGCATCTGATGCTCCCTGACTCTGAAGTCTCCTAGGTCAAAAACTGCTACTTAAATTTTTTTCAATGTATCAGCTTTCATAGATGAAAAGTCACTACATCAGAGCAACTCATTTATCTAATGGTACTTTGTGTATAAGAATAAAAAGGACAAGATCTTTTGGAACCCTAGCTGTTCATCTCTAGAGGAGTATCTGTATGTATAAATTATCCAGCCACCCTATTCAGGAAGCACAAAAAAACCTTCCTTCATGTATTTGAATATTACAGATGCATTTATTTGAATATTCACAATTGCCAGGCTCTACAATGAGTTATAATACCAATCCCTGGTTCCTCTTCATCTCTGGATCGTTTATAACTCATTTAGGGTCTAGGTATGCTCAGATATACTGTAGGATAATCCCAGCTCTCCTGCATGTTAGCTGTAAGACTTTGGTTACATTATTTAACCTTGATGCCTCAGTTTACGAATTTGTAAAATGGAATGCGTCTATTTTTTTTTTTTCCTTGCAGATTTAGGGATGTTCTCATGTGTTCCAGTAAATTTTGTCCCATACCAGCTGAGGGTAGCTGGAGGATGATAATTCTTAGTTTAGGACACTTGGTGCTGAGTCCTTGGCCTTTTATTATATACTTGTTCAAAAGATAGTCTTCAAATAATGACTCTGTATTTCTACTATCTCCAGATACTATATTAGATTGAGAGATTCCTAAGCACAGGAACTTTTTCCTAAGCTCCCTTGTATTACCCACCAAGTCTAACACAGTATGTCACTCAGAGTAAGAGCCCCATATTTATTATTTTGATAATTTTTTCTGTTCCTTCCTCTCCGGTTGACCAAGGCTGTTTATGGCAGCATTCCACTTTCATCTTCCTCCAAACCATGTAGGTTTTGGTATGCTGGGGGTTACAGAGCCTGTGAAGCATAAAGCAGTGGGGTTACTTAACACATCAGTAAACCAAATATGTGAGCCTTGCCAGAACTCTTGTTTTTTAGATGGAAGGAAGGACAGATTATTTGGGACAGATTTGTATCCTGGGTCATTTGTGGGCTCTTTGTGGATTAGTCATGGGCTGGCATGCTGATAAAATCAGAAGGCAATAAAAAATCCTCACAGTCATTCAGTTGAAGCCAATATAAGAATAATTGATTTTGAGCAACTTTGGCTGCCTTACTCAGGGGAGACCGTCCATAAAGTTATGTTTAATGGGAAGTGCTCTACCATATAAATGAAATTGTGGATGAAAAACTCAAATTCACTGGGCCAGACTCCTTTCCACATGTTCTTATGTGGCCTCAGTACAAAATACTTTTTTTTTTCACCTGTTCATCTCACCTTTGCCTGCAAATTCAAGAGTGAACTGGCTTCATTCTCTCCAGAAGGAACTATTTCCAATGAAAATACAGCCACAAAAGAAAACTCTTGCAGAGGAGTTTCCCTTCAGTGCGAAGACTCAAACCTCTACTCTACTAGATAATTTTTTCACTAGTTCTATGGAAAATCCCTTCTCTTATTTAATCCCTTTGGCAGAATCCCCCTATAGTTGTTTTCAGAGTTATCTTGTGATTTATTATTAACGTTATTAACTGGTTATTTCAGACAGCCTAGGCTGCAGTCCACAAGAGTGAAACTTACCCTTTCTTATCCATCCATCTGCAAAAAGTCTCTCCTGGATTTTTCCCCCTCTAAGTTGTGACTTTCCTCAGCACTTGAGTTTGATTTGATGTGTTCTGTGACCTGTATACAAGGAATGTTTTTTTTAGTTGGAAATGAGCTGATGTTTTGGTGATCACTTACACATGTTACTGCTTTCCCTTTGTTTCTCTGCCTACTCCATTCTAAAACCCCACAAAGGATAAGGTGAATTGTTTTTGAACCAGGTGAGAATTGAACTTTGGTCTAGTTTTTTTTTAATGGACGGGTTTTTCTAGTGAAGGGTTTTGATGTTGTTTGCTCTTGAATTTTGCTCTTTTGAATGTCTTGCTAAAACCCAGATGTTGTTTAAAATTAGTAGAGGGCATTTGAACCGTATAACTATAAAAACAAACTATTATCATTCAGTGAGTTCCATACATTTGTAAACACATCAAATCATAACTATTTGTAATTAGTTTGTGACTTTGGGGAAGAATTTCATGCTATTGCCCAGCATGAATTACTGAGGGAATCTCAAATAAGAAAATCTCTTTCCATTTAAATCGTTCTGAACATCAGAGAAGGGACAGTCATGTTTCAGGTCAGTCTTGTGGTAGCTGCTGAAGAGGGTGGAAGTTCCTTCATGATGTGGGACTAGGGCAGAAATTATTGCAGAAAGCACAGGCTCCTTAATTTCCTGAGTCTAAGAGAACCCAGGAGATGCTTCATGAGTACCAATTTCTTCACTTTTCCCATAAAATTGGTGTCCTCATTTTTTCTTGCTCTACATACTCCCCTTTTATGATCTCATTCACCCCATACCTTCACATTCAATCTAGAGGTGAAAGCTTCCCCAAACTGAGTCTCCAGCCAGACCTCTCTCTGGAGCTCCAAGCTCTCTCTCCAACTTCTTACTACACAATTCCTCTTGGTTATACCATCAGGACTTCAGATTTAATATATTTATGAGGAAATCATCAGCTTCTTTACCAGAACTTCAACCACCAGAGATGAGGCATTCCATTCAAGGCAGCACGGTGTGGCCACCACAGTAGGGGTGCTTAGTGGCTGCATGGTGACTGTCCTCCAGCTCACTTCCAGTGGCTCCTGGTGGGCAAGGAGACTTCATCAAGACAGGTTTAGCTAAGATTTTTACAAACCTTGCTCATAATTCTGGATTCCTTCTATAGGGAATGGGGAATCACTGAAAATCTCTCATTAGAGTAGCTCCTAAAAAAATAGTATCACATGTTTCTGGCTCTCATGTCAGCTAACTGTTAGGCTTTAATGATGTCATGGATGACCTCAGTCTCTTCCTTTGTATTCTCTACATGTCTGTCAAGACCATTGGATGTGCCTGCTGCTGTCAGATTTTTCTGTGAGTGGGCTGAAAAGGTCCAAGATGTGAACATGAATCCTTTCCACCATGGAAACCTGAAGCCCAGCTGATCTGGCTCCCTGCCTCTTTCTGAAATCTCTGCTGAAATGAGATAATCCAGTTCCAATTGTAGGACATCAGGCCAGTCTGACAGCTGCTGTTTCGTAGCCAGTTATGCTGCACAATTTAAACTCGTACCTAGGAAGGTATTTTTCACAGATTTCCTGAATTACGGTAGCAGCTTAATATTAGTCATCTCAATAGATAATAAGGTCTGATTTCTTGTATGATCCATATATTAATGAAGCAAAGCTCCTAAGGCTAGGGCCCAGCCTGGATACTCACTGATGATAATTCAGGTGATACTTGAGAGCTGGCAGCCCAGGCAGACAACTCATAGGAGAGGGTGTCAAAGCAGTTTTGCTTTGTCATCTGGTAAGAAAATGGAACACAAGTTAGAGAAAGCATCCCCACCCAACACCATCATCTATCACAGTGCGTGTTAATGCTGGGCAAAAAGGAACACAGCCACACTGGGTCTGGATGGCATAGAGCATTCACAGCCAGGAAGAGTAGGCTCTGACTGGTATGTGCTGAGCACACAAAACCTACTCAGGAAGAACACTGTGATTCCACCATTTCGTTCAACCACTACTCATTTGGCACCTACTATATACCAGAGACTCTTCTAGATTCCAACTTACACCAGTGAACAAACAGACAAAAATCTCGTGTTCATGGAACGTATATCCTATTGCACTAAGAAGGGATTTGAGATCTGAGAGAAAGTTGGGTTAGAGATTTTTTGCTTAGTTTTCTTACTCAGATCAAATTCCTGAATTATACATCTATGCTCTAGTATTAAAACTAACAAAAAAGTACACACGCACACACACACACACACACACAGAGATACACACCTATATATGTATATATAATTAACAACACCATCCCCCTCATCCCACATGTATTTCTACGAGCGAGAAGGTCTTCTCTCAGATGGTGTCACAGTTGAAAAGAAAAGCAGATGGTGCTTCTAGAGGAGGCAGCTTGCCTGCTGAAATGTCATGGATATACAGAAATAAAACCGAAAATGAAAGGCAAAAAAATATTCTCATTTGAATAATGAACTGTCTCATGTTTCCTCAGCGCCACACAGCTCAGATAATGAAAAGAAACACTCTCAGACCCTTTGTTCTGTGTTTATAACAAAATTCAAACCACATGCCTGTCATGTAACAAGCCACTCTGGATAATTTCTTGAAGAAGAATAATCATTGTTTGATGGCACCACTTGTAAAATCCAGAAGGTACCCCAGAGAAGCTGGCACTGGGAGTACACTATCCAAGGGGTAATTTGTGGCACCGATGATACACTGAGCATTGCAGTGAACTTTAAAACAATTGCTCACACACAAAAGGAAACTAATGACTGAGCCTGCTCTGCACCCCAGCTTCCTGTCACTGTTCATTTTTCAGTGTTCCCCATAGTTGAAGGAAGCCCTCAGGACTCATGGCAGCAAATAGTTCAAAATGATGCCTGTGAAGCTTTTATAATTATTATTATGTTAAATACATAATTTGGTTGCTTTGTTCTGTGACTAGATGTGCTTATTTCAGCTTCATTATAGTTGCCAGATTCTGCTGCATGATTTGTATCCTGCAGTGAAATGCACAGACCACAAGTTTGCTTTTCTTTGCTGGCTATTACACCAGCACTGTGCACACCAACAATGGCCATCATTGTCTCTTGGGAGCTTTGTGCAGCCCTAAAGTGACAAAAGGGAATAACTTCAGACAAATCAACAAAATGTAATTACACGTAAGGAGTTTGGCTTCACTTTCTCTAAAGGTCTTTGAGGCCTGGGATACATTTTGACTCAACAACCAATTGAACTGGTTTTAGGATCAGTTGTTTACCTAAAGCTATTACACCCAGATTTCATGTGAGCCCAGAGACCCAGGTGCAAAGCGTGCCGAAAGTTCACGGTTTTCCCAACAACCTTCTGGGACAGGGAAAATCCTTCAAGAAAGACTAAGTGAGAGATATTGGAGATGTGACCTTTAACACTGTCAGGGTGGACTAGAACCCCAGCAGTGTGGAAGAGGACCAACGATTGCATAACCCCCTCTGAGCACCCTCCCACCCTGGGCTCCCTCCTCCCAAAGCTGCTTCTGCGAACAAAGCAATTTGCCTGCTGCTCAGAAACAAATCTCCCTACGTCTTGTCTGAACGGACAGAGAAGACACTTCTTTTACAGAGAAGGTGAGATACCCTCAAAGTGATGTGGGCCAGAAAGAAAAGAGCTTCAGAAACCCGATTAACTTGTTTTCCCTTAACAGTTATTTAATTAAATAGCAAGAGGCCAATTGCTAGGATTTGAAAACGAGTCAGAAGCTGTAGAAATCCTTTGATTGTAACTTCCCTTGCCCAGACTTTGCTTAAGAAAGAAAACACTCATCAATTCAAGTCAGCAAATAATGACTCCACTAAGGTTCTCAATAAGAGCAGATGAATCCAAATTAACAAGAAGCAGCCAGGAGCAGTGCATTGCAGTCTGACAAATCCTGATTTTAAAAATCAAGCCTCCGTCCTATATAGTAGAGAAATCAGACAACACATTGACCAGGTGGTCACAATTAAAGTGATCAAGGAAAGGCAGAAGGACCGTGAGGGCCTCTGGGTGCAATATCCTGAGAAGGGCACAACCTCAGCCAGGTAGTCGTCTGACAGGATATGTATAAACTGAATCTAATCATGAGGAAACATCAGGAAAAAGATTAGGAGCATTTTATTTAAAAGGGAGGGGTGAGGCTGAAGGCTTCAAAAATGGCATTGTGATCAAAGTCAATGAGAGGCTGAGGCACTCTTCCAGATTCAAATAAATTAAAGAGACATGAAAAACAAATACAACATGTGGTCTTAGACTGGATCCTCTATGGAGGGGGAATGCTATAAAGAACATTATTGAGCCAATTGGAAAAATGGAAATATTAGCAGAGATTCAAGTATTCAATGTTAAATGTCCTGAAGTTGATAACTGTACTGTGGTTAGGTAAGAGGAAGTCCTTGTTCTCAGGAGATATGCACTGAAGTATTTGGATGTAAAGGGACATATATACAGATATGCAGCATATATATATACATATACACAGAGAGAGGTAGGGAGCAGAAAGGAAGAGTAACGGGCAAAATATGAACAGTAGGAGAATCTTGGTAAGGAATATAGGAATGTATTTTGTACTATTCATGCAACTTTACTGTAAGTTTCAAATTATTTCTAAATAGGTGTGTGGTTTTTTAAAAAGCTTTTAGGATGTATCCCAAGGTGTCCTTTAACAGAAGGCAAATTGGTTCCTCTATTTTTATATTCTAGTTTATTTCAGAATCTTCACAGATTAAGGGTGATTAAATGATAAAGGAGAATATACATGGCATCCAGCATTAACTAAAACCTATATAAAATGTTAAATGGGCCTATTTTCTGATTATGATTTTTGGTTAAAAAAGTATTTAAAAGACATTTAGTAAGTTTTAAAAAGTGAAATCAATAATTCTAAAATAGAGCATTTAGGGAACATAAATTAACTTCTAAACTTAAAAAAAGCAGGCTTCCTTCAGCTCCTGTCCAAGATAGGCAACCTCTCTGGGCCCTGGTTCTATTGCAGTAAAATGGAAGTAATGCTACCTTAATTTCTTCTAAGGCTCACTATATGGGATTATTTATATATATCAGTAGGACGCTTTTTACCGGAACTGAAAACAAATCTCAAACTAGTTTAAATAGTAAAGGGATTTATTATCTCACAGAAGAGGGTGTCCCACTGTAGGACATTGTCTTGGAATAAATAAATGCTGACCTTACTCTTCTCCCTCCTCTCCGTGTCCTCCTGGTGTTCCCCATTGGTTAGAGCCAACCGGGAGCCAGAGGAAAGAGAGCCCATTTATACAGGTTCATACAAGTCAGCCTTTCAGAGCAGACAGCGGGGCGAGGAAGGTAGATGATAGAGACGGGAGACAGATGGAAGATATCTGCCGCAGAGCAGGTTAGTTCTAGTGGATTGATTTAATGGATCTATGACATCAAGGATCTAGATCTTTCCATTAATTTGCTATCCAGAGCTTTGCCTCCATCCCCCAAATGGAAAAAACAAAAACACGTTCCTTTCAATCTGATTTAGGTCTTAGGACCAGCCTGAATCTAGTGACTCTTTAGGTGAGTGCAGTGCTCTGATTAGCTTAAACCTGGGCTTGGAATCCCTCACAGACAAGGGAATGACTGTGATGGAATCAGACTGTTTATAAATCATTCCTTTGTTGCTGCACAAAGGAAGGGTTTGGAGTGGAAGTCGTAGAGTTAACTTCAATGTCCTCTATAAATGTGAAGCATTTGCCACAATTCCTGGCACTGAATGGGTGCCTAATAATTTTTTTTTTTTTCCTGTTTAGCAAGGCTCTCTGCAAAGCACTCTTCTTGCTCTTAAACATCCTGGGTATTAAAATGTAATAATTGATTTCTCCTTTCAGAGATTTTACAATCCATGTGAAGGAGATGAGGAATATGAACATAAAAAAATATAAACCTAAGAATATCAGTACAAGGTGGTATGTTAAGTACCCAACTAGGAGCACTGATTTGGGGCATTTAGAATAGTGGTTTCCAGAACATGGTCTCTTGTAGATGGGTGGAGAGAGTAAATAATTATAAGGGTTGGGAATCTAAATGCTCATCAAGCATTAACCATAGGCTTCAGGCTGTAAGAGCAATGAATAACACATAGTATAATAAATATACACCCTGAACGCATGCACGTTTGTTGGTGGTAGAACAGACTCCAGCAGAGAGACTTCCTTTGCAAATGGGCTGGGTGGTCTAGCACTCCTCAGTCCCTACCAAGCATAATCATGCGCCAAGGTTTCCATCAGCCCACAAGCAAGAGCATGGCTGCTATCCCCTCTAGCTGTTTGCTCCTGGCTGCTCCTGACTAGTGCTGTTGCATCCTGGGCTCCACCTCCAATAACAGCTCTTTCAGAAGTGCTGAGTACTCTTGGGAAGCCATCTGCCACCACCTGCGTTTTCCCAAGGCAAGCCCAGGCACGGGTGAGCAAGCCTTTCTTGGGAAGTCCACTCTCCCACTCATGGTCACACTGTTGGAGTCCCCAGAGCACCCAGAATCTCCCCAAGCCTCTAGCAGCATGATCACCTGTGGGACCAGGCAGGGGAAGCCACAAGGAAGCAGACTTGCAGTCAGTGGGGCAAAGCAAATGCCCAGGGGTCCCCTCCTGAGCCACAGCCACCAGCCACCATTCTGGTGAGGCACGGGAGACATCAGAGTCCTTGATTAAGCAGGCTGCAGTGCGCGGAGAAGCAGTCAGGTTCTCTTTATACTAAAACACCAAAAAAGAAGCTAAGAGTACGCCACTGTTACTATTCAAGTCACCCGTGAGCTTTTCTGATGCAAACATTAAAAATAAGATAATAGATTATAAGATAAAATAACAAAGGAAAAATATATACTGGTATTGGTAAAATGTTAGATACAAATTAAAATATTACTAAATTCATTATGGCTTTTCCTATTATATATCTCACTTGAAACTAATATTAAGTGAACAACCATTGTCATAATACATTACTGAAATGCTTTTTATATTTATAAGATATCACCCTGGAAATAGTTGAGACCCTCTGATTTTGAGAGTTCGTAAACTGGAAGTGGTTGCTACTTCTTTAATCCTCCCCATTCCAGCATGTGTTCCTTGCGTTTTTATGGGAGTCATTCAGGCTACTGTAGTCCCCCCTTACCCTTGGGAGATTTGTTCCCAAGTCCCCAGTGGATGGTACTGAATCTTATATATGCAATGTTTTTTCCTACACATACATACCTACAATAAAGTTTAGAAATTAGACACAGTAAGGAATGAACAACTAATAATAAATAGTAAAATAGAACAATTATAACAATATATCGTAATACGAGTGATGTGAATGTGGTCTCTCTGTCTCATAATATCTTACTGTACTGTACTCACCCTTCTTGTGATGATGTGAGATGACTGACGTACCTCGTGATGTAGCATTAGGCTACTGCTGAGCTTCTGAGGATCTGTTGGGAGAGGACCGTCTGTTTCAGAATCGCACTTGACCACGAGTAACTGAAACCGTGGACAAGGGAAGAGTAGGCACTTCATTCTCATGGTGCTGCCCTGTGCACTGCGCACCTTCTACTGGAGCTTGTATCTTAGAAAGTACTGAGGAAAGGGAGATAGGACATCTGGAAAGAGAGTCTTCCTCTTTCATAAGGTTCTGTTGCCAGATCCTCCCTGCTCGGCTTCCACCGAGAACACTGACCTGGGCCTCAGAGTATCCGGTCTTCTCTCTGGAACACAAAAGCACTGTATCAGAACTCTTGGGTTAGAGATTCATCTTGCCAAGGTACTGTTTTCCACTGACAAATCAAGAACTGTGCGTGTGAATGTCCTGAGGAAGAACATCTATTTTCCCTCATTTTCCACCCTCAAGACAGCAAGGCGATGTTTTTCCCATAGAGACAATATTCTATTTTATTCTCTCTAGGGGGATTGGATTTAGACTTTTTTCGAAATCCTAACTCTGTCACTTATTAATCACATGACCTCAGCCACATTTTACCCATCTGCAAAAATAGCTTATGTATATAAGGCTATATAAGGTGAAGGATAGGACATTTAATCTTTATACCATCAAAATCCACATAGTAGGTATTGAGTAAGCTGTTGAATGAGTGAAAGAAGAATACATAAATGAATTTCTAAACATCCATGTCCCCATCCATTATCTTATTTAAAGCTGTAGGAATAAAACCTTGAGTGGCAAATATAGTTGGAGTGGTCTTGGATGATCTAGAGAAGACATTCTCTTAGATTGGAAACCTCCAGCCATTCCATTGTTGGCATATATTTCAAAGAGTTTCTCACACAGATGCAAGAGGACATGCACAAGGATGTCCACTGCAGCACTGCATGTGGTGGCAGAGAGGCGGGGGAGCTTGTGACGGATACATCACTGTGACAGTGTGATGTATGCACATCAGGAGTGTGGCTCAGGGGCGGTGGGTTCAATATATGCAGAGCACTATGAATATAGCTTAAGACTATGGTGCTTAAGGGCAAAAGGTAAACACACAGCAATTTACATACAGGCACAGAACAGCAGTAGTCATTTTGTAAGAAAACAGCCAACAAAAGTCACACAATAAAAGCATTGGAGAGGGGCTCCTGGGCGGCTCAGTCGGTTAAGCATCTGCCTTTGACTCAGGTCATAATCCCAAGGTCCTGGGATGGAGCCCCACATCAGCTCAATGCTCAGTGGGGAGTCTGCTTCTCCTTCCCCCTCCCACTTGTGCTCTCTCTTGCTATCTCTGTAGCCATCTCTGTCTCTCTCTCAAATAAATAAAATCTTTTTTAAAAAAAAAAGCATTGGAGAGATTGACTATGGGATGGAAAGAAATGAAGATAAGGGGAAATGGATAAAGAAGGAGAGAGGAAAGAGGAAGGAAGGAAGGAAGGAAGGAAGGAAGGAAGGAAGGAAGGAAGGAAGATAGTTTGCTTGCAACAATGCTTATTATGTTCCATGAACTGAACTGAAAGTTATAATTAATTGTTCCTTCTGCAATGAGATCAGGAAAGAAAGAAAGAAATAGGAAGTAAACCTGTAGGAAGTAGTTCTCAGAATTGTTTCTCACCCCACAGAGTTCCAGTATCCTTCCATCAGGACCCTGATTCTCCAGCCACTGCAGGCCAGGAGTGAAGGAAGACGGAGGGCGCCCATGTCTGAAGGTACATCATTTATCTATTTAAACAGGGCTAAGCCTTCCCTTTGAGTTCAGATGCTTTTTTTTTTTTTTTTCTTTTAACAAACTGATTCTTGTTCCCTAAGTTTAAGGCTGTGAAGCATCCGAGTAAGTAGTCATGGAAGCCACTGCCTTTCATTTTTTTTACTTACTTTTATAGCAGGCAGGGTGGAAAAGGGTGAAAATCAGGTTTATTTGTCAGATGTGATAAAAACAATTTACCAATGCAAGATTAGTTTGCATTGGTACTTCTTGGGTACTTCAAACTACCTGACATTGGCAGTAAACATTGGTGGAACTAGTATCTGTTATAATTACCCATATTGTTGCATATTGTTTCTTCTTGCATGAAACACATGGCAACTGTCCAGAAACTTTTGGTCTGTTATTATACTGTAATATTCTTCAATACAGAGGAAGACAGGGGTTTCTCCCCCCCCCCCTTTCCTTTGAAATGATTTCCCATGCCTTTCACAGAACTTGGTAGTGTTCCAAAATTTTTCTAATCAATCTAACATTGGAGGTTGTCAGAGCAGATCTTATTCCCTAGAATTTATATGACACTATACATTTAATAACTGTTCTACATAAATCCTTTTTTTTCCTTTTTGTATTATTTCCTTTGCTTCTTGAGAGTCTTTTTTTTTTATTCAGATCTATTAAGTTATCTCCAATTTCACAGGCTTTAGTAAAGTATATCTAAAATTCCATTTCCAGAAAAATTGAATCAGCAAAATCTTTTTGATAATTTTCTGTCAAGTTACTTGCTTGGGGTTTGTGACTCACTCATTTGAAAAACTCCTAAAAAGACAGGTGTTAGAACTTTGAGGAGGATTAACTGTTCTGATTGAACTGGTTAGTAAATTCAGTCATCACAACACACTGAATTCTGATAGCAAGTTTGGTGATTATGGGATTGTTTTGTTCTGTTTATATACTGAGTGGCTGTCTTAACAGAGTTACCAAAATACAGGAGTTTTCTTTGTTTTGTTATGGTTTCACTTCATTCTAGTCCATAATCATAAAACAACCATATTAAACATAAAAATGAAACTTAGGGGCGCCTGGGTGGCTCAGTCGTAAGCGTCTGCCTTCGGCTCAGGGCGTGATCCCGGCGTTCTGGGATCGAGCCCCATATCAGGCTCCTCCGCTGGGAGCCTGCTTCTTCCTCTCCCACTCCCCTGCTTGTGTCCCCTCTCTCACTGGCTGTCTCTCTCTCTCTGTCAAATAAATAAATAAAATCTTAAAAAAAAAATAAAGCTTAAAATTAAACAGTAGTAGTGACTCAATAGGCAAAGGGGTTGCTTCCTCATGTAAATGCTTATAAACTCCTGGTGCTCACAAGTTGGTTTCACCGTCTTTGTCTGTTAGCATCACTGAGATAAAAATACCACACCACATGTGCTCCATAACCTCTCTACGTCGTAGTGGCCTCCATTTCTGAAGAAAACCCTCTATATGGTTTCTGTGGAGTATCGGATTTGATGTGAATAGAAAAATCCTTGTCTACAAATATGGATGGTAAGGGCTGTTGATGGCGTATTAAAATCATAGATCATTGTATTGTTATTGTTTGCTGTGTGGTTTTTGGTTGGCCCTGGCTGTCCTTTAATCCTCACCTTCAGTGCTGTGTGGTCTCGGGACCTCTTTGCGCTGTGATTTACGTCCTTGCTACTCAGTGTGGTCTGCGGACTAGCAGCGCTGGCACCTGTTGGTTGCTTGTTAATACAAAATCCCAGGCCCTAATCTGCTTTTGAATTGTACCTCCATCTGATTTGTGCCCACATGAAAGCTTGCGAAGTGCTTTCCTTCATGATCTGACTGGCTTCTTCTGGTGCCCATGTTCCTAACATGACTTCATTTTCTGGGATGAATTTTCTTTTTGTTTATTTGTTTAAAATGCTGATAACCCCACCAGCAACACCTTTCTTTTTATTTCTGTAGACTTCTTTCTCAGTCAAGTTAATTACATCAGCACAGTCCCATATAAATGCACTCTACCTGACGTTCTGTCTTTAGAAACTGACCATCTCTAAGATGAGTCCTCATTATCGCCTCCGAGCTCACCTCAAACATGTCTGTTAACTGGTGTTAAGGTTATAGACGCCAAACAGTAAAAGTGAATCAAGGAAAGAAGGCCTGCAGGAAGGAGGAGCACTTTAGAATGTTCTACCCATTCACAGTTTGGTCCATGGCTGTTTCACAGGTCTTTTAAAGGCAGAGGGATCTGTCTGTTGGAATCTTTGCACAGTAGTTCTCCTTTGTTCCTTCCTTGAGTCTAGTTGAGCAGTTCACAAACTAATGTGCTGAAGAATTACTGTATAGCGATGGTATGCAATAAAATGCATCCTGCCCTTGGTGGCCTAATGAGGGTATTGAAGGGTAGTTTTGACTACATGAAATTTTTATCTTATATAGTCATTTAAAATGTACTCTCTCTATATAATGGGGCTGTATTTTTTTTCTAACATACATAACTCAAGTTCCTAAGTGTTTGTATCATGAGATTAAATATTCAGGATTACTATGTTATTTTGTCATCAATATTGACAATTTTTAAAAATTCATGTGTTATATAGGTAAACGAACAGATAATTCAGAAAACAAATACTTCAATGTTAATACTCGATTGTTTGGCCAGGATATAAAAAAGATTATATAACAAACTAAAAATGGAAAAACTGGTTATTTATAGGAGCACTGGGGTAGTTCAGTTGGTTAAGATCTGTCTGACTCTCAGCTTAGGTCTTGATCTCAGGGTCGTGAGTTCAAGCTTCACAGTGGGCTCCATGCTGGGCATGGAGCCTACTTAAAAAAAAAAAAAAAAAAGGAAAAACTGAGCCTGATAGTCACCAGATAAAATGCTGTCCTTCTTTCTATAATGTCACCATAGCTGTACAATGACAGTTATGATTTAATTGCCATGTGTTATATTTCAGCATTATATTAATTTTGAGTGTTCCTGGTTGTTCTTTCAAGAACATATATTGAAGAGGGGCTCCTGCATGGCACAGTCAGTTAAGCCTCTGACTTTTGTTTTTGGCTCAGGTCATGATCTCAACATTGTGAGATCAAGCCCTGCTTGAGACTCTTCTGAGACTCTCTCTCCTTCTATTTCTGCCCCTCCCCTCAGCTCTCTCTCTTATATAAATAAATAATCCTTTTTTTTAAAAGAAACTATACACTGAAGAATATATGCAGAATGGTACATACATTATTTTCATTTATTAAAGATCCACCAATCAGGAAGAAGATGTGGGAATGGATGCGTACTGAGCTTACCTTTGGGCTGTTCCTAACTCAGACTATGTGAGGAAGAAAGGACTGAACATTAGAGTGTGTGTTGACTAAGAATAGGAGAGACTAGCCAAGTCAGTGCTCATGAGTTTATAAAAATGTCAGCTATTTTGCAATATGAACCTTTCTGTTAATTTGGGTTTAAGGCTAAATAAGCATTATATAAATACATTGAAGTCAGACTGCTGACAGAGTGGAAATGTTTTGTTTTCTGAAAATACCACAGACTATTTTTGAAACATTTAGACTTTGGCATTGACCAAGTGTATTTTCCAAGTACCTTTACCCTATTTAAAATATGAATACATACAGTCCACATGTTTCTGATTCATTTGCAACTAATTTATCAAAATTGGCAAGACCTATTTGCTAACCACAAGGTCTAAGGAGCCAGTTAAAAAAGAAAAAAAAGGAAAAAAAAAAGCCTTTTTTAAATCTTCTTTTTGGACCACTCAATTAATCCAGAGGGGATTCAAACTTTGATTATGAGAGTTCATTAAAAACTGAGAATCAGTGTTTCCTTTCACTTGATTTTTTTCTATTTGATCTCCTTTGCCATTCTTAGAGGCCCCCAATCCTCCTTTGCTTGCCTTGCTCTCAAGATAGGTGGGACATGTTCCTTATTAGTATTAGAAATGAGAAATTCCAAAAATATGTATTATGAATATTAATGCTTCCATTCCCCCTGGTTCTTATTTTCAAAAAGAAAAAAGTTATTAGAAGTCAACTGTATAATAAATTCACATTTTCTTTGAGTTTCTTTCATATTTAACTGTTGGTGTGTTTCAGTGCAGATTTTCTCTGCTTAAACTTTCTCTAAAACCCAGTACTGAAGTGCAGTGTGCATATCAGCAATTAATTAAGTAGTTGAATATCTATGCATCGATCCATTAATTAATCAGTTAACAAATATTTCTCATATTATTCAGTCTCCCAAATGTGTGAAATCGTAGGATTTGCCTGGACACTTACTTAATGTACAGAATCCCAACTCCCTGCTCTGGAAGGGGAGGAATATGTGTTTAACCAATGCCCCAGAAATGAGGGTAAAAAATCACAGGGGCTCCAAGGGCCACATAATGGAAGAGGAATCTGCATAAGAAAATTACCAGATCATGGCAGAGAAGGGAAGAAGGGGAAGTGGAGTCAAAGAAGCAAACAAGAATTCCAAGGGCAAGAGAAGGGCTTAATAGCACTGAGAGATTGATGTGCCCCTAGTCCCTCCTGATGGCTGGTCACTGTGTGTAAATTTTATCATCTGATCATGTCAAATGCTGACAACCTGGTAGTGGAAAAATGCAAGAGTATCTTAACTCAGCCTAGTTGCAGATCAGGCTTCTACTTACTGCGTTACCATCAGCAAATCATTTAGCCTCTTGGAACCATAGTCTAGTCATCTACAAAAGCAGGATAGCGTTTCTAGCTACATCTTCTCCTTCACAGAGTTGTTGTGAGTATTGGGTGAAATCATGTGTGGTTATTAAAGTGCTGTATCTGTGGGGTGCCTGGGTGGCTCAGTCGTTTCAGTGTCTGACTCTTGGTTTCGGCTCAGGTCATGATCTCAGGGTTCTAAGATCGAGCCCTGCATCAATCTCTGTGCTTAGCACAGAGTCTGCTTGAGATTCTCTCTCCCTCTCCCTCTGCCCCTCCTGCTCATGCTCTTTCTCTCTCTCTAAAGTGAGTGAATAAATCTTAAAAAAATAAATAAATAAAATAAATAAAAATAAAAAATAAATAAAATGCTCTATCTGCAAAGTGATGATATTTTAAAACTATCCTGATAAACTGCACATGTTTACCGAGAAAAGTTTATTATCATCCATAGTCACATTTATGAAAGATTATTCTCATCAGCTTCCTGCCAGAGGGGAGACATATGCTTCAATGATCACAGGGAATGTCCACGGTAGGAAATACAAAGGTGGGCATCAGAAAGATAATGAGAAGAGGGATGACAACAAAGGACGGGGATGTTGAAGACGACACTCGTCCTGGGCCAGATTTACTGAAAACAGAATGGGCCATGCAGTCACAACATTCCAAAGTCCCTGCAATTTGGTGAAAGGAGAGGTGGTCCTTTGAGCTCAAGTTTTAAAGAAGTTTCATTTAAAAGACACATGCAATAGAATAGGCTCTTTAAAAGAAATAATAGCTTAATTGTTAGCAAATTCCCAGCAGATTTTCTAGTATTAAATGTACATTCTGGAAATAGAAAGGACATTTCATAAAAACTTTCTCTCTAGCCAAACAATGAAGAAGCAAGTGATACAGGTCTCAGCCCTTTGGATGACAGAATTACTGAACCCATGGAAGAGAAATGTTTCTCACTCTGGGACCTCTAGAATTACTGGTAACATGACTATGAAAAATGTGTCAAATAAACAAATGTACCAACATCAGAGATCACAAGTCACCGATTTCCCCATGAAAATATCAAGTATTTTACGCTTAGTTGGTCATATGTATGCTCAAATTATGTAAAGAGAGTATGTTTTAATATTTCTCATTTCTCTTGCTCTGCATTTATTATTAATATAATACAAAGGAAATGAAGGTGAGAGGTACGACAAAATACAGACAAGATGTCTTGGTAGTCAGACTGGTTCTGATTAAGGCAGCTGCTACTAGGGAATTTCCCAGAAAGGGATTTAAGTCTCCCAACCTTGGGTATAAGGAGCAGAAGAAATTATTGATGTACAAATAAGGGAAATACAGAAAAGAAGAATAGGGAGATGCTCTGCCAAGTGAAGGATTTTAAAGAGAGCCAAGTTTTCTTCAATTAATTTATTCATTCATAAAACGAATCCACACAACAATTATTAATTGAGCCCTTTTATGTGCCAGACATGTTGCCAGTGCTGGGGAGAAAGCAGGAAGGGATTGGAAGGGGCCCTTGCTCTTATGAAGCTCACAGTGTAATTGGGAAAGCCTTACATCTAACAAGTAATTAAGCAGAGTACTGCATGACTATTTGGATAGACAATGGGGTGTTGGAAAGAGATAAATGGAAACTCAGTTGAGATTGTGGATACTACATCAGTATCTTCAGCCTCTCCTTTCCCTCAGATCGCTATTTGCCTCAAACAGTGTAATTCTGTTCCAGCCTTCTTTTGATTTTAACAACAACAAAAAAAAAAAAAATTGGAAGATTTGGGTTGCATGTCAGAAGCTGAAGAAACTCCTTGACTCAGCAGAGAATCAACATATGTGCTAGTTTTGGTGGCAGCCAAAGTTAACCTGTCCAACTAAATGGTTTAGGTAATTCACTTTAATTTGTATTATGTTGACAGAACCAAACTACCTTTTTTTGTTGTTTTTTTTTTGCTTTTGTTTTACCTTTTAGTTTAATCTGGTCTATTATTGACATCGTAGCTTACCCTAAGAAAACAGTGTTTCTCTTGTTTGCTACTACCTGAAATTCCTCCACAATGACGAGAAAAAGGAGTGGTGTCTTGTATCCCACCTGAGACTCTTCTCCCTCACCCACAGACACTTTCCTGCCTGGGTCACCAATAAGAGGGACCGTGTCATGAATAGCCTCAGCCTAGAAAGTTCCTTTGCTTCTAAAGTTCCCTTCACCTGCCTGGAGATAGCACTTGCCTGAGAGCATCAACAAGAGGGATAGTGCCACAAAAAGTTCCTCTGGCCAAGGGAGTTCTCTTCTTCCCAGTAGGACCTGAGAATGTCCTTCCCCAGCTGGAGACACCAGGAAGAGAGATCCCACCACAGCAAGCACCTGGCCCAGGAAGCTTTCTACGTCCCTACCGGCCAAAGACTTCTTCCCTACCTAGAGGCACCAGGCAGATGGGCCTACGTAAGCTTCCTCTACCTCTTAAGCAGCATTTGCAGGGACCAGCAGGAGCCTCCATGACACAAGATAAACCAAACAGACCAAAATAGCACTGTGATTGCCATTGAAACCAGAGCCCATGAAAATAAATGGGGACTTGGATACTAAACCTAAATGGGGTGACTGCCTGCAAAAATAGGGAAAAAAATGTAAATAGGGACCCAGAGTCTCCTAACATAATAGCCAAAATATTCAGGACATGTTAAAAAATTACCAAGAACCATGAAAATCACAACTCAAATGAGAAAAGATGGTTAACTGACACCAATAACGAATGAATCAGATATTAGAATTCTATGACAAGGATTTTAAGGCACCTAAAATAAAAATGATTCAACAAACAATTACAAATTGTCTTAAAATAAATTAAAAAAAGGGAAAATCTCAGCAAAGTGATAGAAGTCATAAAACAAATGGAAATTACTTAACTGAAAACTACAACAGCAAACAGAAAACAAATAATAAAGTGGCAGTAGTAAAGTAACAATAATTATCTGAAGAAGAAATGGCTTCAATTCAAAAGGAATCAATCCACAAGGAAGACATAACCATCCTAAATGTGTATGGACCAAACAACATGAAGCAAAAGCTGAAGTGAAAAGAGAAATAAGCAAATTCACAATTATAGTTGGGACCTCAACACCCTCTTCTCAGCAACTGAAAGAACTACTAGACAGAAACTCGGCAAAGATGTAGAAAATCTGAACAACACATCAGGCAACAGGATATACAGAGTGCTCTTTATATGAACACTCTACCTGGTCATAGCAGAGCAAACAATGTTTTCACACACCCACGGATATTTACCAAGATAAACCATATCCTGGGCCATAACAGAAACCTCAACAAGTTTTTAAAAAATAAAGAAAGAATTTAGCTTTTTCTGTGAATGGAATGGGATTCATTGCAGGGTGTTGAAGTAGTAGGACCTGTGAGACAGCTCTGGCACTGTTTCCTGTTGACAGCAAGGGCAGATGCGGTGAGACGAGTTGGGAGACTGTCCTCATAATATGGGCAAAAGGGGGTGGTGGGTTCAGATTAAGATGTTAAATGGAAGGCAGTAAAAGTAGTCCAATTCTGGGAACACTCAAAGTGCAAAAATGCTTTAATTTTGCTATCATTTGAAATAATATTCATGGCAAATAATAACAGAATACTTATCTCAGAAGAGAAGCATTATTGTGTCACACAATAAGACACAACTTGCCTTACTTTTCCCAAACAATAATTAATAAGATTTGTACCTCAAGGTGTTTGTGAAGAGTAATTGCATCACATTTAAGTTTGGTGAATTCAATGATCCTTTCTTGGCAAAGAGAGACAAGGAGAAGTTAATGGAAGAGGAGGAAACAGATAAATTCGGTTGCAATTCTTGCCTGCCTGTTCACTTAACAACCCTGGGATGAAGAAGGAGTCTGTTCTGCCCTAGATCGGTTCCGAGTGCCTCTCCGCATGAGCTCATGTTTAACAACATGGACTTTTGATATGACACAATCCCTATAAGCAAACCTGCTACGCTACTCGATGTTCAATCAGAGGAACAGCCATCTGTTCCAATACTAGAAGAAAAATTGACAGCGCTCGACGTATTGAGAGATGGGCTGTGGTCTCCAAAAAGGTAACTTCCCAAGGATTTTCAAGACATTTTTCTTATATGTAAATGTAACTTTACCTACTGATTTTCATACCTAATCACAAGTCATATGCAATTCCATTTGTATTGGAACATAGTACTACTAACACTATATTCCAGGTAATATTAAACATGTTAATTTATTTAATCCCCATAACTCTGTAAACTTATATACATACATTCATACGCACATACACATATCTCCTATGAAGTTTTCATTTTATTCATGAAGAAACTGAGGAACAGAGAGGTTAGGAACTTGCCAGTATTACACATCTGGTGCTCAGCAGAGCTCGGGTTTCAAACTCAGGCGATCTGGTTCTGGAGGTTGAGCTTCCACAGGATTAGGATATACTACTCTATGAACGCTTTTATGACTCAGGATTGACTTGTGCAAACCCCAAAATGCATACGTTCTTCCAAGCAAAGGAAAAGTGTCTTACCTTCTATGAGTCAATAGGAAGCCACTGAATTCACCATGTAGCCAGAAAGGTAGTTCAGTGTTGTGAGATTCAAAGCAAATGTTCAATGTACAGACCTCTGATGTTGAGAAAAAATACAGCCGTCTTTAAGACAATAGACAAACTTTCTGTGGCTTCCCCAGGTACACGAAGGTAGCACTTTCTGGGAATTAATGATCTGCTGAGTCATCATCCTCCACGCCCCTCCCCCACCTGCCCGATCCATCTTGCCCCTCCAGAATGTGAGCACCTGAATGGGTAGAATTCTGCTGTCTTACTCAGGATAAGATCCTAGGTGCTAGTAGAGTAGTAGAGTGCCTGGCACATAATAGATTCTTTAAAAATGTGTTGAATAAAGGAATTAAATAAATAAATTTAAATAAGTGAAAAATTATGATTGGGATGGTGATGATTGACTTTTTGGTCTTTATATACGAGTCAAATATGCAGCCATATATCACTCAGTAACCTTGAGGCTGCTGTTTTTCACTTCAGAGCCCCATAATTCTGCTGTCCTGAAAACACCCATTATGGGCCTTATGCAAAATCTTGAGATGTTTATCCCCAGGAGTAGTCAACATTAGGTGACCTATGGCAATTTTGGAAGGCAGCAGAAGTGCTATTAAAACTACTAGAAAGTGGTCACTCGCTTTTATGTATATGGCAAACTTGCTGTCTTTATTGCCACCGCCATACTAAGAGAAAGTAAGCATTTTTAGACTGAAGAGTGTTGATAATGAAATGGTGGGAGAGAAGCCGAATTCTTTGCTGAGTTCTAATGATTAGCAATAAAGACAGTTAAAGTTCAGGGGTGTTCCCTCTGAGGCAGAGTTGTTCCCTCAGGGCAATCTTTGCTTTTTTGTGAAACCAAACTGGCTAATTGGTATCCTCCTCTGAAATTGCCCACACGGGGTCCCTGGAGCCCTGTAAGTACCTAGGGCCCCCAGCTATCTAGCAATAATGGGGACAAGAGGAGAATAAATTATCATTAAAGAATCATTGTCCTCCAAAGCTGGCAGCTTTGGCAATTGAAAACATCAAAATGTGCTAGGTCATTTAATAATTCACTTCCTGAGGTGCAATCAAATTCTAATTGAAATGTATGTTCTAATTAGCGCTATGTGGGAAACTTAAAATAGAACCACACTTCTAAAGGTATCTCTTTGAGAACTGCTAGCTTTAGTTTTATTGAACAGCCTTCCCTTCATCTTCATAACTTTGTAGTTCATATAGATTTTATGAAGATAACTATTCTTGTAAATCTGGTGTAGGGTTTTCTCTTTCCCCCCCTGGGCTTTGTTCACTCTCGGAATTCAGACGCCTGACTCTGGAACAGAAAGTGAACATGCGTGCTTTGCAGATGATTCTAACTTATACATATGGCTATTATGTTGTACGTTTTAAACATTATATTTAATGCAATGAATTCAAGTGCTTTCCATATGGGATGTTTTTCTTCAACTCCTGGTGGGTTAGTTCCTTCTCTTGTATTCCATAACATTGAGGGGTATACTAATGGGCCAAAGCATGACCACTTACCAGCTCCAAGTTTGTACAGAGTTAAGACTCTTTTGGCTGCAAGAATTCTAAGCCAGCTTAAACTAGTAGGACAAATATTGCCTCATTAAATGGGAAGTCCAGAGCCAGGGTAAATTTTAAGTGTGGTCAGCAGCGCAATAATGTCACTAAAGCCCTAGGTTCTTTGTTTCTCTCCTCTCTGCTAAATTCAATGTGGGCTTCATTCAAAACTGGTTCCTCTCATTGTACCAAGAAAGTTGACAGTGTTAAGCAGCCTTTATTCTTTTTCTCGTCCAGCAGGAGAGGAAAAGAGAGAAAGCTTACCCACAGGCAAGGTCTTTGTTGTCAGCCTGGATGGGCCATCTTAGGCTGCAGACCAATTATAATTGTCAAGTGAACGCAGTCAGCTTCAGTGACTAATACAGTAGCCACTGGCCACATATGGCTACTGAGCACTCAAACTGTGGCTAGTCCTAGATGATATGTGCTATAAGTGAAAAAGATATATTGGATTTTAAAGACTTAATATGAAAAAATATATATATATATCATTAATAATTTGTATGTTGATTACATATTGACAATATAATATTTTAGATATGTTGAATAAATAAAATATGTAATTAAAATATGTATTTAATTTCTTTTTACTTTTTTAAAAACGTGACTGCCAGAAAAATTTAAAATTTCTTGTATGGTTCTCTTTATTTCTGTTGAACAATGCAAGCTAACTAAACAGGATTTATTCTGGAGTGGGGAGTCAGATGCATACTTAAGCAAAATTCAGGGTTTTCTTGGAGGGAGAATTGGTGTTGGGTAGACAAGGGTATGGTCTACTACATCTGGAGAACTATTTCTTTATTTACTCTTGCCATTTTTATTCTAATTTCTAATGGCCGCCTGGAGGATATAGAAAAATCAATACCTACACATGGGTTTCCTTTGGGACAGGACTGTTTTCTCTGAGCATTCCAAGCCTACAGCCACTGTACTGTCCAGGTATCTTGAGATAGCAAGGATTTTAAGTACTGCTCCTGATTTTCCTGCAAATGCACTTATAATGGGGAACAAATCTGGATTGATCTCCCAGGCCTGAGTTCTTTCTCTTCCACTATGTATCCCTAAAAAATTTTGTTTCATATGCAATACTTTATTGTTAGTAAAAGTATATGTAAGGGCAGCGCCAAATATGCTGTGGGGGACAGGAGAGTCTTCAGTGGATGTTTTTTACTGCTTTTCTACTTGGCACCTCTTCTCTTTTTCCCTTTTGCTTTCTGTCTTACACTTAGAGGTATAAGGATTCTTTTTTACATTAACCTTACTGTGCAGTTAGTCCTGTCTGTCCGTTTGACAGCTAATCTTGCAATTGTTCTAAGAACAAGGATTCAAAAGGATCTGAGAGTGATCGGGAGGAAGGTAGCAATGAGTAAAGAAAAATCAGCGTGAATTCTCAACAAATTATATGTTGTGGTCAGGATGCCCAGTCGTAAAGTGAAAGGTCTTCCTTTAGGAAAAGTTCTGCCTCTCTCTGTTCAAGGTGTGCAGGCAGGGCAGCACTGCATTCTATTTTAGAGTCAAGGACACCCAGAGCTGCTACTTTGCTGGTGGGCAGGAGTTACAATACCTCAGTACTTCTATAATCATCATTAGGTAGCCACGCCTCAAGCTCCCAAATGCCCTTCTTGCCGCCCTCACTCTCCTGGCCCCTCTCCTCAACCCTGCAGGGCCGTGCAGCAACTCTTGGCCCCGAGGGGGCCTCCAGTCCTCCGCCACACTTGCAAACAACCCCACCCCTTGTTCCGTGTTTTCAACCTGCCTTACACAATTGATCAGCTTTGTCTCAGCAAAGAGAGGAAAACAAAATGTTTGGTATGAAAACTAAGAAGGCAACTCAGTGCCTTTTCTTTGATGACGAATCATGAAAACCAAAATTATTATGATTTTTTCATTGATATCTGCCATTTAAAGACCTCACTTGAAGTGTCATAGTGGTGCGGTGAGAAGACCACTGAAATTGGTGACCCCAAAGCTGTAGCCCAGTGCCTACCCTGATACCTGCCACCTGTGTGAACTTGGAAAGGTGCTTCGTTTCTCAAAGCCTCCATTTCCTCATTGGTAAAAAGCAATATGGGCAGTTCCTGCTTCAGAGTTGTGAAAGTAAAAAGGAAATAACCAAAAGCATCCAACCCTGTCCATGGCACTTCATCAATGCTCAATAAATTCTTATCAAATTAGAACTTGAAAAGGTGGAGAAAAACTGCTTGAAATCAGAGTCTTTGTAGCTTTTTAATGAGGTGAAACATACATGCAGAAAAATGCATGAATCGTTGGTGTTTACCTCAGTGAACTCTTACCGTGGGAATGTATGTGGTAAGCAGCACCCACATCTAGAACTAGAACGTCATCCACACCCCAGGAGCACCCCACCTCCTTCCAGTCACCCAGCCCCACCAGGCTCTTGATGCCAAACTGAGAGTATAGTTCAGTGTGGAAAGAGAACACTGCGCACATCCTGATGGGCTTTAATGCTGAAAAATAAACAAACACGGTTGGCTGAGTTGCTTTCCAGCCTGTAGAGAACCCGTGATAGTTTAAGTAGAGGACAGTTAAAGAGTAGTATGAAATCATCCCCTCCTTCCCCATCTCTGTGTTGATTGGCAAGTGTGCAAACAGTGCTGGTTTGGGGGTAACGGTCCCTGTCCTCTTGGACTTTTACAAAAGGAGAAGCATTAGCAAAATGAGGAAACTCCCTGTCTGGGGATCCTTGAGCAGTCTGGTTTCTCTTAGTCTACGGGTGAGGGCTTGGACTGGAAGGGGTGGTCTGGGAAAGGCCGTAAGTGTCAAGCTAAGGATATCGATGGGTGGTGCGTAGCAAGGGCGACAAGGTGGAAGTATTCTTATCGTAGAGGATTGATTGAGGAAGAGAGAGATTAATTAATTAGAAGGCTTTGGGAAACAGGCTAAACCATGGCACCTTAGAATCACACACATCCTGTTAAAGCACAGATTGCTGGCTTATCCCTAGGGTTTCTAATTCAGTGCTTATCTAGGGGAGGATTAGAGAATCGAGATTTCTAACAAGTTCCAGGGTGCTGCCGTTGCTGCTGGTCTTGGTACCACACTTCGAGAATCACAGGTCTGAGCCAGAGGGTCTCAGCCTTCACAATACATTAGACTCACTTTGGAGAGAGTTTTTAAATACCAGTGCTCACCCTCTACCTCCGAAAAAAGAGTCTAGGGAAAAGCCTAAGCACTGATATTTTCTGAGACTAGTTCTATTTGTAACCAAGTTTGAGAACCAATCATCTAGATAGTGATTCAGACATGTGGCAGCTTATCAGAATTCCCCAGGGAGCTTATAAAGCAGATTCCTGGGCACCACCCCGGAACATTCTGATAAGGAGATCTGGAGCGGGGCCCCGACATGCATGTGTTTACTCACCACTGACTGGTTCTTCTGATGCAGAGGGTTTCTGTGCTGGCTTTGGGAACTGCTAGCCAGGAGAGAGAAGTGAAGGCATAAATCCTGGAAACAAAGTAGGAGTGGCAATAGCAGAGAGTCCCTAAGATTTGCTGACTCATTAGATGCGCAGGTCAGGGGAAAGGAATTGAAGGCTGGAGGGTGAAAATTACTGAAAAGTCGCAAGAAAGCCCTGTGTGACAGTTGGGTATTGCCATGGATGATTGCTTGTGGCACCAAGAGCTACAATGTGAGGGGGTTATTTTCTTTCCATCAGCCTGGCCTATGTAGACACCCCATCTTGTTGGACCCTGACAATCAGTGGAGGCTAATTCATGCAGGTGAAGCCCTAGGAGGCTCAAGTCTCTAACACAAGATAACAGTTGTTAAATATCAGTAAGAAGCAATAATGACCAAGGAATCCAGCACTTATGTCTCCCTCCTGAGCAAATTACATGGGAAGTCAAATTATAATCGGAAAGTTACTGAGTAGTCGTGGAGTAAAGAGCAAAGGAGTTAATTGTATGATTTGACCTACATATATTAAATACATACTTTCATATATGCCATTTGAATGTATGATTCCAATATTTAGAGGCATCAGATTGTGATAAGTGGGTACATTCTTCTCTACAAGTAAATACTGGCGGAGACTGAAAGCCACACCCCCTGGTAGACAGTTCCTAATGGGCACAGCCAGTATTGGCCCGGGTGACTGCCGTGTTTTCCCTGTTATAGACAGACTAATTAACCTGTTATTTCTTTAGATTATGAATGTCCTCAAGCAGACGAGAGCCTCCTCTTGCTTACCCGTGGAACACTGTGTTTCTTGAGGTGATTTTATACATCTCTTGCCTAAGCAACGGTATACTCAGTAGCTTAGCTCTCAGAGGACAATTCTGTTTTCCTTAATACTTCATTCTGGGGTGATTCCTCAATTTCACTGTTGCCACATACAGTTCATTTTTATTCTTTTGACAATTACTGGGCTCTATTTATATATTAGAATTAGAGGCTAACAATTTAATTAAGAATTCTATTGTGTTTTTTTCAAAAAACATAATTTACTTTCAGGATTAAAAGAGACCTAGTTAACCATGAACATGTGAAGCCTTTATAGTCAGCTCAGGAGGTCACAGTGGGTGGGTCAACTCTTCACCTACTAAGAACGCCCTCGAAGAGCAGGCAGGCAACTGTAATTAGAAGGAAAAGAATCAAGCTCTGTAAGTGCGCCTGCCAACCTAAACCTGCAAAAGGATGGCAAGTGTCCCAACGGTATTTTAGCTTTACAGTTCTGTTGAAATGAAGCAACTCATTGTGAGAGTCCGAAGTAGAACAAAGCATTTTTATCGTACTTTATATAGTTACAAAAGAGATAAATCCAAACGACAGCATTTGGTTGACCTTTTTTGGGGTAAGGGTGGTTGAATGTAGACTCTCCAGATGCATATCTGTTGCTTAGTAACAGAAGGAGCAGCTTTTTGCTGGAGAGGGGAGAAGGTGCAGGTGGGGAAGGCCTGTATCTGCTTTCAATAGGAACAGACAGGATGTGTCTTCTCTGACCTCTTGCTACTTTCCTCTTTATGTCAGGCCTTCTGGGTGATTGTGCTCAGATTCTTATTTAAATCCAATTAAATCTAAGACTAGAGTAAACACACATGTGTATCATCCAGAAGATAGTATTAAAGGATTCTGCATTTAGGCCAGAGCAGCTGTATCTTTTCTATTTAAGATTTGTTCTTGTTCTTAGTATANTTTTTTATTATGTTATGTTAGTCACCATACAGTACATCATTAGTTTTTGATGTAGTGTTCCATGATTCATTGTTTGCAGGTTTTAATTTCATGTGAAACCAGAGTGTCCCTCTTTCCCCTTTTTGGTCTAGGCCAGACTTACTGTCTTCAAATATATTGCACACCTGCAGCTTTATGGGCCTTATTTGTCTTGATGAAGATTGGAAATTACATAGATTCTGGAGCAAAACTGCCCAATCTGCATTTTGCCTCTGATACTTTGTTAAGGGTATGACCTTAGGCAAATTACTTCACCTCTCTGTGCCTCAGTTTTCTGTTCTCTAGAGCAGAATGATAGTATCTGTCTCGCATGGGTATTGTGAGGATTAAATAAATTAACATGTGTAAAATACCCAATACAGTGCCTGGCACGTAGGAATTGCTTAATATTAACTTCCTCTTACCCTACACAACTAAGCCTAAACGTCATTTCCTGTAGGGAGTCTTGTCTGAAAAGCCTCCTCTCCCCTATGCAGGGGAGTTGATTTAGTTCCCCCATTGTGCCTTATATATTTCCTGTCACTGCATTTATGCCCTCTCAACCCTCAATCCACACTGCCCCACCCCACCTGCATTATCACTATACGTGCTTGTGTGTGACTGATCCGCAACTAGCGTGTGAGCTCTGGAAGTTCCTAATTGTCTTCTACTCCCCAACGAGTAGCACAATAACCAGTGTGTGGTAGAGGTTTTGTGAATGTCCACTGAAAGCATAAAGAACCGTGTTTCTGAGATACAGAAACCTATAAACATTCTTTCATTATCATCAAACACTTTCAAGGAAGAAGATGATAGAAGGCTACCCTGTTGAGGGCGAGACTTCACAATACTTGCGTACTCACTTCTTGCCAACGTAAATTATAAAAGGTCATCAGGCATTACAAGAATTTAGCTTACTACAACATTTTCATGTTTCATGAACATAGATGAGAAGTGTGTTGATCAGTCAATGACTCAACTTGGAGCATAACCATCCCGAAACTAGCTAGGTGACCTTGGGCAAACCACTTCATCTCAATAGCATCTGATTAGTAAACTGGGAGCAGTGATGGACTATCTGCACTCCCTACCTCAAGGGAGTGTGAGAAAATGAGAGAGTATGATTTTTGTGGACACTGTGTAAACTGACGGATACAAGGCAGTTCTCACCAAGGAGTAATTATGCTCCACTTCCCCCTCCTACACCACCCCGGGGGATATTTGGCAATTTCTGGAGACATTTCTGGTTGTTACAGCAGAGGGAGTATCACTGGTAGAGGCCATGGATGCTGGTAAAAAATTTACAACGCACGGAAGAGTCCTCGGCTCCCCCAACGAAGAATTATCAGGCCCAAAATGTCACTAGAGCTGAAGCTGAATAACCCCAATAAGGTGCACTGTGACGTTGCTTAACATTCAGTTCCATTAACATGTATTCTCGCAATCTTACTGAACAAAACAAAGGATGGCAATAGTACCTAAGTTTTCCAAAGTATAACTTGGAAACATGTGGATTTATGCTCTTCTCTGCCACCTTACTAAACTAGTTGCTATTATTGAGCCAGGCGCTCTTCCAAGCACTTTACCTCTATTAATTCATTGACTCCTCACCACAACCCTTTGAGGTGAGCACTTTATTACCCCTATTTTACAGATGAGGAAAGTGAGGGAAAGTGACAGAGCCAGGTTCAAACTCAATCTTGCTCCGAACATTGCACACATAACTGGGTACCACTAAGAGTCTCCATGCTCAGTCCTCCACTGACTTTCTGCTTGAAATGCCGTTTGTAAGCATGTTTGATTTTCCTTTCCCTGCCACCTTTGACAGAGAAATGACTCTGGTTCATTGGGACTTCTTAGGAGAGGACCTACTGAGTCTGAGGTATTGGACTGGTTGAAGAAAACAGCAACAACTCAGAGAAGGGCGTAAGAAAATAAACGTCTCAAGAATTTGGGATTTGAGTCCGGTAATCTATGTAGAAGCACTTTGCAAATTGCAAGGCAGTGGCTTTCAAGCTGTAATATATTCAAAATTACCAGAGGAGCTTGTTAAAAATGCTGATTTCCCAGCATCACTCTAAGAGCTTCTGATTCAGCAAGTCTGGAAGGTTCCCAGGGATCTGCCTTTTTAACAAGCTCCCCTCTGAGCCTGATGCAGGTGGTCCGAGGGGCTTACACCTTAAGAAACACTACTGTACACCCGGGGCTGGGGGACGAGAGCTAGCTAATCCCAGAAGAAGATCTGGGTTTGCCTGCACAGTAATTCAAACCACCTGCGTGAGAGCTTTGTTGTGCTGTTCTGGTCCCTACAACTAGCTAGCCTGAGGCCCGAGAGCTTGATTGAGAGGGCAGGGACGGGAAGGACAGAAAGGAGCAGGGCAATTATGAGCACTTCCAGGGAAGTGACTGTTTCTCTGCGCATGGTGAAGGAGCTGTCACTGGAGCCCCTTCTTCCTGCAGTGTCCCCCTAATTGGCTGTTGTAGCTATCATTCTGCCCCAAGGGAATTTAATAGAAACAAGGAGAAAGAAGAAAAGACATAACTTGGAGCGGAAACAAAAGGGATGCGGGGCTTATTTCCACCCTCGAGGAGAGAAGCCCTGATTGGTCCCTTTCCCCAGGGTCCTCCCTCACACCATCTCTGCGACCTTTCCCCTCCTTTTTCTTTTCTCCCTCACAGGGCCCAATAAACACAAGTTGTCTGGGAAAACAGAGCTTTATAATTATCCAGGGAAAATTCTGATGGCCCAGCATTCTGCCATAAAGTAATGTTGTGCTATTGCAAAGTGGTGATGTTCTTAACCTTCTTGCTGAATCTCATTACCTTGGAGGTGAACACTAGGCAGAGGCTGTTTTATTCTGTGCATCTTTCCAAGGGATCAATTGAATTATTTTGATTTAAATATCTGAGCATTATATGACATGCATTAACAATATAGGCAACTTACCTTTCACTGAACTAAGTAATTTAAAGTCATTTGAGCAATATAGTGTAGCATAGTGATTAAGACCGCCTGGCTGGGTCCTAGCCCTGCAAATCACTAGCTGTGTGGTTTATTCTTTCCATCTTTCCAAGGGATCAATTGAATTATTTTGATTTAAATATCTGAGCATTATATGACATGCATTAACAATATAGGCAACTTACCTTTCACTGAACTAAGTAATTTAAAGTCATTTGAGCAATATAGTGTAGCATAGTGATTAAGACCGCCTGGCTGGGTCCTAGCCCTGCAAATCACTAGCTGTGTGACCTTGGAAGGTTATTTTACATCTCTAAGCAGCAGGTACTAATCTATAAAATTGAGATAATAATAGGACTTTGCTCCCAGCACACACACAAAAACACACGCACACAACTCTTCAATGTATTGTTGTGACCACCAGATAAGGCAATTTACGCAAAATATTTTGCCTCATTTATAACAAACCAGCGATAGTTTGACTCTGTTGTTTTCAACCTTTTATTTTTCTCCTGAAGTATAAATGTTTGATATTTTAAACCTAATATCTGGACAAAAACTAGAATAAAAATACAAGGAAAAGAGAAGCAATGAAAGCAATGTTTCCGCTCTATGTGCATTCAATTTCAAATGCTCCTAACACACTGGGAGCAGAACAACAGATGAATTCCATCCAGAGGGAAGTACACGTAATTTACAAAGCAGACATAGGAGAACAAGATAAATCACTCAGTTGCTTACCACACACATTGTGAGATATTGACTGTGGATTAGAAGTTTCTTACCAATAGTTTGTCCTCCATTTCTTGAGTGGTTTTATATTTCCAGACTGCAAACAAATGATTGTATGTGTGAAAAAAAAATATGTGATAGGCTAGAGCACAATTTCAAGTGAGGCAGAATACCAGGGGCTCTGAGTTCTAGTATGTTCCGTGAGAGCCCTCTGCACGGGGAAATCTGAGTGTAGTGTTGCTGACAGCCATCTCATTCATGTGCAGGTTCCTCCTGGGTACAGCTCTGAGAGCAACAGCCCCTAGTGAGCGCAGGTTACTAAGCAACGCATCTGCACTGAGGTATGCAAGGAGAGAAAGTCTTGGTTTTAAAAACAAAAGAAAACCGAAAAGCCCTGCAGAGCAGAGCTAATAATATAACCTGCTCTTCTTTAAGTAAATTAACCCTCAAGCTAGTTTACCTTTACCAGATGTACAACCTCATGGAAATTGAGTGAGAAAGCATGCTACAGCTTTAGAAATTAACTTCAAGCAACGCTTTTAATTAATGCCAATCAATTTTATGTTACACTGGAACCTCATATAGTGAATCCTGTTGTGTGCATCATCTCAATTGGGTGCCTGAATGGAAGCTAATTGTCATTTGAATAATAGTTTTAGCAACAAACTTAGCCACTTTTTAGTTTTGGATTTACAGTTGTTCTATTATTTTCCTATTATCTAAGGCATACACACTTATGACAAAAATTATTAGTTTTGAAGTCGTTAATGCAAAGATGATAACGAAGAATAGTTGACTGGATCATTAGAGCTTCTTTTAAGAATTCCAAATAGATCTGTATGTGTTTGGGTGTTCCCATATAACCGCTGAGGAGGACACAGGGGAACATTTTCTTGTTCTAATTCTTACTTTGATTAGCATTTATGAAGCACTGATCCGTGCTGGGCCCCGCACTTGACGCCAAAGTGTAGGTGGAGAAGGAAGAAGTTGCACCAAGAAATGACACCAGGTCCAACCACTCAAGAAGCATCCTTTTCTTACAGAAGAGATAGACTTGGTCATAGATAATGCAAGAGGTGATGGAGAGAGGAACGCAGAAGTTCTTAAAATTATGTCATGATTACGAAAATCACTAACTCCAAATTGCCAAGTTAGAGCGCCACTCTTCTAACCTTTCCTGGGATAGGGCGGGAGAGCAGCTCAGAGGGAGTTGCAGACAATTAGAACTCCCAAATAGAAATGAGCTTGGGTCTGACAGACCCTGTCTCTTTTAACCTTTTTCACACTGCAGTCTACACATAAGGAAAACCATAATTTCATTTTTACGATGAGTTGAGGTAAAAGCACTTGTATTGAAGGAGAACGAAGCTCCAGTGACCCAGGTCTTGTCGAGCTGCTTCTGAGGCACACATATTTGAGACATGCTGCTTACCTGGTTTTATCTACCAGGGAGCCAGAATCTTCGTTGCCCCTACACAGCTAACTGTGGTATGTGCACTGTAGCATGCTTAACAAGGCAAACTGAGCTGTGATGGAACTGCAGCCTAAACACTCACTGGTTTACATGACCTTGGGCAAGTTAGCTCACCTCTCTAAATTTGGGAACGTAACAGGCTGCATCCTCAAAAGCCATGTTGGGGCTTGAAAGGGAAGGAAGAAGGTATATTCCTATATATAATCATCAAAAACCCTCCCCTATTTTGAATCAAGTGGAAACAATGAATAGAAGCTCTCCATTGGGGGAAAAAAAATGTCTCTATATAAAGCTTGGTATTCCCCAATGTTCACACACCATTATCCTAATAAATTGGCTGGTGGGGGATGTGCTGATTGGAAAATGACTGTTCCTATTGCAAAATAACACAGGGTCGTAAAACACATAGCCCATTTTTATTTAAAATTACGTTTTACTCTTTTAGAGTTTTTCCATTAATTTTGATTTGAGAAAATGTCATATTAAAAATTGCTTTTTGTTGAGTACTGCATTTTTTGATGCCCCCTTAAATTTTGCTCTTGTGGTATCACTTGCTTCAACCTAGTGTTAGTTGTGAAAATACAGACTCTGAAGGACTATTATAATTAGGAATAAAGTTTGTAAAATATTTTCATGGCATCGATACTTAAAAATAGTAGGCGTTGCTATTTTGCAGGACCTACAGAGAACCCGTAGCTATTACAGAACACATTTGCTGAGAATCCCTAAAACAGCAGTGTGAGAACAGCAGGAAGCTTAGTAAATCCATTTGAAAGGATAGAGAGCAAGCTCTAAGATCAGCCAGATTAACCAGAATGTGCAAGGAAAGGGGTGTTAGCCCAGTTGGGGTTACTCTTCTCCAGTTCTGCGCACCCTCTCGTGTTTCCCAAGCCGTATGCCCTCCCGTCACTTTAGACCCTAGTGAGTGTACTCAGGTAGTTTTTAGTCTTTGCCTGCACCACAAAGTCTGTAAATACTGAGTTTACCAATTGACTTTGACAAAAAACTCTGATTGACTCCTTTATGTTCAGCAAAATGCTGACAGCCTGCCTAATGGTGCTGTAAGCCTTCTGTCTCTCCAGCTAGGTAACTAACTCTTCTCTCTGGTCCAACATTGACTCTCAATGGGCAGACCTGGGGATTTTAAACCCCTCTTTGTCAGAAAGAGCAACTTTCTGGTATGAGTCTGACCAAAAGAGTCCCCTGTGAGCCATACTTTGGGGGTACCTGAGCCTCTGCCTCCAACAGCAGTGCAACAATGCAACAGCTTTCCTGTTGAACCCCTTGACCCACCATACTGTGAGGACTTCAGGAAATAACCCAGTGGGACACATCACCTGCCTCTGCCTCTGAAAGTGAGATCCTGGGGTAATTTGATGGCAAACACAATAAAAGAACCAGTATATAGTTTAATTCAACAAATGCTGAAAAATTAGCACAGTGACTGCTCCTAACTACCTCCATTTATTCTGGAACTCGGAGTCTGGCAGAACAATTCCATGGTAATTTTGCAATACGTTGCTTCCAGCATAGGAAGGCAAATAAATAGGTGCTTTCGCTTTTCATTCCCTGAGCCGTTTGCAGAGAATGGGGGAAAGAACCCACAACAACCTTTTAAATATTAAAAAAAAATTTTTTTAGTCTTCAAAAGAGAAAGTGCTTACAAGAGGAAAGACTTGACAGAAAGTAATATGTAGACACAGCACAGGGCTTCTCACTTCTGATGAGTTTGCCGCCTAAATAGTAAAATGTGCTCTTTCCTCGCCCACCTTGTTTCCACAGAGACCTCAGCTGACAAACAGCCTGTCACCAACAGTTAGCGCCCTTTGTCTGCTCTGGATGCTGAAGGCTCTGTGAGCAAGGAAGGAGCAAATGTGGAATAAATGCTAGCTTCTGATTTCATTCTCACTTGGTACCTTCTCTCTCTCACCTATGAGTCACTAAGGAGCGCTCAGATTTGCCTCAATCGGACTCACTTTACACTCTGACTTTTCTTCTATCCACTTTCTCCTCCTTGTGTGATAGAAAGAATGCAGGATGTTGCTCTGTTCTTCATTTGCTTCTTTAGATCTTAGCTGAAATATCTCTATTATCTATTCTCTTGACAAAAGCAATACGTGTACTGTAAGCTATTCCAACAATACAGAAATATGGAAAGGAAAACATTAAAAATCACTGATGTTACCATCAAAAAATGACCACAAGTAACATCCTGACGTATCTTGGTCCGGTTTTTGCCCTGCTTCCCCTCCTTATTTATTTATTCTCTATCCATTTCCTTCCCCTACTTATTTGAAATGCCACTTATACAGCAAATTCCCAAACATTCATAGGTGTGTTTCTGGACTCAGTTCTGGTGATTTAGTTCCTATGGACTCTCAGAGTTCCGAGGGCTCTGCACATCATTTGCGATGTGATGGAAGACGGACGGGGTGTGGTGGATAGGAAGAGGATCCGTCTGCTAGGAGAGCTGGAGCTTCTAGGTCTCTCAGTCCTCCTTCTCCCAGACCAGCTTTTATCTTTGCCCAGGAATTAGGGCTTGTGTGCAAGATTTTGTTTGAATAAAGAATTATGTGGCAGAAACAAAAGAAAACCTCACGTATTCTGTTTCATTTTTCTGTCGGGATATGAGATGTTACTATTATGCTTTTGTAGCAGTTATCTTCATGCAATTGTATTGCTGTAACTGTTCTGAAATGAGGATGCTTCTATATGGCCTAAAAAACAATTATTATGTGTATAACTCATAGGTGAGTACAGTATGAAATAGAGGCCCTCACCTAATTCCTGAGCCATCTCTGGGCACGATTGCCTTTTTTTGATGTCCCCTGTCGATGTTTGACCCCATCCCAGGAAGAGAACATGTTCTCAGAAGGTCTGTGTTCATTTCTGGCTGTCCTCACCGTCCACGGGTGCTGTGAAACAGAGACCCAGCCACGAAGGCTAGAGGACTCCACAGTGGCTGACCCTGACTTGCTACCCAACGACTGCTCACCTAACACATTGTCTTGCTAAGGTGACTGACACCATGTAAAATATGGAACTGAGGTGCCCCAGTTGCTCTTTGTCTGTCTTTATGGGGATGGATGACCACCCTTACTGTTACAGCCTCCCTCCTCACATTCCCACATGCACTAATGAAACCTGTTAGGCTCCATGACTCATTTCTGCTCCAAGAGTAGCATTTCCCAGGATTACTGAGAGTAGGTCTATTTTGTGTAGGTAGAGAAAAACCAACCCCACTTCTCTCACCCACGATGTGGCCTTGCCTCATCACCCAAGAAAGAAAATAACAAAAAAAGCTTTACATTGGTACGTCTTAAATATTTTGAAGTGGGTTATCGTCCTACCCATGAATACTTTGTCGCATAGCAAAGTAAGCAAAAAGTCTCTGCTTTTTCTGAGAATTCATTTGTATATTAGATGGTCTGCCTCTCAATACTTTGATTTCTCTCTTGACTTTACTGGGGTCTTATTCATTTACATTCAATTAATAATTATTTGACTTACTAATGGCACTTATTTGAAGATCTAAAATATATACACCTCTGTCTTTGAGACTTCCTCGTAATTCTAAATCTATTTGAATGGATGTAAAGTAGATACTATGAGACAGTAGACATGGGGAAAGGGAGTGTTTAGATCTCAAATGAATCACTAATATTTACTCAATTCTTTCAATCCTATATGTGGATTATATGACATTTATAATCATGGTTCAAAAGGAAAGGATAAATAATTCTTGGAGGCTGACTTATAATAGGCCTTTGAAATATTTTTTGAATTGATATGACTATAAAATTAATGCACATATAATTTCTAAAATCCCAACAGTATAGTATTGAATAAAGTAAAAATTCTTCATCATTGACATAAGGGTTAGAGATAGAGGAAGGATTAGGAATATCTTTGGTACACATTCCTTGGTAACTAAAATGTATTTTATACTTTTGTAGGATAATTTCAGTGTGGTTATGGAAAAATATCTCGGATTGAAGGTCTATATCAAAACCACACACAGTGCTATAACTTTATCACACAGTTGTGTATCTACCAGGTCAGAGGCCCAATAATTACTCTTTTATTCCCCCCTCAGGATTTTACTGATGAGTCTTCCATGTTTATTTTTCACTATAGGATTATTCAGTCAAGAACTGAATTAAACTTTGACTTTACAGAAACAGTATGTGTGGAAGCAAAGCAAAATGACAGTATTGAAAGGCGTGATCTTTAAATGTAACTCTATTAAATGCTACACACGTTTTGCTTCAGTAAGAATCACCTGAAAGTACTTTGACCTTTAGTGTCTAACATTTGTCCTCATTGTAAATTAGAATTTGCGAACACAGTTGGTGGTTCGTTCTATTTTTACACTCTGTTTTTCCCAGGGGAATATCTGAAAGGCGTGAGCATGCGGTCCTGCTCCATCAGCACCTCATGAAGGTGAAGTGTTATTGGATCGTAAGTTGACTGCTGCTCTCCTAATAGGAATCGTCTGGTATAAGCTGTCGTGAGGGAAAAGAATAGCCGAGTAGATGTGAGAAAGAGGAAGCAGCTTCAAATTACAAATGGGAAGGTGGGCTATTGAAGACTAATTTTGTTTTTTCTGCAGATTACTCTTCATTATTTCAGAAAATGTATATAAATATATTTATACACACAGCTTCTAGGTGGCAAACCAAACTTACCACCTATTCCCCTTCCTCCTCTCCTTTACCTGATATTCTTTTAGGTTGCTATGAACAGAGACACATTCAAATTACTCCGGTTATGGGATTTTATTTTAAAGATACCTGGTGAAATAAGGAATCTTCCAGCTCTTTGAGGTTATAAGGAACAGAGAAACGCATGATGGAGTAAAACACAAGGATGCCCACTGAAATAAGAATAACAGAAAAAATAACAAGAGTTTTATATCCGTGTTATGTGGCATATTTTGAAGTGTGGGTAATCTGTCTACCTGTGACTATTTTGCTGCAAAAGCAAAGCTATGAAGCAAAGAAAAGTGTGCATTTTCTGATAATTCATTTGTATGTTAAATAATCTCTCTCTCAAATACTTTCATTTCTCTCCTGACTTTGCCATTGTGTCATTTATATTCAACAATAAATTATTTTGCTGTTTACAAATAGGAGCTGCCCATTCAGGCCTCAAGGACTAGAACAAGATCTAAAATAGCATTCAGAATACAATGCTTTCTGTTCTCCTATATCACCCTAGTAGAATTCAAGTTATCTTTGTTCACTTTTCCTGAGACTTCTTAACCACTTCTGACTAGCTCTCTCTGCTGCTCCCCTCTCTGCTTCTAGGCATCTTCTTTCACTTGGCACATGGCATCTCCCCATTCTCTTCTTTCTCTGTCTCCCTCATCTCGTGCCACTTTACTCTGCCAAAGCTCTCTGGATATCTGGCATTCAAGCTCACCAAGAGAATCTGATTAGTTCAGCTTGTCACTATCCTTACTGAAAAGCTTTTGTAGTAATCAGGCATCAGGCCCCCTGGCCCAGTTAACTGTGACCAGGGCAGGGTCACCTGGCAGAAAGCGTGAGTCTCTATGCCCAGGGCATCCCCTGCAGCTGCTTTTCTCAGAAGGGTGTCGCGCATATGGCAGGCCTTCAGAGTGGAATGGCTTGTTTAGTATGGGAAAGTTTTAGATTTTTATTCAGGCTCACTAAAGAGGTCAGCCCTTGTACTGTCACAAATACTGGTCTTGACATCGGTCATTAAAATAACAGAATGTCACAGAATGCATCTCAAAGGAGCACATGTTGGCAGCAAAGATTTCTTGGCCCTTACCACTCAAACACGTGAGTGAGTGACTCTAGACGAGAAGGTGTAGGTGCTGGTGAGTATGGTATATATGTGACCCTTGCTTCCCAAGTCATTCCAGCCTAGGGATAGACATCGCCATCAGTGGCTGAATAGAATTTGTGAAGGCCCATCCTTTGTGCTTAGAAGGAGCTGCTTCCTCCCTCAAATTTTTCACCAGTAGAGCTTGGAGTTCCCAGAGGGTTTCTCCCATGGCTCTGAGAACTAAGCCTCTTGACTGCCATGGCATGCCTGAATTCCATCCCTCTTTTGTCTTGAATGCTTGTGATGAAGGCCCTGGCTGCAGCTGATGCCAAGAGAGGCAGCTGTGCCTCCTGCCAAAAACACCATTGCAGCTGTTTCTGCTGGTGACACTGCCTACCAGACTGAAACCTCCCCTGACAGCAGAAAAAGATGTCACCATGTGTAACTATGCCCAATATCCAGGGCATGGCATCTAGCAACAGCCGCAGCCAAGTCTACTCTCCTAGTGTTGCTGCTTTCATCACCAGTGATGCTGTCACTGCCATCAATGCCACTCCTGGTGCCCATGAACCTGTTGCCTTGCCCTTTTCACACCCCAGAGAGATCTAAGGGAAAACAGCTTTTTTACTTTTACTTGTTCTTTTATTGAAATTGTATCCTCCACAAACTCCATCATGAGTCCATAGGACCTAGGCCAGGGCATAATCTCAGTGACAGATTATGTTCGGAAGACTCTCTCCCATCCACTATCAGTTCGCTGGCTTCCCTACATTATTTTCATTTCTTTGGTAATGAGCTCTTTCCCACAGGCTTCTTGGTCCCTGTGTATAGGAATAAGATAGGCCTTGGGCATCCCATCATCTCTTTATCTCCCATAATCTATGATTCCCATAGCAGCTGTGGTGGAGGGATTGACAGTGCAGTATGAGTTTATATTGCTCCAAGTGACCCCATGCCACAAATTCCTTAAGAAAATTGACTAAATACCTCTGCCACCCTAGGCACCATTAATGAGACCAGGAGTGTTTCTGACTCAGGAAGAGATGATCTGTAGTTGGCAAATAACCAGTGAGGTGGGCTAGGGTAAATGCCCTCCCCAGCAAGGTTAATACCAATTAGCAGAACCAAAAGATCTTCGCTCTTCAAAAGATTGAAAATGGGACATATTTACAGAGGGAGTGAGCAGTTGGAAATGGGAAAAGAAGCTGAAAACACAAAGCAGGGAGAAAAGAAACAACCACAAGGAGGTGGAAGTCTAAAGGTAGAAAGAAGAACTTTGAGAGGTGGAGGAAGGCGTGGCAGACAGTAGTGGCAAAGAAAGGGATAAATGCATTAGAAGTACGGTCAAGTTTCTAGGGTGGGTAGTGACAGCCAGTAGCCATGAGCTTCTGAGGGGAGCACTAGCAGAATTTCCCTTGTCTGAGTCTCCAGAACTGCTCTTGCAAGTACTGGTATTAGAAATGCCAGAGAATACTAGTCTTTAACAGGAAAATATCTTACACTACTTTTGACTGACCATCTTTCTGAACCAAGAATTGCACCATATCATCTGGCAATGAAAATATGCTTATGGGCTTGAATAAATGAAAAGAGAATTATGTAGGGAANCCTGTCCTCCTGATTCATATTGGACACAGCTTTCTGTATGATGTTGAGAGAATACACACTATGTTTGCTGATTATTGCCTACCTTAAAGTTTTAGAAAGTTTTTATCACTGAACTCTTTACTGGGAATTATAGACACTCTTGATTCATAAACATCTTTATCTCCCTGAATTCATGTTCTTGTTTATGATAGTTACTTTAAATGGGAAATTAGAGAAACATCACTTAGTTTCTTTAAAAATAATAATTTTTCTGAAACTATAGAGAATGCGTCTTTTGTGAAAAAAGAAAACAAAACGTATTTATGCTGTCTTTTTATTTCCCCGTAGGGCTATTAAACACTGTGCGGTAGTCTTTTATCAGCAGTGTTTATACTGCATGATTTCATTTATTTAGATGCTTGTAGAGTGTAAAATTATGGGTTTGGTGGTTTGTAGCCAGAATTTGCTTCCCCATTTCCATCCTTGCTTTTACTTGAATTTTGAAGGGTTTGGGGGAGTGTGTTTTTGTTTTCCTCTGTAAAGCAGATAAAGAGTATGTAAACTCCCCCCAAGGAACTCTCCTCAGATTGGTAATTGGAGAAAATTCCTCTGCATTTTGGTGCTGCACAGTTCTCAAGTCAAGTCATATAAAAAGAGCACAGCTTGGGTCAGGCAGAGGGCTGGACTTATAATGTCTATAGCTTTTCCACACTGGACTAGTTCATCTGCTTGCCCTTCATCTCTTCCAGTAGAGATCCTATTCTTTTTTTAATTTAAGAAGCAATCTAGGGAGGCCGATTGGCTCAAAGCTGTGGAGAATATCAATTTTAGTTCATTTTTTCTCTGCATGAGCCAAATAGAAACTTACTCTGAAAGAAGAATCTAGAGGTGAGTTGTTCACCTCTCTTCCTCTAAATGGGTGTGTTACTATGCGTTCTTGAACAGGGGAACACTAGCTTTAGTCAGCTTTTTAGATTGCTCTCAGCTCATCCTGATTTTGTGACTTCTAGACTTAAATCTCAGGGACTCCTGGGAACTGAAGTCAATTTGTGTTTCAGAAGTCTTGAATGGAGTTATAATTAGTGAATCTAAATCATGCACAACTATATGTCAATTATAGTAGTTTTAATTGTTATTTTTGGCATTTTTAATTTATTTTTTTGGAGGACTGGGAAAGTCTGGGTTTTTGGGGTTTTTTTTTTTTTTTTTTTTTTTTTTTGGTTTTTTTTTTTTGGCTGCAACTAACAGAAAATCAACTTAAACTAAGTCAGGCAACCAAAATAGAAAAAGGGAGTTATTGCTTCATGGAAACTAAGGATTGAAGAAACAGAAAAGATGTGAATGCATCTAGGCCTTAAGTCAACAGGAAACCTTGACCTGGATTTTGCATGGTCTCTCTCATTCTCTCTGTCTCTCTCTCTTCCCTTCCTTCTTCTCCTAGCCATGACTCACCCCTCTCTTCTCAGGGAGTTGGCTTCATTCTCTTTCACTGGAGACTTACCACTGATACCATTTCCCATTTTGTGGTTTCTATGTGCCAGAAAGATACTGTGAGTCTCTGCTTTGTTTGGTGGTTAAACTGCTTAGGGAAAAGCTTTGAATGGCTCAGCTGGGGGAGGTGCCCATCTCTAGACTCTTCAAAGAACTAATCAACAGTAACACCTTTTAAGAACCTGGTGGTTTCCATGGGAACCACAGGTAGGCTAGCGGAGGGAAAGTGGGGAGGGGGAAGAAGTCCCAAAAGAAGGGGAGGAGCAAGGATGCTTGGCATTCACAGAAAGGAAACAGTAGATGCCCATCAGAGAAATATGGTTTAGCTGTATGAGCACAAGGATATTTTCCTTATTCATATTTGAGTGAGTAACATGTGTTTGTCACTGCCCCACATCCGTTCCCAGGACTGGATTTTTCCTATTTCAAGCATGTGGGAAAATAGGCTTATTTGTATGTACTTAATGATAATTAAGATTCTTTTTTGTATTATGGGATAAGTTATACCATAAAATTGAACTTTTATACCAAATTATACCAAAAAGTTTAACTTTTTCCTTTATCTCCTTGATTGTTGATTGGTTGATCATGGATCTACAAAGAAGTTTGAAATGGTTTAAAATGGTGCATTCAGACTCCAATTATGTGCCAAAAGTAAAACAAATCTTCCACATAGTGCCGAAAATAAACGGATTTCAACTGCAGAATCGAAGCATCATCCTGAAACTCACACTACTGCTCTCACAGAACTGCCATTTGACTTACTGTTTATTATTTAGTTTTTTGACTTTACGGGTTATGTAAGCATTGAGTAGCCCATGGCTCATTCTATTATTGGATAAAGGAAAACTTCAAAAATCTCCCAGAAATCTCCTCTGATTATAAGTGAATAGAAAGAGGGGAATTTTTCATAGTGAATGGATATGTTTAACAAATCGTTGCTCTCTAAAAACATAAACAAAAAGAAGCCAAAGCCACTTTGACTTTGAGGATTAACCTTATTAACAAGACTATTTTTTTTTGTTTTCCTTTCCTTTTTGACCTTTTTAAGATGGATTTAGAGCAAAATGCACTACTAAAAATTGAACAAACCAGTTATCTCTGCACACTGTTCTTGTTTTCCTTTTTCCAGCATCCGTCTTTTAACACATACTTGCAGAGTCTCTCTTGATAGACAGAGGAACGTTTCCCACCGGAGGGCAATTTGGCGATACTTCATCTGTGTAGTCTCCGCTGTGGATTTGCCCTAGATTAGGGAGATAATTAATGAGGACAACTTCAAATCACGTAAACTGGCTACAAAATATTTCAGTAAAGAGATAAATGACTAAATTAAATTTTCTTTTATTTATTTACTATTACCTTTTTTTTTTTTTTTTTTGGTTCATTCAACTTGCACTGACAAAAGGCAGCTAAAATCTGGATATTTCCCAAGGATTTATTGTTTGTGCTTGTCAGCACACCTGACTAAAATCAAACTCTTAAGAATTATCTAATCTAACTTTACAGGTGGCTTCAGGGAGAAAGAAGTATCTAAATGCTTGGGGGCAAGTCAAGTGTAAAATATGCTTTGTGAAGATGCCTGCTGAATTTGACATGACATGCTGTGTTATAACAATGGATGATCTGATAGTAAGGGCCCTCGGGCTTTTGAGGCTCATTGGTGTCAATTTTGGGAACAAGGGTAAAAAGATTTTTATCTTCAAGCTTCACTGTTATGCTTTATTTGGGGGATCTTTTAGGAATGTTCATAATTGTTATTCAAGAAAAATAACCAAAATAGTAGAACTGCCATAGCATTTTTATATGAAAGAGCCAAGATTACCATCAAGCTATAAATTCATCTTGGGATATTTAGTTTGTATGACTTCATTTTGCCATAAATTTTAAAAAGTTAGAAGTTTATTTCTTGGTTACTCATATCAACTTTCCATTTGTGTTTGTAATAGATTTCTCCAATTTGATATTTCCTTCACCGAACTCTTAATCTCCCTTCACCAAACTGGTCTACCTGCAGGTATGTCCACCTCAGTAAATGGCCACTCCATCCTTCCAGGTGCTCAGGCCATGATCTTAGAGTCACTCTTGACTCCTGTCTTTCCTTTATGTACCAACGTTCAAATGATTAGCATATCTTACTGGATGTATCTGAAAAATACATTTAGAATCCAGTCAATTCTTATTTCTTCATTACCTCCTTTCTGCTCCAAACAACCATCATCTACGGCCTGGTTTATTGCAGTAGCCTTGCTTTGACCTTCCTGTTATATTCTTTCTCCAAATAGTCTATGCTCAAAATAACAGCCAGGGTGATGCTGTAAAAACCCGATATTCTTCTGCTTAAACTTTCCAATATCCTTCCATTTCTTTCAGAGTAAAGGCCTTTCACAGCCTCCCAGGCCCTACAAAATCTACCGTCTACTTCACCATCTCATTTACCTTTCTGACCTCACTTCCTGGGACTCTCCCCTGCTGAGCTTCAGCCACGTTGCCTTCTTTGTTCTTCTTCCATTCTGAAGGTGCTATTGGCAGTCCCTGTGACTGTTTCCTTCAACCTGAGTTTTCTGCTTCTGGCCCCATAGGACCTGTATCCCCAGCACAAGAACTACTAGCCTTAAACCTAGTGGGTGGACAGTCATCGGGAGAAATTAGTTCTTACTGTACTCTTTCACAGTCTTCTACTGAAGTCACATGTATCCTTTAAGCATGAAGATCAGCTAAATCATATGTGATAGAAGGGAAAGAAAGGGAAGAGGGAGGAGACCTAATGTAACTGTAAAGTTATGAGGACGGAGCCAAAAGCCACTGATGAGATTACTTACAATAGTACCTATTATTTTATATTCTTACCTTTCATTAAATCTGGAGATTTTATATAAACCTTCTTGTACCATTTAGAAGGGTGGGATTTTCACAGGCAACACTTAGCCAACCTCTTAAAATAAGTGCGTGTGTGAGTGTGTGTGAAGAATATGGTTCCTAGGCATCCAACTAAGGCTGCCAGGGCAGAGTTTTCTTCCAGTTTCTGGAAAGCTCTGGTTCAGCTTTGGCAGATAGAAGTGTTTCCATCACTGATACCTCTAGCCTAGACAAACAACTGAGTAAGAGTATGAATTTTGAAGTCTTAGATGCTGACCAAAGGATAAAAGAAATCGAACGGCCAAAAAATGCATGTTCTTTGAGGTTCAGATTAAGAAGCATTGATGAAATTCACCAAAGCAAGCATTGCTATTTTATGTATTACACACTCTTGATAAAAGAAGGTGTCAACAGGGTGCCTGAGTGGCTCAGTCAGTTAAGCATCTGTCTCCGGCTCAGGTCATGATCAGGTCCTGGGATTGAGTCCCATATCGGCCTCCTTGCTCAGCGGGGGAGTCTGCTTCTTCCTCTCCCTCTACTCCCCCCTCCCCCCGCTCGTGCTCGCTCTTTCTCACTGGCTCTCAAATAAATAAGTAAAATCTTTAAAAAAAAAAAAAAAGGAAGGTATCAACATAATCCATCTCTAGTGGCTTTGGAGCAGAGATTCAGGATAAAGATCAGGTTTCTAGGACTGACTGCAAATGTGCTCATCCTTTGGGAACACAGGAAAGGAAATCGAATGGTGAAGAAATCATAGGGCAGCCTGGAAAGAGACCAGCAGAAAAGAGAAGGGCAGACTGGACAGCAAGCTGCCCCAAGAGCTTGAAGTCAGTGGTTGGACACCTCCCCAGACTATGCTTGATGATTTCAAGGTGTGGAGAAGTAAATGAATGATTGACATTAAGCCTCGCTTGTTCAGGTGTACCGTGATTTTTGCTTGACTTCATTAATAAGAGTAAACATTATCTTTGTCTCTTATTGCCAATTACTAGATTATTTTTAAAAGATCAAACTTTGTCTAGAAATTGGCATTTTTTCCCTATGATTTTCATATTTTCCAATCTCTTGGAGTTTCCTGAAATTCTTAGCAAGAATTCTAGATATCATAGCACTAATTTTATTTCTTATTAAAAATCTTCAGGGGAGTCTGGGTGGCTCAGTCGTTAAGCATCTGCCGGGGTCCTGGGATCTAGCCTGCTTTAGGCTACCTGCTCAGCCAGAAGCCTGCTTCTCCCTCTCCCACTCTCCCTGCTTGTGTTCCTTCTCTCCCTGTCAAATAAATAAAAAAATCTAAAAAAAAAAGTTTTCAATTCCCACCATCAACTCTGAACCCCACCCTTACCTTCCTTCTTTTTTTTTTTTTTTAGCGTTGTTGAGGTATAATTGACAAATAAAATTATATTTAAAGGTAATGATATTTACCTTCCTTGATTCTTAAAGGAAGCACTTTTATTTCTTTTGATTTTCCTGTTGTTTCCCCCATCTCTCTATATTATAAGCTTACACACTAGCTTTTGACTTGTTAATTATAGTCATATAACTATAGTTTCCTGCTATGATGGATTATGACTTAACCCACTTACACAATTATCTTGCTAAGTTGTTTTTTTGTCTTAATTGTCTTTGTTATTTATTTTTGTTTCTATCAACTGTAAACGGTATGTCGATTCCACTTCACTCTTCTTCCTCGCATTCAGCCATTCAGCTGTCTGCACTTAAACATTTATATCGTCAAATTTCATAACATTTCATTTTTGTTTCAATAAATGCTTCTAGTTTTTGTATGTTGTCTGTTGTTTTAACTAACTCTTATTGAGGACTTACTGTGTGTCAAGCACGATTATAGGCATTTTATGTAAAGTAACTTAAGCCTCACAAAAAGACGATTAAATAGATAACTTATTTCTATCTTACAGAAAGGAAATTGAGTAACATAGAAATTAAGTATATTTCCAGATTCATGTAGCCAGTAAGAACCTTAGAGTCTGTCTTCTTAAAAATTGACTAATACTATCTCTTTAGGTTGTCTCTTAAAATCAAAAGTCATTAACCATTCTAATTAAAATGTATATGGTAGCCTTTGTAGTGTCAAGTAGTATATTATGATTATACTCAGTTTCTTACCTAGTTTGTTTTCTAATTGCTTTTCTTTTTCTCTTATGTTGCCTGCCTTTTCTATCTCTTAAAATCTTTTAATAACTCAAGAGTGGTATTAACTCTACTTTTTTCTTTGATACCTTTTCCCAAGCCTTTCATTATCCTCCAGCAAATTCTTATTTCTCTCTAGGATGGATCACTGTACAGTTCGGTCCTGGACTGGGTCATCTGTTTGCTAGAGTTCACATTTTCCTCCTTAATTTACTGTCTTATTGTGCTATAATGTATCCTCAAATAATATCCTAACAAGTGGGGATAGAAAGTACCTTTCCGGGAACTTATATTTTTGAACGTTTTAAAAATGTGTCCAGACGGACAGTTGTTTTGACTGCTTTCAAGATTCTAAGTTGTAAATAATTTCCACTTAAAGCTTTGTTGGCATTGTTCCATTACCTTCTAGCATTCAGAATTGTTGATTGGATGGCCAGTGCCAAACTATACTTGTTATTTTGTGGATGTCCTGTTTCTTCTCCTTGGAAACTACTAGAATGATCTTTCGCCATAGCATCCTGAAGTGCTATGAAAATATGATTCCAGTGGGCTCTAATACATCACGAACTGAGGACACACTGGTCTTTTTTAGTCTGAAGACTTCTGTCTTCCGTTCTAAGAAATCTCTCTCTCTCTCTCTCTCTCTCTCTCTCTCATTTTCTCCCCTTTGTCTTCTCTGGTACATTTTTTAAATTCCTATGAACAGGATGTTGAACTTCTGAATTATTATATATGTCTTACAACTTTTCTCTGATTTTTTTAAATCTTTTTAACTTTTTGATTTTTATTGTAGGAGATTTACTTCTCAACAATCTCTTTCAACTCTTGCAATTCTTTCCTTTTCCTTTTTTAATTTCGGAAAACATATTTTTGTAAGTATCTAGAGCTCTTTTCTTTTCTCGTTGCATCTTGTTTTTGTTTTATGGATGCAGAATCTTCTCTGATTTCTGTAACATTACTTAGAAAGATTTTTTTCTAAATTCTGCAGAATCACTTTTCTCTGTTGTTAATTTTGATTTTTCTTTTTGTGTTTTTGTTATACGGTTTTCTCAGGTTTGGTGCCCCTTGTTTCTCATTTGTATGTAAGCACAGGTCACAGAAGAACTGTGAGCTTTCTGAGGGTAGGCTGGGCTTGTCGGTGAGGCAGCTGCACTGTAGGGTGAGTGGTCAGGGAGCCAGCTCTCACACTAGGAGACTCGAAAGTGACAGAACAAAGTCACTTGCTCCAGTGCCCTTCTTGGCTGTCCTGGTTCTTCTTAGGTTGCTCATTCCATACCATGAGAAAAGATCTTTTTCCATTTTTCACTTGTTAGTTTGTTCAAACAGTATCTGGCAGCCAGGAGTCCTGGGGGAAGAGAAGGCAGTGGCCAGGTAGTCTCTATTTTGTACTTCAGTGAATCCCCCATTCCATGCCCCCTGTTTCACTCCTGTGATTCTAAGGGCCACACGTCTCCAGTGCTGTGCAGAGCTAATGGGTTTCCCTACCTATTGCTTTCCCCTCCCGTGTTAGGCTTCAGCTTACTCTCTTCCACATCAACAAACACCAGTCATCCTTGTGTTTCCAGGAAAATGTTAAAATCTATATTCTGATCATGGCTCCCTTCCCACTCTCTTCAGCTTTCCAGGACTGAAGATGTTCCTTTCCAGTTCTCATTGTTCTTCCACCACAGTTTAATTAAATGGGAAGTTCCTGGGTGAGGCTTAGTTATAGATGTGAGTGATTATCCCATGGAACTGGGGTGAGAATGATAGCTCTTGCTGTGAGTGCGGAGGAGCGGGTTGTAATCTATCTCAGTGTTGGTAGTTATCTCTTTGTATGACCTGTTTTCCATTCTCTGCCTTCGTAGACATTTTCGAAAGACCCTTGATTACATATTGCGTCATTAACCAAAGTTTAGAGGTGCCATATCAAACTTCTAAAGTGTCATTATCAAGTTCTGTTAGTTGTCACATATAAGTAACTGTGTATTTAATGGTCGTGGAATCAGGGCATTGCTGAGTCCTATGTTTCCATGGCGCAGTGGGACAGAAAAGTCTCCTGTGACGCCCATTTATAGGAATGCAGGTCTCTGTGGCCACTCATGCAATGAAGAAATGTTACATCACTTTTATAAACTTACCGTAAGGAAAAGTTTATATTTCTATGTTAAGCATATACCTGAATATAAGTGTATCCCAGTTCAATTAATTCTGCTGATAAATTACAAGTATGATAAATTCCCTTGAAATGCTATTTGAAATACGCATTTTTAGTGTGTAAGTTTGCAAAACTTCTACCTGAAGCATGACTGTGTATACCTTTGGCTGGAAAGCTCTGAGTTCCCTTCCTATGGCCCACTTTTTTTTTTTTTATCATAAAATAAGAATATTTGTTGAGCATTTACTATGTGCTGGATATTATTTTTTAATTTATTTTTTAATTATGTTGTTCAGTTAGCCACTGTATAGTACATCATTAGTTTTTGATGTAGTGTTCAGTGATTCATTAGTTACCTATAACACCCAGTGCTCATCACAACATGGGCCCTCCTTAATACCCATCGCCCTGTTACCCCCTCCCCCCACTCCCTCCTCTCTGAATCCCCCATCTGTTTCCTGGGGTCCACAGTCTCTCATGGTTCATCTCCCTCTTTGATTTCTCCCCCTTCAGATTTCCCTCCCTATACCCCACTTTTAAGTTAAAGCTGCCACTCCCTGGAAGGTAAGCTTTTCCCACTATAAAAGAATTCTGAAATTCTAGTGTGCGTCACCTGATGAGTTTATTAAAAATACAAAATACTGGGCCTCAAACTCAGAAAGTCTGATTCAGGAAATCTAAACTAAGGCCCAGGAATCTGCTTTGTAACACATTGTGCAGATTATTCAAGTGCAGACAGTACATGACCTTCCTTTGAGAATCCCACTCTAAGGAGAAAGGAGAAAGAAGGAGATTAATTAACAAGCCAGTGTCTCCTGATAAACACTTTAAGAGGAAATAGAGCAGAGAAAATCAGCAATGTAAAGGTCTCTATAGTACCTGAGTCCTACTAGAGTTTAATAGATTGTAATTCTTCATATTAAACACGTAAATGAGCCAAAAAGATATGGATGTCATTATCAGATTTCTTTCTATCTTTTCTCCCTTTTCTTTCTTTCTTTCAAGAAAAACTCATTACTGAGGTAAAGAACTTTTAATTACCAAAATTCCAAACTTTGAAATGATGATGTTTTCATTTACTTTGTGAAATAATTCTAGAGAATAATGTTTCTTCTGCATATTGGACCGATGTGCATCTCCCAAACACAAAAGATACATAACCTCAACCTGCCCTTTTAAAATAAATAACAGTTTTCATCCCTGTCTTTTCCCAAGAATCTCTCTTATTCTTTGAAACCCTATGTTTGTTCATTGTGTCAGAGCAAACCGCAGGCTCTAAGACAAAAGTGAAGAGGTAAGCATGTTGGAACTGGAAGACTTTCTCTGCTGTCAACTATTTTACTTGGAAGAAAGATCACCAAAGGGAGCTATTTGGTTGAAAATAAATATTCATATAAAGTTAGCATTGCATTCAAGCGATTTTGTTCATTTTTTAAGAACTTGAGCTATTTTCCTCTGCATTATTATACATGTAGACAGGTAGAAACCTGCACAGTCAAACTGTGAAGGAAGAAAGGTGACAGAAGTCTTAGTTAGATTCTTGAGGGAGATTGGCCTGTCTTCCTCTAGTGTACATCCACCAGACAAGTAGCTGTGATCGCTGTACAGATACTCAATTCTACAGGGAAGTTACTCCCACTGATTGAAAAGTCTAGCATGGTTGGAGCCAAAATAACTGTGGCCAGATGCCAATAGAAATTCCCCCTAAGCATGCATGTCTTCCCCGTTTCCACAATCCTAGACAGGGGGTGCTTCAAATCTATTCACCACCATCCTCCACTCTGTCTACTAGGGCAAAAGCCCTTGACTTACCTTCACTTAAATTGTTTCTACCTGCCTCCATTTCTCATGTGGCTGTAAGTTTGTGGCCAACATTTAATGGCTGACATGTGGACTAATTTCAGAAAGCTTAGATCTGCTCAGGCTGCAGTTTTACAGATATTTCGATCCAAAAATGATTAACCTCTTTTTACACATAGAAATTTTCTCAATTTTTAGACTAGTCACCCAGGAGAGAGGAGGAAAGAGATGAGGTAAAGGAAAAAAGAAGGAACACATCTGCTTGAACCTCTCACCCTCCCCTAACCTATCAGCTCCTTCACTCAGAGCTCGGAAATGGAATCAGGTCTTCTCTTTCCATTATTTATCTGTGGTTCAGATTTCATTTTTCTTAAAGGATCAGTTTACCTATAACAGCTTGTGAGCAAAAATAAAATTAAGAGAAGGAAATTTGCTAAGTCACATCTTACAAGGTTGATGAGAATATACTTAAGAAAAGTAAGTGTATCAACCATTTTTATCCATTAAAAATGCATTTACTGATAGCTCATTCTCTGCCAGGCACTGAGGTGAAATAAAGGTCCCTCCCACTGTACCCGCTTCGGCAGCACATATACTAAAATTAGAACAATACAAAGAAGATTAGCATGGTGTCTGGTAAGGATGAATGTAAATTTGTAAAGCATTCTATATTTAAAAGAAAAAGAAAGAAAGAAAGGAATAGAAGTCGCACTGATTATAACATTCTTATCACTTAAACTTAGAAAAAATTTAGTTTTCATTTCTACCTGCCACTTGTATTTATTGATCATTATTTTACAGAAAAACAGTTTTTCATTTTTTGCCCTTTACTATCACAGAAGAATATTCTCTGGTGTTTTTACAGTCTTCTGTGGTGTTTCATTATCATCAATCCTCAGACTGTGGTTGGGATATGATGGGGTGGGATGCCGTCCGAGGGCTTAAAGGGGAGATACATGAGTCAAAATATGATGATCTAACATAATGTCACATTTGTGATCTCAAGTTGCGTTCTTTAATAAGTAACAACAACTCTTTCCTAATTTTGGGGGGGGGGGGGANGGTCCTAACAGCCAGCATTAGAGAGATACAATATGAGCACAGTAACATCAAACAGTAGTCATCAAAATGTTCCCATTAGATTTTATTTTTTCTTTTAATTATAATAGAATACAAATTTAGCTTTCTGCACTTTACAATCCTTCAAATTGTAATTCATGACATGAATGAAAACAGTGGTTCCCCCTGGACCTGTGGTTGAGTTCTCCGGGCCCAGGAGTAGGAACAGTCTTCTCTGTCACAGATGGCTAAAGCAACAGGGGCAAGCAAGGCTGAGGGGAGGAATTGATGAGGTAATTAGGCCTATGAGAGCAGACCAAATAGTGTTGAATAAATAATTTAATTTTAGTCTTTTTCATTAATATTTTAAAAACTGGAGAATGGGGGAGTTTGAGCTGTCTCCTTCCAGTGCCCATAAACGACACACGCAGCATTCAAAATTTCTGTTGCCAGTCTACACTTAAAAAGTAGCTCAGGGATTAGATTGGCAGTAAAAAGTTTGAGACTAATACCTAGGATTTTGACTCCTAATCCAGTGCTTTCCCCGGTACAATACAACACCTTGGTCTTCAGCAAGAGATATTTTTGCTGAAAGGGAATTTCTTGTAGGACATAAAGGCTAGTAGGTTTATTCTGGAAAGCCCAGTGGAATCCTTCAGCTTTAGTCTTCAATGTCCAAGTGTGGGCAGCTGTCACGAGCAGCAAGTTGTCAGCAGAAACATGTGTGGACACAGAGAAGGAGTAAGAAGGATTGTCTCTCTCCTGTCCCCTGTGCTGGCCCCGGCCAAAATGTACCCATGACTCTCCCTTCAGAATCAGTTTTGAAGGCAGAGACAGCACTTGCAGAATGGCTAGATAGTCACCGAAGTGCTACTCTTCCTTTTAGCGCCCATCCTATCTGAAATCCAGAACCTTGGCAATCCTTGATCTCTGGGTTAAACCTCAAGGGTGAGAAACAGTTGTATGTGAAGAGAGAGGGTAAGTGGATCAATCCCTTTTCTAAGTCATTTCCTAACATCAAATGACAAATCTCATGACAAAACCTGACACAATGTAGTATGTTTTTATTCAACTGAGCTTTAATATAGTATTAGTAAATTAGAATGTAGTAACATCGACGGGCGCCTGGGTGGCACAGTGGTTAAGCGTCTGCCTTCAGCTCAGGGCGTGATCCCGGCCTTATGGAATCGAGCCCCACATCAGGCTCCTCCGCTATGAGCCTGCTTCTTCCTCTCCCACTCCCCCTGCTTGTGTTCCCTCTCTTGCTGGCTGTCTCTATCTGTCAAATAAATAAATAAATAAAAATCTTAAAAAAAAAAAGAATGTAGTAACATTGAAATGTTTGGTTGCATAGGACAGATTTCTAAAACTACACTTTGGAACATCATAATTCCAGTGAAATTTCCCACATCGTCACCATCATAAATTACAAGCAAAGGCACATTTGGAAGAATAGTCCCTTGCAAAGGAGACATAAAATATCCAGGCATGATGCATAACAACATATTTAAAATAACACAAAAAGAAGGGCACCTGGGTGGCTCAGTCAGTTAAGCATCTGTCTTCAGCTCAGGTCATGATCCCAGGGTCCTGGGATCGAGTCCCACATTGGACTCCCTGCTCAGTGGGAAGTCTGCTTCTCCCTCTCCCTCTGCTGCTCTCTCTCTGTCAAATAAATAAATAAAATCTTTTAAAAGTATATAAAATAACACAAAAAGAATTTTAAAATGAAAACCTATTGAGATTATTAATTGGCTTTATGTAATTTAATAAGTTGATGTCTCTAGAATTAAAAAGCTAGTTATTACTAGGGTCAATATGCTATTACTTGCCAAAGGAGATTAGAAAACAGGCCCACATTCAAATCAAAGAGAATCACTTGTTTCCATTCCCTATGCATGTACACTCATTCTTCTCCTTCCTCACCAATTCTGATTTTCTGGTAATAAATGTCTTTCACTCCATATGAGAGAAGTATCCAGTGGAAAAAAGGCTTCTTATTTCTTTTATGGTATTTTTCGTATTTTTGCAAACAAATTGCTTGATTTCTCAATATATTTCTGACAATTTCATTATAGTTTCTAGCTGTTTGAGGATTTTACCAAGAGAAAGCTCTCAGAGAAGTTATTTCATTTTGTGTCTTCTAGCATGAGGAACAAGAGACATGATAGAAATTACTAGAAAAGGTGTTTCTAGAAGTCTTGAGCTATTACTTGAACTCTGTTCTCTGCCTGGAGAATGGCTGATAGCTTTGTCTTGAATGAGTGCTATTCCTGTCAAATCCAGGAGAAAAATTAAATATATTTCAGATCAGAATAGGTAGCCACTTCTAGTCTGCACTTCAGTTAAAACCTGACATAATTTAAACACAACTTTAACTCTTATTTTTAGATATTATGTTTTAAATATATCAATAATCAGTAGATGACACTAATATAGTAGGAAGATCAGAAATTGTGTTTTTACAATTAATAACAGAAATCACAGAAAACACACCATTGAATGAAAGTAAATGCTATTTAACACATTTTTCTTCTTTTTTTGGAAATGATGGATGACAGTATCAGAACATTAAAAAGTGGCGGTAATTCTGTGAAAATCAATGAGAAGGGTCCAATTATGCTGTCAATCATGTATATCAAGTATTCCCATTAACATTTACAATCTGATCAAAGTTTTGGCTTTCCAGTTGGTCCCCATAAATTATATTCACAATACCCAAAATTTGTATAGTGTTTAGTCTCAATTTAAAATAATTTGAAATTAAGTTGGCGGGTGGGTAAAGATTGAAATGCAAAGCAATGCAGGCCAGAGGGTAAAGTTAAATTTGAACCAGAGCCACAGCATCTTATTATAAATAGGCTTAAAATAAAGTCTTTGTCTTTGCTGAATGATATGGGAAACTGAGTAAATTCTATGGGGGTAATTAAAATAAAGTAAAAGAAAACCAAAAATATCCTTCTATTTGAGGTATCCAGAAAAATGTACGTGAAGATTTTAAGTTTGTTTTGGTTTGATTATGACCTAAATATAATTGCTGTAAATTCACCACTTCACTTATTGTGTTTCCATGGAGTCTTTAGTATAAGAGATAAAAGGCCATTATTCAGAAGCATGTTTTTTTAACAACAGCCAGAGTGAATTATAAGCATAGTCCATGCCAACATAAAACACCCACCACATTTCCTTCCTTGTTCCCACTCAATTCTTTGGAATATCTAGACTTTTTAATTGTCAATTATTTTTTAAGTCATCAAACACTATTTAGACTTAACTATAAGTTTTATGATTTTCCTTGCTCAGTTATTATTTTTTTTTAATTCACAGCTTTTTCCTTTTTAAATTTTTTTTTTTTTAATTTAAATTCAAGTTAGTTAACATACAGTACAGCACTGGTTTCAGGAGCAGAATCCAGTGATTCATCACCGACATACAACATCCAGTGCTCATCCCAACAAGTGCCCCCCTTAATGCCCACCATCCATCTAGTCCATCATCCCACCCACCTCCCTCCAGCAACCCTCAGTTTGTCTCTGTTGTTAAGAGACTCTTATGGTTTGCCTCTCTCTCTGTTGTTATTTTATTTTATTTTTTATTTTATTTTTCCTTCCCTTTCCCTCTGTTCATCTATCCCCTATGTTCTTCTGTTTTGTTTTTTTTTTAAAGATTTTATTTATTTGTCAGAAAGAGAGAGAGAGAGCACAAGCAGGGGAAGCAGCAGGCAGAGGGAGTGGGAAAATCAGGCTCCCTGCTGAGCAAGAAGCCCAATGTGGGACTCGATCCCAGGATCCTAAGATCATGACCTGAGCTAAAGACAGGCACTTAACCGACTGAGCCACCCAGGCATTCCATCTGTTTTGTTTCTTAAATCCCACATATGAGTGAAATTAATAATATTTGTCTTTCTTCGACTGATTTATTTCACTTAGCATAATACCTTCTAGTTGCAACCACATCGTTGCAAATGGCAAGATTTCATTCTTTTTGATGGCTAATATTCCATTGTTTATATATACCACATCTTTATCCATTCCTCTGTTGATGGACATTTGGGCTCTTTCCATAATTTGACTATTGTTGATAATGCTGCTATAAACATTGGGGTGAATGTGCCCTTCAAATCAGGAACACAGTGCTTTATTACTGTGTAATAAAGATCTGTGTAATACAGATCTGCTTTATTACTCCACTTACCTTTGTATTTTTAACTTAGACATGAACGTAAAATAATCTAGAATCACTACCTTCTTCTTTTTCTCCCTCTAACATTATCTTTGTATGTGTTATTCTGCTCCTCACTCTTCTTCCTGGACTCTAGTGACCTTGTGTCACTAACTAGAATGTTCATACCTGGGCAATTCATATCAGCCCCATAGACTTCACCATCGTCTACAATATGAGGGAGTTGGCCACCATGACCTCTGTGGTCCCTTCCTGCCCCTCATTTTGTGAGACTGTGAATTTGCTTAACATTTCTTCAGTAATTGTATTTGTTTTTACTGCTATATAACAAATTACCAGAAACTCAGGGTCTTAATACAACATAAAGTTACAATTTCAGTGTCTGTGGGTCAAGAATTTGGGCACAGTATGTTTGGATTCTGTGGATACTTGGGGGCTGTGAGCTTATTTGAGGCTGAGGGTTCTCTTCCAAGCTCAGCAGTTGTTGGCAGAATTCAGTTCCTTGTGGCTGTAGCTTAAGGTCCTTGTTTTCTTGATGGGTTTTGGCAGGGGATCACTCTCAACTTTTAGATGTCACCTACACATGCCTGCCGTGTGCCCTCTCAACAACACGATGTGTGTTTTCCCCCAGGAAAAACTCTCTGACTTATCTGTCCTCTAGAACCTCTATTAATAGTATTCACTTGATTAGATCAGACCTACCCACACTTAAGGAAAGGAGATTTTTGCCCAAACAATATGATTTAGGGGGCCATCCATTTTGATACATTTTGTTCTTGCTCATTCACCTTTAATTGCTATATTAAATCCTATTGTATGAACATACGAGTTATCTTTCACATCTTAGTTTAAACATTTCTTCAGAAAGGACTTCTCTCTGGGGCACTTGCTGGTTCAATCAGTTAAGCATCTGACCCTTGATCTCAGCTCAGGTCTTCATCTCAGGGTTGTGAGTGGATCCTACTTAAAAAAAAAAAAAAAGAAGAAGAAGAAGAAGAAGGACTTCTTATTTGACAAACTCTCCCCAACTCCTTCCCCTGTAATAAGTAAATAAATAAACCAATAAATAAATCACCTAATGGAGCACTGTCATGGCACTCAGCATTTTCTTTGTAATGCTTCCTTACTATTTGTAATTATCTAATTATTTAGTTAATTTCTCTTTCCCCCACCACATTATAAGCCCCAGAAAAGAAGTTGCCATGTTTATTTTGTTCACTATTGTGTCCTCAGAGCCTAATATAAAGGAGATCAAAACATACTTGTTGAATGAAGAATGTTCCTGTGCAAACATTTCTAACAGCATAATTTTAATTGAACTCTACGGCTGTGTGCATTGGTGAAATGAAGAAGGCAGAATTTCAAAGTCAAAACCCCTGTCAATAAAAGCAGAAAACTGGAAGTTGGTGCACACAGGGCATCTGACTTTGGAGCTGCAATAATGCGGGAGTCCCTGACGTGGAGGGCAACCATCGCTTCTCTTTTCTCTGTTAATAGAGAATAAAATGTGTGTGTTTATGGGGCTCAAGGTTATTTTCCTTTGAGAGAGTTAATTGAAGGGAGGTTAAATAAAGTCACACGTTTTTACTTAAAGGAAAAAAGTGAATTACTTCAATTATGAGCAACGTGTCAAAGGAAATGTTTCCCAATTTTTTTCTGGAAGTGAAACAATTTTTTCTGTAATTCATTTTAACTCTTCTTTAAAAGGGGGGGTAGATTTTCTGACACACATACACAGAGGATGTTCTGTCAGCTCCCACTTATATTACAATAAACAACATGAATTAATTGTAGGCATTAAAGTTTTTCTTCTCAAGGTATTTGCTTTCCAAAGATCAGTTTTCCTATGCCAGCTGTGAGAGTACCCCTTTCTAGTTAAAGAGGCTCATTCGGGAAAGTGAATTCAAAAGCCTTAATACTCCCCACCAAAATATCCCATATCCCAGAGGTCAAAGGTGAGACTTGTTACACATCCAATTGTGTCTTTTAAAGGCAGCTCAACTTAAATAACTCCTGGAGAAAGAAAGCAGAACTTTCTTGGAATGGCTTGACTATTAACATTTGTTCTTAATCTATCAAAATTCTCCTACTCATGTTCACTGAGTTTCTGAGTATTCTCTGAAGCCTTTTCAGAGATGGAAATCAGTCGAATCCCAGTAGTAGGGTGGGATTTAAAAGGATGAGGAGACATCCTGTTGATTTCTTTTTTCCTTCAATATCAACAAGTAAGAAATCTCCAAGACCTTCTCTCATTGAGGTCAATATTTGAGGTTCTTTTTCCTCTTGGTCTCCCTAAGGGGAATATTTTGGGGTTGGGGATGTAGGAAAATAGGAAGGAGAAGGGAAGTGTGGGAAGAGGAGGCATGGATCTAAGACTGAGGATGGTAAATGCAGGGTGAAATTGTCGGGATTTAAGTAGCTTCCTCTAACTAGCTTGTCATGAGCTCTGTGTAGTGACATTATAATGGTCCTGCAATCTGAAACCCCAGGAAAGGCAAGGAAAAACAGTTGGTGGGGAAATCTGAGGTTTCCCATACAAGAAATTCTGGCCAACAGCCAGAATCTTTCAGGATTTTGCAGTCATTTTCAAAGTGGCCATGTTTTTTGTTTGTTTGTTTGTTTGTTTGTTTTAACTTTACATACTCATGCAGATTTTGTGGAAGTTCAGGGGCGCCTGGGTGGCACAGCGGTTAAGCGTCTGCCTTCGGCTCAGGGTGTGATCCCGGCGTTATGGGATCGAGCCCCACATCAGGCTCCTCTGCTATGAAGCCTGCTTCTTCCTCTCCCACTCCCCCTGCTTGTGTTCCCTCTCTCGCTGGCTGTCTCTATCTCTGTCAAATAAATATATAAAATCTTTAAAAAAAAAAAAAAGATTTTGTGGAAGTTCAAGAAGAGAGTTCACAATGTGTTGGCCTTGCCTGGTGCAATTTATGATAAACAGTCACGTCCTGCAGTGTTTAATGGCAATTGGACAAAGCACATTCATTAGATTACAAGATAACTTCATATAGTACTAAGGAGAAATCAACATAAACGTCTAAGAAATGTTAGAACTATGAACAATGACAGAGCACAGTAGCAGAGAAACAGGTTTGTGAAGATAAGTACCTGAACCTTAAGCTGGGTATGTGGCAGGCAGTGAGGGATAAAATGTAAAAAGAAGCAGGTCACACACCTCTACTCCTGTCTTAGCTGAGGAGGTAGACCAGATGTATAAAAACAATTGACTAAGAATCGGGAAAGAGAACATTGGGTTCTCTTCTTCTCACCTGCAAGAGCAATGGACATAGTCTTAAAGATAACTGAGGAACAGATATTCACTACATACCACCCCATAGTATAGAACCTGATGATTTGCTCAGGGTCAGATTAATACCATTAGAGGCTCTCAGCATGAAAAACATTATGGTAATTGTAATTACCCATTGGTAATTCAGAATAATACCTAAAGAGTGAAACACGACTTGTAGGAATGCTAGAATTAAAAGATATTTTAATAGATATTTTGATTGCAGAAATCTGGGTGAGTTCATTTGGAGCTTGGGTTTTATCACTTGTGTTTGGTGGCTCAGCTCTGGTGGTGCCCTGTATCCATACTGAGTCTGCCTGTTGGTTTACTGGACTCCTTCCAGATCCAAATGGGCTACGGAAGACAGAGAGCGAGAGGCCAGGGCACAGGTACAGAGCTTGTACTGGATCACCGTGGAAAGCCTTTCAGAATCATCTTCCCTCGGGGCACCTGGGTGGCTCAGTCGTTAAGCGTTTGCCTTCGGCTCAGGGCCTGATCCCAGAGTCCTGGGATCGAGCCCCACTTCGGACTCCTCCGCTGGGAGCCTGCTTCTTCCTCTCCCACTCCCCCTGCTTGTGTTCCCTCTCTCGCTGGTTGTCTCTCTGTCAAATAAATAAATAAAATCTTAAAAAAAAAAAAAAAAAGAATCATCTTCCCGCCCAAGTGGCCATGTGTCGAGGCCTTCACACTCCTGAGTGGTAAGGAGGGTGCGGAGCAGCCCTCTCCCTTACTACAGATGCTGCCTGAATCTGAGGTCAGGTGGGTGAAGGAAGAGCGCTGACAGTGCCGGGGTGGTCACTTGGCAGTTTAGCTCCCAGGCTGCACAGTAACGCCCCTGAAGGGAAAATGTCTGCACTTGAAATAATCACAGGCTTTCTCCTCTAATACCAGCCTGCCCTGCCAAAGTGTCAGCAGCACAAAGGACCCCAGTCTTCTTCCTCCATCACGACGTAAGCAGCACATCCCCCTGCCATTTGGCTCCCAGCTCTCTGTCTGGACAGGAACACAGCTGGGCTTTCATCTAAGGAGGGGTGGATTCAAGCTGATTACTTTTGTTTGGCCTTCAGTGAAGACAACAGAGCAGGAGGTATTTTATATCTGCCTTATGTTCGAAGCCCCAATGTGGGATGACTCAAGAACATTTTCTTCTCAGAGCAAAGGCTGCAAATGAACAGTCACATAAATTTGTTGTCTTAAAAAAAGGTAACATTAAGAAAATGCTCAGAATTTTATGTAGAAAGCATGTATTACTTGCATTATCAGAATAATAAAACAGGATTAATTTAGAGGAGGGAAAAAGAGAAGATTATCTGAACGTTTTAAGTCATTGTCTTAAGGATAAATTGCTTTCTTTTCCATACTCCCTCCTTGGCCTCCGTAATCTCCCCTGCCCCTATGGCCCCCACTTTCACTGATCACCTGGGGGTTCCCAAAATCTATATCCTCAGCCCAGTCTTTCGTATGAGCCCCAAACGCATATATATACAACTGATTACCTGCCACCTCAGTTTGTATATATCACAGCTTCCTCAAACAACACCTGAGACGCCAAATTTTTTTTCTTTTTCATGACATTTCCCCAATCTTTGCCTCCTTCTAGATTCTTTCCTCATTCTTTGTACAATTGGTCATAATTTCTGTTGTTCAAGTTATCCTCATGTTTCCTCCTTTTTATTTCTCTTTATCCTACCATTTGCCATATCCTATGCATTTTCTCGTTGCGGTATGATCATACTTTCCCATGTAATAATACTCGGATTTGTTGACCACTTATGTCATGCCACACAATATTCTGATTGCTTTATATGTATTATTTTATTTAATTCTCACAACAACTCTAAGAAGAAAGTACTGTTATAATCCCCATTTTATGGAGGAGGAAACTGAGGTACAAAGATGTCATATAACTTGCCATATAACATCCTACAACAGGTAACTAGAGGAATAGGATTTCAGACCCAAGCTGATTAACGCCAGAGCTCAAGCTTTCAATCCCAGTGCTACACTGCCTTCTACAGTTATTTACATACATAGATTTCTATATACACACGCCCTCCATCGTCATTACTTAGATAAAGCTCTAACCATAATGTATCGAGATGATGCTTCCTCCAGAATTGTGTTCTTAAAACACAAATGTGCTCTTGTCACAATCCTGCTTAATTTCAAAGGATTCCTAAGAATGATTCTCACTTGACCATTTTCTCAACTGGTCATTTTCACAGATGTGTTGTCGGATTTGGGTCCCCGTACCCATGTTTTGCTTTATTGGTTCCAGCCAAGGCTAATGCCATGACAGTAACGCCTCTCACTCACAATGCTGGACTGAGGTGAGGAGGAGATGATGGAGCCAGGGTGCAGGTTCCTGCAGGTAAACCAAGTGGCACAGAGAAATGTCAGGTAGGACCAAGGAAAGCACATGTTCATAGAATATGAGGGAGCTTTTCCTTCTTCATATAATCGGGACAGGACGCAGTTCTACTCACACTGAGACCAAAAAAACTCTGCAGGAAATCTGGATGCAAATTAACTTTTTAATGTGCCAGAAAATTCCCATACAGAAATTCCCACACACAGAAGTACATGAGAAACTTACATATGTTAGAAATGACAAGTCCAGAGGAAGAAACTGAAAGTTCTCCTCATATCAATACCATTTGTCTATTCTCTGATCTCATCTACTGTCCCCCCACTTCTCCCTTCTGCTCCAGCTACAACTTTATGTTCTGAGTATACTGCCTTCTTTCTTGCCTTCCTACCTAAATATTCTATTTCCTCAATATGGGATACCTTTCCTTAACTTTTCATTTGGGGAAGTCTGTTTTATGATTTTATTTATTCATTTTAGAGAGAGAGAGATAGAAAACGTGCATGGGCGGGGAGAAGAACAGAGGGGGAGGGAGAGGCAGAGGGAGAGAATCTCCAGTGGACTCCGGAACCCTACACAGCCGATCCTCCAACCTCGAGATCGTGACCCTGAGATCACGACCCAAGCCAAAACCAAGAGTTGGCCGCCCAACTGACTGAGCCACCAGGGTGCCCCAGTCTGTCTTTGTTTTTTAAGGTTTATCCCAAAAATCGTCTCTTGCGCCTCCCCTATCCTGTGCACCAAGGAGATAAGGTGCTCTTCTCCATTGTCCTATATTCATATACTCACCTAAAGTACATCCAATCATCGTGAAGATCCCATAATGTTGTAATATTATAACAGTTCATTCCTCCGCCTCCCTCATTAGACTGTGATTTCCATAAGAGTCGAGTCCTTGCTCTGGTCATCATTGTACCTCCTTTCTGAGCATACTGAATAACATATCATAGGGGCCCTACAAATATTAGAATGAAGGAAGAAGTACTGTTTCTAAACTTCAGTTGATGGGGTCACACATATGGTGTTGTTTTGGATGAATTACCTAGATAGCACATTCCTTTTTCTTTATCATTTTTATGCTACAAAGGCGAAGACACCAAAAAGCTTTGATTCAGCTAGTTGTCCCTTTTCCTCAAATAACACGGAAATACCTATTATAAACCTGCCATTAAAGGGCCAGAGATCCTTTAATGGAACCTCGGCTAAAGGAAAGGAGTTTCTGTGTGCCAGCAACTTAATATTTTCCTGCTTCAGCTGTCCTGCCAGGGACTGTAATTCAGGAACCAGTCTCAAGCTAAGCAGAGGCAAAAATGAGATGCTTAACGAAAATGGCCAAATGTCATCACCAGATATTTGAGAGTAGCACTGTCAGGAGTCATCCACATGTAAAATGGATTTTCACAAAATTCTGACCATCTGCAGGCTCATGAAGACTCAGAACACTTATGTCTCCTGAGGGAGCCTTTTCGGTTTCGTGTTTATTCTGATGCTAAGAAATACAGACACTTGTGATTGGCTATTGGGCACTTATAAGCATGGAGTCAATTATTTCCTAAGAAACTCAAACACCAAAATAATACATTCAGAAAATAAAAATATGTTCTGTAGTAAAAAATATATATATCAGAAAGCTTGAGGAGTAGGGAAAAGAAAAACCCAGTAACTCTGGTTAATAAAATGTTGTAGATTAATGAGACCCTGAAAATTCTTTTGCTTCCAGTATATTGTTGAACTTTCTAAACTATATTAGTTCTCCTTTTCACCTTAGGAATTACAATGTAGTGTGTGAGAGAGCATAATTCTAAACAAACATTATTAATTTCATTGAATATACTTTTGAGGTTATACCATTTTGATGTTTGAAGTCACAATAGCATATTACAGAGAAGAAATGTAACACAGGAGAAGGATTAAAGCCCTCCAAGTTAGAAATGCTAGAGTCTGCCTTTATAATTTATAAACTCTGTGATCTGAAGCAGTTCATTTAGCCCCCATAATTTCAGGTACTTCATCTATAAAATAGAAAAAGAATGTCTCTATCCTTCCATTCCTTGAGCTCCCACCTCAACTCATAAAATGGAAACTTGCTAATACTTCTCACTCCACAAGCGATTCTTCGGTGCCAAGCGCAACTATTTTCTCTGGATTTTGCTTCTCTTTCCCCCAAGAAGGAGTGAATTAATTAATGCAATTAGGCAGAGTCTAACATCTATTAGTCTTGGTTCCTTTTTTGGAAGGGGTAATATATTAACTTTCTCTGCTTCTGTGTGACCACTGTGTTTTGAGGTGGGAGACTATTATCTTTGTTTTCAACTGTTTTGGAATCAAAAAGAAGGGATGAATGATTAACTGGTAATCTCCATTGATTCAAACAATAATACTTGTGACGTTCGTTCCTTATCACAACCACAGAATGTGCAACAAACTTCCTATCGATCCAGACTCCATGGAAATCCCGGTGACTTTATGATATCATATAGTAATGCTAAAAAAATTCATTAACAGGGGCTCCTGGGTGACTCATTTGGTTAAGTATCTGCCTTCAGCTCAGGTCAAGATCTCAGGGTCCTGGGATCAAGCTGATCTCAAGGTCCTGGGATCGAGCCCCACGTCAGGTCCCCTCCTCTGCGGGAAGTCTGTTTCTCCTTCTCCCTCTCCCTCTGCTCCTCCCCCCTGCTTGTGCCCTTGCTTGCTCCCTCACTCTCTCTTAGATAAATAAATAAAATCTTTAAGAAAAACTCATTAACGAAAAAAAATAATGGGGAGATGGAACAAAGATTCTAACAAAATTTTGAAAGACAGAAAAGGGATAAGAGGCTATTGACGTATGAAATAGGACAGAGTGAAATACAGGTCCAAAATCACTAACTGCAGACTCTAGTGGAGATGGAGGTGGGAGTTGCTCTTCCCATTGGTGGCACCAATTTGAAGTTTGGAAATAAGTCAGAATGTGGAAATGAGAAATGAAGTAAGCAGGAAGATTCTCTGGAGGCTTATGAACCAAACAGCTGCCCAATTTCATTTCTCTCATTTCCCCTTCTTGCACCAGAAAGTAGAGAGCCAAGCAGCCTAAGGTTCCTTTGATCAATAAATTGATTGGATTGCTAAAACTTTTATTGGAGTATAGAAGTTTAAAACCTGTTTGTTCTGATGTCTAGAGAAACTGCACCTGTCAGCTAATATCTGTATCACTCACCCTGAAACAAATCAGGTTATGTGACGTGCCCGTGCCCACATACATAAAACTGCTAGTCATGTTTCAATGTAGTGGAGGGTACTTTTGGGAAAAGAACTGTTTACACAACAGCAGAGGAAACTTACACCAACCACTTAGAATAAAGACCTTCATTATTCTTAAAAGTGATTGGATAACAAAAAATATATAGGAAAACTAGAAGCACAAAAGAAAAAGACCCAAATAATAAACCAGAGAAACCAATTCTGCAGAAAACAGAAGAGAACATATAGCCCTTGGTGGGTGCAAGGTATCGTTCTAATGACTTTAGATAGCTAGCTAGCTAGCTAGCTAGCTAGATAGATAGATAGATAGATAGATATCAATTTATGTATTCCTCACAACCACCTTACCAAGTATCATTACTATCCTCATTTTACAGAGAAAGAAACTAAGGCACCGAGAGGTGCAGTGAGTAACCCAAGGGCATACAGCTGTTAACTGATGGAGCCATGATTCTAACAGAGCCAGCCTGGCTCCAGAGTCTGCTCCATTAATCAGTCTGTCAATTCCGGTGGATATCCTGGTCATGATATGAGAACTTTACATTACATTACATTCATGTAATAAGAATAGAATGCAATGAAAAAGGAATAAGGCTGCTGCAAGGAAGAGGTTTCAGACATTAAAATCATAACAGCTACAACAAAATAGACACATAGCATAACTAAAGACAAACACTGAAATGTAGAAGATATTGTAACCAGACACACATGGAAGCTCACGCTCACACAGGTTAGCCTGGAACTGAACATTTATCAAGCACCCTCACTTGCTGGGACAGTGAGGACACATATGTGTAAGCCATGGCTCTCGAGGAGCTTGCAGACACACATGAATCTAGACACAGAGAGGAAAGAAGCAAACTCCTTCTGGGAGTTCCCAGCAGCTTGGCCGCTTGCTAGTTGAGCACTAGCTCCCCTTCTGTAAAGTTAGGGAGAAGAGAACCTCCTCCTTCCCACCACTGCACACCACACACTTTTTCACACAACACAGGCCCACCCTTCTAGGCTCAGGGGAAGGGGGGGATTGTTTCTCAGGTGAGGGTAAGCATTTAAGGTCTCAGGGGAGATCTGCCGTGTGCATGGAGATGTGCCCCAGCAAAGTTTCTCTGAGGCAGAGCAACCCCGAAAGTCCCTGTGAGAAAGGTGGAGACTTCCGTATGTCACCTCTGTTGTGCCCATTTCAAAAGCATGTCAAGACATCACAAAGAGGCTACAGGAAAAAGTTTCCCTGGCTATATCAACTGCTTGGCCCTCTTGGGTTCACCTCCCTTCCTTCCCTGATCTATAGGAAGAGGGGAAAAAATCACCTATGGAAGGAAGTCAATATAGGGAAATATTTTCCTCTGTATTGATCAAGATTCTTAAAAGGCAGACAGGAGAATCCATTCTAGTGGGTGGGAAGGGATTTATTAGAGCATATTGAATGGGTAACAGAATCACAGGAACACCAAAGACATAGAGTCTGAGAAGAATTTCCAGGTATAACTCCCAGCTCCATATCACACCAGAGGACTAGCCTGGAAGAAGACAAGCTTCACCCCAGTATCATAAACAGTCTCCACAGTGAGAAAGCTAACCCTCCCCACCAACCAGAGAACTGTGCTGCACCAAACCTAGTTGGAAAACTGCAGGTATCATCATATGCCTTTTCCACCCCGCCCCAGCCGAATGGGTGCCACTCATCTGCCACCTTCCCACATTGCATACTTCCGGACCCAGGACTCACGTGGGCATGCCTGATGGGCAGAAAGACGCCCCGTGTCTTCACCTCACTGGCAAAAGGGGCTGGGACAAGCAGTACTTTAGGTTCTCTGTTGGGAAGATGGAGTTCACTCTGTCAGGCAGCCATCAACATGTAGAAAGAGCTCACATCCATAGAGACAGAGTAGACTAGTGATTAGCAGGGGGTGGGGAGAGAGTTAGCCAATGTAGATTACTGTTTAATGGGTACAGAGTTTCAGTTTGGGATGATGAAAAAATTTTGGAGATGGACAGTGGTGATGGTGGCACAACGATGTCAGTGTACTTAATGCCACTGAATTGATCGCTTAACAATGGTTAAAATGTTAAGTTTTTCTGCATGTGTTTTTTACCACAATTGACAAAAAAAGAACTTCCCCCAAATTTATTTAATGATATCGAGGCAATCATGAGTGAAAGATATTCACTACAGCTCCAATCTATTTGCCTCATTGCCTAAGTGAATGTATAGATGTTTGAGGTGAATTGTGAAGTACTTTATTTGAACCATTCTACGCAAGTGGAATTTATCTTAATATGGAAAGATTGCTGCAGAAGGAAATTCCACAAATTTCCTTTGTAAACCCTTGCAATATTTAACAACCCGCATTATTAAGAAATTCTTCTTTATATCTAACCTAAATCCCTCTTGCTACACTTTAAAACATTTCTTTGTTTCCTTCTTTGGTAGAGATGGGGAACAGCTGGCCTGTGTTTTGCATGCTTCGCCTTTAGGCCAAAATAATTCCAGTTGTTTTAACCCTTCCTGGAAGGCTATGTGCTCTATCCCTTGACTTCATTTTCTTTTTATCTCTTCTGAATCCTCCTTCCATTTCTCTGTAACTCCATTTTACCATTAGGGCCTGTCTGGGGTTTGAGCAGCATGAAAAAATGGACTTGATCCTTTTCAACATTATCAACCACCAATTTCTAATTTGTGAACAACAATATTAGAAGTGCTTGAGTTCCCACTGAATCATCATGAGTAAATTATATCCTGAGAACAGTGGTAATGGAAGGGAAATTACACTGCCGCCTCCAGGACGTGGAAGCATTACTAAGGGGCAGCGTGGAAAAGGGGGCAACAGGAAAGAGCAAACCCTGGGTGTGGTGTAAGGACATTGAGGTGCTGGTATGCTCTGCAGAAGGGGGAGCACAGCTACTCTTGTGTCCTGGGTGTGTGTGCTCTGGGAGGAAAGCTGTGTGTGGTGAGGCAACAGGGTCACATCCCCAGGGTGGTGGCATTTGCGCTCAGCTCGTGGGAGCTGGAGGAGGTGGGATGAATGAGCCATTTGAATGGAAAACTCTAGTTCTGAGCATGACTTTCTTCTGGCTGCCAAGGAGAGGGCTCTGCTGCTCTGTCTGGGGTAGGGGTGATGGTAAGATACCAGGTGCTAACATTGGCAATGTGGAGAGACTTGGATCAGTCAGAGCAGGGCCTCCATGCAGTCAGATACTTGGGAACACCTCCTGTTTGTCCTGCACACTATGGCCCACAAAGCACTCTCACATTCTTGATCTAATTTACATCACACATCACCCTCTGCTGGTATCTGGCCACTTGTGTTATCACCACACTACTGGGAAAGAGATGCACATAGGATCACATGACCAGGAAAGGAGCTAGGATGAGCACCTCCCCTTTGGCTCCTACTTGGAGCCATCTTTCCTGTGAAAGTTGTCGGAGCAGGGTTCAGTGAGCACTTCATTAAGATTCTTCTGTAGGGAACAGAGTACTACTTAATTAGCTAAAGACGTCCATCACCCGAACCCAAGCCATGTACAAAGCATGCTGCATAAACACTCAAAGGAGGAGATAGTTACTAAGATGAAATGGTGAGGAGGAGGAAGTTGTTTCCATCGGCCCATTGAATGGTAGCCTGTAGACTCCCCAAATAATTGATTATCCTCAGAAAATGTTGTTTGCACTGGTTTAGGATTGAGTGAGGGTCCCTTTTAACATTGTTATATTCTTTGGTAAATACACATTGAACAGAAAGAAGACAATTTAAAATATATGTATGTGTTCTTTAATAATATAAAAGACATAGTCAATGAATTATTAAAGTTATTTCTTATTCATAATACCCTAAAACCAAACAGTATTTCAAACTGAATAAGCTGTGTACATTGAATTGTTCATGAGTCAAATAAGAAATGAATACTGTATTGAAACCAAAGTAAAATTAGTTACTTTTTCCCTAGTAAGAAAGGACTCCTTCTTCCCACCCCCACAATTTCCACACAGATTAGAGAATGGTCTATTTTATTTTAACAAAGCTTTTGGCAAAAAATGCTAACCAGCCACAAATGTGGCCTCTGAGTGCAGGCACCAGAGAAACTAATACTGTTCCTATGAGAAATACAGTTTGTCCAACAAGGAGAGAAATAGAAAACTGTAGTTGTGTTGAACCTCCTAGGTTAGTACATTCAACTATCCCAGTTATAGTGTGAAATTTCTCATAAATCAGAGGCCATCAAGTTATATTGCACAATATCAGTTGTTATTTTTACAATATTTTGTGGTGGTCCCCAATATAAATTAATGGTTAGCTTGGTGTGTTCAGTTGTTTATTCATTCAGTACTCTTAGGGGAGCATGGAAACGCTCAGCCTGTACAATTCAGTCAGACCACAAGAAAATGCCAGTAAAGAGCAAGACAGATACATCTGGTTCCTGCTCCGCAGGGCGGACAGAAAGGTAGCTGGAGCCAAACCTGCCTGACCAACCAGAAAGAACAGCAGTTAGATATCTTGGATCCAACCATGGATGTATAACTATGTGCAGTAGAATAGAAAACTCATTCTAAATTCCATGAGACTTTCAGTGGAAAAGTACGGAAAGGATTTTGTATTTGACTTCCTAGTCCCGTCGTTTTAACCAAAAAATTATTCTCAGTCCTAAGAAGATAACTTTTCTTAATAATATTCCTCATTATGTTTCCTGATTACTGTAAGCTTAAAAATTTAATCAAGGAATCATGGTATTTATGGCAGTGTGTGGGCTTACCTTCCCCGTCTCACATATGTGTGAGGTATATTCAGCCTTATTTGCTCAGCGCCTCGGCCCTTATAATCTGGGTACACAATTTATCAATTCATTCATGTATCTTCATGGTGCAAATAAGCCCAGGTAGCATGTTCAGTCCCTCTAAAAGTCACGTGTTTTATATAGTGACAGACTGCTGTTTGGGTGCCCTTGAATGGACCACAAAGGAGATTGGGCATCTGTGAATGGTTCATCCCAGACCTATTGCCTGCCAATGAAAAACAAGCTGTTGGGATCTACTAAGTGTGAGCTCTGTACCATTATCTCCACCTGCAAACTCCTAATCCGGTTGTAGAGCCTCTAAATAATAGGCCATTTCACTCAGCCAGCGAACTCCCAATGAAAGCCCTTGGAGCACCAGGAAATCAGTGCGTGTGCAGAGTTGCCACCACGAGCCATCTTCACTGATCGCACCAGTCCTTTGTCCTCACGGAGACTGCATATCCTCACTTGGACTTATGCTGGAGTGGCAGAGTTCCTCATCCCCTGTGATCATGATTCTACATGGCTTTTATTAACTAAGCAGAGCAGAGAATGCAAGTTACATTAGAGCCAAACTAACATGTGTAGAGATTCCCTGAGGGTATTAAAGTAAGCATGATGTCCCCTCCCTATGAGAGATAATGTCAGAAGAGTGACAAATCTGAATTCTGCTTCATTAGACAAAATACACAATCCCTGAGGGTTTTATCTGAAAGGAACCTAAGGACTAGTGAAATATCATAGAAGTTCTACCCTATAAATGGAGAAACTGATAAACCAAGAAGTTACTGAAGCTATTAATGCAAGTCAATAATAGAGTAATATACCAGTCTTCTCTAGCTGCATTAAGAAATTGCTGCAAGCTTAAAACAGCACAAATTCATTATCTTGGAGTTCTGAAAGTCAGAAATGTGAACAGCTAGCAGAGTTGTGTTTCTTCTGGAAACTCTGCAGAATATCCGTTTCTTAGCCTTTTCTAGCTTCTAGAGGCTACTGACGTCCTTGGCTCATGGCTCCATTGTTCATCTTCAATGCCAGCAACATAGCATTATCAAATACCTTTCCTCTCTGACCTCTGCACCTGTTGTCACATCTCCTTCTGAGTCTGACCCTTCTGCCTCCCTCTTATAAGGACCCTTATGATTATATTTGGCCCAGTTGGATAATGCAGATTAATCTCCCCAACTCAAGATCCTTAACTGAATCACAAATGCAAAGTTTCCTTAGGTAACATAATCACAAATTTTGGAAGTTTGGTGGGGGGAGGGAGCAGAATATTATTCTGTCTACCACAAATAACCAAAAAGGCTAAACCTCACCAGTGATTAAGGATCTAGCAAATGCATGTGTTAATTTCATTTGAAAAATATCTAAGAATTGGAGTGCCTGGCTAGTCCAGTCAGAAGAGCATTTGGCTTTTGATTTCAAGGTCTTGAGTTCAAGCCCCACATTAGGTATTAGTAAATAAATAAATTAATAAACTTAAAAAAAAATACTTAAGAATTACTTACTAGGTACAAGATACTATGATTGACCAACATGGCAAAGCAAATAATAGCCTTGAAATGCTCTTTAATTTCCAAAGATATATTTGAAATGTAATTCACAAGTACAAAAAACTTCCTAAAGATCTTTTAGAAAGAAAAAAAATTAAGAATGAAACTATACTGACATCTGAGACAAAGAGCTCATGCTCTCAATATTTTTTAAGATTGATTGATTGATTTTAGATCTATAGAGAAAGCATGAACAGGAGGAGGGGCAGAGGGAGAGGGGGAGAGAAAGAGAGAGAACCAGACTCCCTGCTGAGCATAGAGCCCAATGTGGGGCTTCATCCCAGGACCCTGAGATCATGACCTGAGTTGAAAGCAAGAGTCAGGCGCTCAACCGATTTGAGCCACCCAGGTGCCCCTAAAAGATTGTCTTACAAATCAAAGAGAATGGGAAGCATAATGGAATCTAATCTCCTTCTTACCTACAGCTCACTTGTTCTAGCCAAAAAATGCCTTTTCCACATTGTGATGGGACAATCATGCAATGTTGAAACATATGTATATGTATATGTATATATTCATGTATACATATATATATATACACACACACACACCATTTGATCTACCAATACACTTGTAATAATTCAACTTTCATAAATATTTATACAAATAAGAAAGATTGTATTACAAAAATATAATTAAAAAACTTAGAAATAACCTAGATATCCCTTAATAGAGATTTGGTTAGATAAATCAGAGTACCAGCATGGTAGGGTAAGGGCTCCCTTCTGACTGGTTTACTCCTCTTTGTATTCTTACATGGTGGAAGGGGCTAGAGATTCTCTGGAACCTCTTTATAAGCACATTAAACCCATTCATGAGGATTCCAACTTCATGATTTAAGCACCTCTCAAAGGCCCCATCTACTAATACCATCACACCACTTTTGGGAGTCAGGATTTCAACATATGAATTTAAGAGGGACACAAATGTTGTTCACTTCATAGTATAAACCTGGAGAAAACATTTCTTCAAATCATCTTTTATTTTTCCTTCAGGTAAAAGAGCAAATACCTTTTCTCTCTGGAATCCCTTTCTCTTTCACCTTCTTAGACCATCCTAGCAAAAACTGGCTTTTTCAAAACATTGGAAAATCTCATTTCTTGTAGTCTATGTTTTACTATTCAAAGTCAATACTGTCTGTTATATACATTATACTCAAAGCCCTCTGGATATTTTCATTACATTGTATATTACACAGAGAAGTCTTAGGCATCCCTTGAACTTTTATAAGCATACGTTCTCCCTTCCTCATGAGAAAATGTAGACCTCATTAAAGTAAAATTTTCTAAAATGAAATATTTTAATGTACGGGCTTAGTAAGATTATATCTGAAAGCCACAGACTTTTGCTACAATCTTAAATGTGGCCAAACTAATCCACAGCAAATTTTATTAAAGAAGCAGCAATAACAACTTTGTCTTATCCCTTCAGAAAACTCCAGAATGGTCTCCGTAGGCATAATTTCTTCTGGTTTTTACATGTAAATTGTATTCTTGATCTTACTAAAATGGTTTCTAATCTAATAGTGTCACCAGATAAAATTATTTTTGATAACCATATTCTATAAATAACTGCTTAATGGAATCATTGCCAAACAGTAATTCCCAAGATTGTTTTTCATGTAACATTTTTTTTTCTCTGCACATTTGTACATGCAATGCTATAGGCAGTTTCTCTTTGGACAACGTCCTCTCTAGTCAACCAAACCTGTTTGGTTTTGGTAAAAGAAACATCACTGTAGAAGGTCAAGTTAAAGCAAATTAAATTTGAATCAGAGGCACTTTTAGTATTAACATGGATGTGTTAGTATTTTTCCTCTTCTACTCTTGGAAATCAAACAGAAGAAGCAAGAAATACCAAAAGAACCCACAAACTCCGTTTTTGGCAAAACTAGGTAGCAGATTTAAATGACAGTTTCCAAAATAAGCGTAAAGGCTACCCAACCCAGCCAAGACCAGGCAGAAGCCCCACATAAAACATGAGGAAAGAAGCAAAGGGAATTACCAGATGATGGGCAGATTTCAGAAAAAGACACTGCCTGCAAGTGAGAGGTTCACTGAGAAGAGGGGAAGTCAGATCCATGTGAGCAGCAATGGACGGAGGATCGGTGTGAGCTGGGCCGGCAGCAGAAGTCCTCATGGACCCAGTTAATTTGAGAGAAGCGGAGAAGGCAAGGCTACATACCAAATACCCAGCTAAGCCATATTGGAAGAAAGAATTCTGTCTCTGAGGAAGCAGGATAGGAGAGAGCTCTGCATTAGAAAGCCTGACAGAATACCATTGTATATTTTCTCTTGTAGAAACTTCCCCAAAAAGTTGCTTAGGAAAATCTGAACTGTAAATTAATAAGAGGAATCGACACATTCTTGACACCATTATTATTTAAGAGAAGATACGGAAAATAGCAAACAAACCTCCAACTGTGAAGAATGTTTCCAAAAAGCAAATGAAAATTGTACCCAAATGTTTCACTGGAAATATAAAAATTAAAAAATCAATTTTTTCTGTGAAGGAAAATTACAAAGCAGAAGTATAAACAAGAAAAAAGAATGGAAGAAGCATGGGGGAACAGAAGCAAAAAGCAAGTAGGGAATTTAAGAGGATGGGAATGAGAAAAGTGGGAAAGGTATAGCTTTAAAAACAGGGAAAAGAAATTCAACAGTCTTTGGAACCTATCGAAGAGGGCAGTGGGAGGGCAACAGTCTGATGGAACAGAACACATAGCTAAAGATATTCAAGAAAACCTTCCTAAAATGGAAGGTGACTTAAAACTATGTACTGAAAGAGGATGTGCGTTAGGGTATATTAACACAAAATGGTCAACATCCAGACATATTCAGTAAGCATACTGAATTTTAAAGATGTAGAAACAATTGTAAGCAAATTATTCAGGTAATTTCTAAGAGGAAAAAATGTTAGATGGTCCTCAGACTTTTGCACACCTTTATCCACACCTCTATCCAAGAGATAGTAAAACAATACCTGTAAGATTCTGAGGGAAAGAAAATGTGAGCCAAGGATTTTCTAAACAGCCAAGCTATCCTTCAGTAAAAGGGTACAAACAAACAGTTTAACATTCAGGAACCCAGGAAATACTGTTTCCCAAGGTCCTTCTTGATAAATCTGCTACAGAACAAACTTGAGCCAATGATAATTCAGAAATTGTGGCAAAAGAATTGGTGGTGATCACAGAGTATATTTAAATGCAATACAGAATCTAAAACAAATGTGGAGCTGAATGGGACCAAATAAAATATAAATTTTGTAAGTGCTGGCAGTGTGGAAATGATACAGATAAGAAATATTAGGAGAGAAAAAGAAAGGAAGGAGGATACTAGAGTAAATTTCCTCATTGATCCTTTTAAAATAAATGAAAGTTAAGTCTATTTAACCATAATAATTAACATGTAGGAAAGATAATATTATTATCAAATTGAGTGGTAGAATTTAGAATGGGAAGGGGAAGAGAGAAGAAGTCATCAATTCTGCATTGTTTATAGGAGGAACTAACATATACAGTCTAAAGAAATAAAAGAAATCAAAATATTATATGTAGTAATAATTATAAAATTAAGTCCCTGATTGAAAATCCACAAAAACTTTCTCAGTAATAAAAGGGAACAAAGACCAAACCAATCTATATCACTGAAAATAAACAGACTTCCTTACATATGTAAAAAAAATATTTTTTTCTAATTAATCACATAGCAAAACCCAACCCCATATTATTTAAGAGAAATACACTTAAAAAGAAACCAGGACTCACAAAGGTTGAAAATAAAAGATTTGGCAATAATATACCAGGCAACTGGAAACAAAATAAATTGTTTTGGAATCCAAATCATGATTTGGAATTTAGATTTAAAAGCATTAAGTGAACCAAAGAAAAGGCACTTTATGATACAAAAGTGAGTCAATAATGTCAGGTAATGAAAATGAAACTGAAAATAGCTCTGCCATGACGTTAAAAAAGCATAAGTAAAAAATTTGAGGACAAATAAGTAGTAGCACACTAATAGTTGAACTTATTTCCCCCCCCTTTTTTTTGAAGACTGTGACATCTCAAATATACACAAAATAAAGGTATGGAGGACTGCAGTAATGTGATAAATAGGACAACTCTGTCATAGATCAAGCTCTGGGCATTAAAAAGGGAGAGTGCATATTCTTTGAACTTTCATGAACTGTTGCCATCATTACACTGCAATAAAAGTACAATAAATTCTAAAAGATAGAAGTAGCTCATAGAACAGTCTTTACTTACAGTGCAATAAATGAACAATAAAACTTGAGTTCATACGTCACATTGACTCCAAGATAAATGCCAAAAAATCAAATATAAAAGTACTAGAAGAAACTCTGAGAAAATCCACTTAAATTTTGTAACGAGGAGGAATTTTTCAATTATGACTGAAAACATAGATGTCATAAAACAAAAGTAATATATTCAACTATGTAAAATAGAACAATATTTGGCATGTAAAAACAGAAGAGAGAGCCAACAAAGTCTAATGACAATGACAATCTTGGAGAATACTATATATCGTATTACAAATTAAGATTCATTTCTGTAATTTCTCTAGCTTTTAGAAGTTGGTTAAAAAAAAAAAGAGCAATACCTCAGTAGAAAAAATGGGTAAAATATATCAGCAGACCATTCATAGAAGAATAAATACAAATAGCTCTTAAACATATGAAATTCCCTGGTGAATGAAATAGTATAGAAGTTTAGAATAAATTAGGAATAAATCGGATGGATTAAATTTTGTAGTTCGATCCAATTATTGGCTTTTGTATTAGACTTGCACACCATCTCCATTCTATTCTATTTTTTTATGTTACCATGTTTATACACTCCTACCTGTATATTTCCTTCTTTGTTCTTGTTTTCTCTTTTTCAGCTTCTTTAGAATTGTATTATTCTCCTCATTCACAGTATGCATTTGCAGCATTTACCTCTAAATAACTAATTTCATGGGATTGCTATTATTTTCGTTGTTGCTTTTTAACTGTTGACAGCTCCACGGGTTCATAATTCATGGTAATTTATTTTCTGAGTCATTCATATATATCGTTATCAGATCAGAAGCTCTGACAATGATAAACAAATGACTGGCCTTTCTTTTATATCATTTAAACATTTTAAAAACATCTTTCTTACTCCTTAGATTATTTAGTTTTAAAAAAAAAGGAATCATTTTAAAAAGGTTAACATTTCTGTTTGGTTTACCATCACTTTGAGGAATAGGTTTAGTGAATCTAGGTCAGTACTGCTTGAATTTCAGCAACAAAGCATTTTAAATGAAAAAAAAAATGTCATAAACTATCAGTGTTAGCTATAATTTTTCATTATATTAATTGGGCACATACCAAAAAAATAATCGCAAGCTGTTTTCTCACAGTTGTGATACAACTATAAAATCAAAGCAGATTTACAAATCACTATAAACAGAATTATGGAAACAACAAAATAAAATTGAAATTAACAGATTACATGACAAACTATATTTTATGGAAATGAAGTCACCATCCATGAGACAAGTAGAGGAATCACATGCCAACACCTCTGTAGGCCTTTTGAAGATTCAGTTTTCCTTCCAAGTTTTTTTCAATTTGAAATTCTGCCTAATGATGTAATTTGTTCTTTACTTAGTGGGAAGCCATCATTTCTAAATTAAGTTATCTTTTGTTCTTTTTCTAACTAGCACATAACAAAAATGTGGTACTTTTGGCACCATTAAGAAAGTTGACAAAAATACAACTATAGCTCTAAAATTAGATGGTGTTGTTCTGCCATAATCATTCTGAAGAGTAAAAGAGGCTTCTATGAATTTTATTTTAGCTCATTGTTGAATGCAAAACACAGAATTTTAAAAAAATGGTTAGTGTTCTTTCAGACTCCTGTTTGAAAAACATTTTCTAGACTTTTAGAACCCTGAAATTTCCCCATAACCATCTTAACCCTACAACCCAGGTAACCATACTTCTTTATAGACCAAGTCTGATTTTATGACATCCCGTGATTCTTGCTGCCCGAGTCTCACACTATGCATAAGAATGCTTTTCTTTGGCTGGTGAGAGTGTCAGGAATTTAATGTTTCACTTTCTCTGAGAGTAATGAAGAATCTGAAGAGTGAAGCTCAGAGTAAGGTTCTGTGGATTTAAAGGGGAGTCAACTAGAAGGCGTATCAGGACTAGGATATGTAATTGGGGGACAGAGTGGGAGCCCTAGTGGACAGATGGGAGGATCTTGGACGTGGCAAAGAATGAAAACACTAAGAAATATAAAGATATAAAGTGCTATTATCAGTACATATTGCATACTATATATATGTTGAAGGGGGGATTTGCAAATAATCAGTGGATAGACGTAGAGTCACCCCCCAAAAAGACTGGGATACCACCAGTCTCATCCTGAGCATTGAAGCTGTAGAGCCTCTGGGCCTTTATAGGTGCCGTCCACACGGAAGCTCACAACCCACTTACTGCTCAACGATCTTGATGATAATTGTCTTGCCCTCTTCCATACCTTGTCTCTTTTCTCTACCCACTTATTCTAGAAAAAAATGCTATGGAAGTCCCTTTAAGGCATTGTCTTTTCTGAAGGAAAATGGATAACAGCTGGTGCTTGAGAAGTGTTTCCTCCATAAAAATAAGGATAGAAAATATTTTAGGTCTCTCTTAAAAGATAGAATTAAGTTAACACTGAAGCCATGGCTAAGAGCTATAAACAGAATCAGCCGGTTCTTGACTACATTCTGCGTGTACTTGTAACTGATTGTAAAAAAAAAAAAAAAAAAAAAAAAGTTCAGATTAAAATTTGCAGGAATTCGTTAGTTGTTGCTTTCAATGTTCTGTCATGGAGAGCACTTTTAAGAAATGAAAACTAACTCAAGGCACCTGGGTGGCTCAGTTTATTGGGCACTCCTCTCTTGGTTTCAGCTCCAGTAGTGATCTCACTGTCATGGGATTGAGCCCCTCATCGGGCTCTACACTCAGTGTGGAGTCTGCTTCAGATTTCTTCCTCCCTGTCCCTCCCCCTCTGTCCCTCCCCATTCGCGCTCTCTCTAAAATAAATAAACAAAACCTTAAAAAAAAAAAAAAAGAAACAAGAACTAATTAGAAATAGTGGCTCAAACCATACTGTTTATCATAAAAATATGGTAAACAAACAAAAAAACAAACAAAACCAAAACCAGAGCCAGTACAGTGTAGTTCACTATACAGATGTTTGTCACACAGGCCTGGATTATTAAAGGGAAACCTCAACAAGACTCTCATGTCTAGACCCAGAATCTAGGTTTCCTCGTAAGAATGCACTATAGCTAACAGAAGTGAGGGTTTATTCCTGCATTTGCTTAAATTTGCTATGCTAGCTCATTTTTTTTTAAAGGTGTGTCAAAGATAGGTTTTCTCTCCTTGGGCTTTATTTCCAAATTATGGTATTTAGTTCAGTGCTATTCCCAGTCTCTAATACACTAGCAGTAACTAGTGATCTGCTACCAATACCCTGGGGAGTTCTATTAGCTGTGTCCTTGCAGCAATGTAACAACTTAGCACCATGCATCTTGAATAGTTATGAATCAAACATGAGAGCAAATATTGTCCTGTTTTATTTTGTTCTACTTTAAGTAGAACTTTAAGTGTTTTCGTTTTTTTTAAGATTTTTTATTTATCTATTTGTGAGAGAGACAGAGAGAGTACGAGTGGAGGTAGGGACGGAGGGAGAAGCGGATTCCCCGATGAGCAGGGAGTCCAATGTGGGGCTTGATCCCAGGACCCTGAGATTATGTCCTGAGCCAGTCAGGTGCTTAACCAACTGAGCCACCCAGATGCCCTTACTTTAAGTTTTTCAGCATGATACCCCATGAAATCTTATGCTGAACTGCAAGCTTTCTTTTTTTTCCCCATTGTAGATAAAAAAAAATACTGCATGATATAGGCCCATATGTTTTCAGATGCCTAACTACACACATACACTGTATTATCACCACTGACATTTAAAATGTCTGGATGGCATACTTCCCCTGCACATTGCTCTTAGAAGTTGTCCTTGCTAACTAAGGAAATAGCTTTGATTCGTGTATCAGACTGCTGGGGCTGCCTTAACAGAATACCACACACTAGGTGGCTTAAACAACAGAAATTTATTTTCTCACAGTTCAGGAGGCCAGAAGTCCAAGATCAAAGTGTCTGAAGGATTAGATTCTCCCAAGACCCTTTTCCTTGACTTGCGGATGGCTGTTCTTCTTGCTGTGTCCCCACAGTCTTTTTCTCTGTGTGTGAGCCGCACTGGTGTCTCTTACTCTTCTTATAAAGACACTAGCTGTATTAGACCAGGGCCTCTCCTTATGACCTCATTTAACCTTACTTACCTCTTTGAAGGTCTTGTCTCCAAACATATGAATTTGGGAGGAACACAATCCGTAACAACTTACAACCTTAGGGGATAATGGAGAAGTATCTCAGCACAGGTAAAAACAGCTTCACATTTTTCCTCTAGACTCTATGGATCCTCACCTGATTTGTATAATCTAAACCCCAGGATACCATGTCATGCCATGTGTCTTTCCAACTGATATTATTATGGACACAAATACTCCCAGATGTTCTTTGTGGTCTAAATAAGCCTAAAGCAGGCTTCGTGATCCTTTTTTGTGCCAGAGGTTGGAGAAATAATTCTATCATGTTCTCCAACTAATCAATGTATAAGTGGCTAGGGTTACTTCAAGTGATATCTTTTTATCCGACCAAATTAAAATATGGCCTCATAAAACAAACAAAGAGGGTTGAAATTATGCAGGTTACAGAATACAGACCACATTGACAGTCGAGTCTGTGATGGAAGGCATGCTCAAGTAAGACTCTGATGGTCCATCAAGGCAACAGAGCATCTCTATTGATAAGGACACTGCAATATCACTGTCCTAACAAGTATCCTTTAAGGTAGAGCTAGAATGTCTCCTCTTTTTAAGGGAAAGTTTGCTGGGATTATTAGCTTTTTATAAACGTATAGTCAATCCACTTGTTCTAAAGGGAAGGGACTGGGTAAAACACAAACACAGAATGTGACCACTTTGTACCCAGACAGAAGTTAGGAGAAGAGAACTGTGCTCTAAGAAAAAGATATTCTGTCAGTACCCCAAACTGGAAACTGTGTAGACTCTCTCCATCCCTTATGAAAAGTACAACCAGAAGATACACAGTGAATAGGCCAGGTCAGGATAACAGAAAAGAACAAATGCAAGACTGCATTTCCTTCTCATTAACCACTTAAGTTCAATTTTGAAGTAGAGGAGAAAAGGAATCTCCCCCAGAACAACTTTGCCATTGTTGATTACTCTCCAGATCTCAGCCCAATTCCCTCCTTAGTACTCTGAATGAGCGAAGAGCCACACAAGACTGTTAGTGCAAGTAAAATCATATACACCAATGGGCTTAATGCTGATTTGTATAATTAGCCAGCCCTGAGAGCTTTCAGTAGAAACTGCTTTGATTTTTGAGTTTTAGAAAGTTGTTCTACCAGAGGATTATTATGGTAATTGAAATTAGGAATGGAATTATGGTTGAACCCTAAATAACATGATGTAGACGCTAAAACTGTTATTTAGCTGTTACACTCAACAATTAGGAACAATGGAAGGGACAGGGTGTACTTCTGAGAGCTCTAATTTTAATTTTGGGATTGCCAATTTGTTAGCCTTTCACTCCTTCCTTAAAGGAAATGTAGGGTCTTAAAGAACTTGCCCAAGGCCTATATTCAAGTAGAAAATTATGAGCTTCACTTCCTAAGGAGAAGATATTTATCTTCTTCCTCCTTTGAGGGTGGTGCAGCCTTCACATTCACAGGTCTCAAAATCTCTGCTACAAAATGAGAGGTTCTCTGTGATGGATCAGTTGTAAGAGCTAATTATTCTGGGAACAATCTCTTTCTTTACAAGTGTTTGCATAGCTCATTATTTTTCTAGAAGAAAATGGTATGTAGGGTGCTACTATAAAGATGTGATTTATAGGTGGAATAATGTATGATAGATCAGGGCCAGAGTTCAATTGTCATAAAACAGAATTCTGACAGTTAATTTGCTCGTATCTTATCTGCTAAGACATTAGCAGACATTTGAATGTATGGGTGTCATTGGCAAAGAGTTGTTATATATCTTCATTAGATGATGAAGAGGATTATTATGGTAATTGGAATCAGGAGTAACGAAGAATCAAATTAGAAATTAGAGAGCCACAAGAAGCAAATCAGTGAAAAGACGGAAACATTTATTTTTGAAAAAAAGACAAGGTATGGCCTGTCCTATGTTTCCCCCAAATCGACAGTGTGTTTTATTTTTTGTCCTTACCTTTAAAAAAGTATTTTAAAAAATAACACGCATGTTGGGGTATCCATACACAACAGAACTAGTGAGTCCTTGGTATCATAGCTTCCAAGGGATACACACTATTAATAGTGTGGTATGTTATTTTTTCAGATGTATTTTCTGTATATACTATCATATTGCTATTGCTATAAGAATGGGTGTATATAATATATGTTTTTCTGCAATATTAAACATATTATGAGTAACTTTCTGTGTCATTGTATGAGGAAGAACGGTTTTAATCACACCTGTGCTAATAAATGCATTACTTTTTTTTTTTTTTTTGGAACGGACAAAACAAACTATAAACTGCTTTGCTCTACCAAATGGAAATAGAGATGAGGACAGTGATTGGAGGACTTTTAATGATCAAATTTGTCCTCTTCTGAATGATTTAAATTGTATCCATTACCATGTATCATTTTAATGATAGATAGATAGATAGATAGATAGATAGATAGATAGATAGGTAGACAGACAGATAGATGATAGAGTAAGTGAGCAAGAGAGAGAAAAAGAGAGAGGCTAAATTTGAAAGGAAACATTTCAAAGGATAAAGTAGAAAATAACTCAGTTTGCCTGGTTGTGATTTTTACACACACAAAAAAATATGCAAGGTTGCATATATATAATCTATTAACTCTTTGGCCATTTGTAGAAAAATCCACAAACAGGGAATTTTTATACAGATTTCCAAGACTAATCATCAGCTCTGGGACAACCAGATCAACCCCTGTAGTCCTCTTGGATGAGGTCCATCCTGAGCAGCTGACCCTGTTCTATTCATGTACCCTCTGTTACTGTGAGGGATCATTCTAATCCAAAGTTGTTTTTTTTGTTTTGTTTTGTTTTGTTTTTTTGTTTTTTGTGGCCAACCTGACTCTAATGAGCAGAAGGTCCAGTAAATTCCCTGAGAAGTTTGATTTCTACAGCCTAGTTTTTAGTAATTTTTTATTCTGAGGTAATGCCTAGACCCAATGGAGGCAAAATAAATGTTTATTTACTTCGATCTTTCTAAGAGCTTGTTTAAAACAAAAGTCCAGGGGCGCCTGGATGGTTTTAAGTATCCGACTCTTGGTTTCAGCTGAGGATGTGATCTCAGGGTCATGGGATGAGCCCTATATTGGGGCTCTGTGCTCAGTGCAGAGTCTGCTCGTCCCTCTCCCTTCTCCACCCCCGTTCCCCTCCCCTCACTCTCTTTCTCTCTCCAAAAATGAATAAATAAAAATCTTTTTAAAAAAATAAAGCAAACATCCCAGCTAGGGATCTGCATGTGAGAAACAATATACTAAAAAGTATGATTGCTTGACATTGTGTTTCTTTCCAGTACATTGCACAGAATGTCCTCTATGAGGACTCCAGGGAAATTTTCTTTCTGGTCTCAGAAACAGTTGAAAGCAACTGAGCAATTAATTTGTTTTTACTTATGGACAATGTGGATTTTGCAATAAAGCCTGTTTCTGGTTTTTATATTATTTTAAATCTGTAACTTAGATGTCCCTAGACCACACCAGCCTAGGAGCACAAATAAGTCACATTAACATTAATTCCCAAATACTCTTGGCTGATGGGCCTCAGCCCCCTTCAGAGAGGACCCCAAACATTGCTCCAAACATTTCGGCGTATCCCTTAGGGTATATCCCATGTGCTTATGTTTGTTGATTGTAAATAGAAGACATGAACTGTGTTAGCTTACACAAAGAAAAAGAAATTTATTGTAAGGATTAGGATACGATCTGTGGAACCTACAGGCAAGAAGCACCCTTGCCTCAGAAAAGACTGGAACCAGATTCAGGTGCCATCAGGAAGTTCCCTCTATCATCTCTGCTCCCTCCTGCATACTTTTTCTCTCTCTGTCTCTCTCTTTTTTGCTTGCTCTCTCTTCATCAGTTTCTCCTGCTGATACAACTCAGTAACAGAAAATGAAGGCAACTGGGAACTCGAGTTTATGTGACACAAGTCCAGCTGCCTGGAGAGGGACTGAAAGTATTTTTTGGTCTCGAGGGTATGGCTGCTCTTTTCCCAAGGCCCCAGAGTGAGCTGCCAGGCTCCCAGGAGATTCTGTTCTGCACTGTCCATCTCACAGGACAGTGTCTTTCTTCCATGTTTCCCAAGGCTGCTCCACCTGAAAACACACCCCCTGCCCTGCCTGTAGTAATGCCCTTACAACAAATCTCAAAGCAGCAAGCCCTCAAGATGCTGAAGCATCATCACTAGGGCCATCTGTGCACCTGCAGAAAAATGAGAAGAATGTCTCCCCATAGGAGGCAGAGCTCATCCCTGAGTCCAGGTGACGTTTATTCTGCCCAAGTTTACACAACACAGAGTGCAAATGATATTTGGGCCCACGTGATATTTGAGTGATTCTGAAACCCCTCATTTTTTCCCATCCTAAAATTTAAAAAATACAGTGCATGTACTTTGCTTTAGTCAAATCCTACAAAGCCCAGCGTGTAGAGGAAATAAAATCTGGGGTCTTTGGGAGAACTTGAGTAAAGACAGGGCAGGAGATGCTGCCTGCCTCCTGAGGTTGATGCTGGAGGATTCCTTGAAACCTTTTTGCTCCGCTGGCTTCTAGAGTAGGTGGGCAGAGAAGTCAGACTAAGTTTTTAAAACTTTTTAAATGCTTGAGTGTTGCTATCTAATGTTACTGCTGGCATAAAATTTGAGAGTGCGCTAATATTACGTGTGTGTCCCCGGAAGAACATTAAAAAGTGAACCCAATTTGGACTTGTGTTAGTGAGAAGTGCCACCGTGAGTTTTTTCTTACCTCTCTAATCATCTCACAGAGACACCTGGTTCTCCATGTTAATTTGAGTTCACTTTTCCTCCAAGTCCCACTGACATATTTTTACAATAAAAATTAAAAAGACAAACAATGTATATCTTACTGATAGAAATAGAGAAGGGAACCATCAATAAGCCAAACACTTATGAAGAATTCCTAAAAGATAAGTACACATGGGACCCCATTCCAGATGTAGTTAACTGCCTGAAATTCAACAAATAGAAAGAAAAAATCTTTATGGCCTAGCTAGCTTTAGAGGTAAATTTCTTTTAATTCTTCTCTGGAATGGATAATTCAGATGACACATAAGCTGTTTCAGCAACTTAAAAAAATGAACATCTAAATCAAGAATATGAAATTCAAGAATATAACATTGTATAGGCTATTTAAAGTTTTTGTTGTGGTTATCTAATCAAATATTCTTGTTTATCCCCCTTGAAAATAAGAAGAAAAATTCATATTGGCGTGTCTAGGTTTCAGACAATGAGTATGTTTTTTGTTTAACATACCATGAATCAAAGATGGCTTTATACATTTCAAGTCGGGGTCCAGAAGAAGTCATTAATATTAAACCTATTACAAGATCCTTCTATTTTGGGAAAAATTGTGATTCTATCTCCAGAGCACAGGTCGGAATGTAGGCAAATGGGCTATTCAGTTCCACTTCCTCATTCTCCTTTTAGTCAAAAACAAGCAATAAGTTGGCTTCTTTCATTTTAAGGGTCTGATTGTAAATACGCTTGATTTAATTAAAATATACAAGAGGGTTAGGCAGTTGAAAAAGGTATTTATAATTACTCAAGGTAACCTAAGAGCTTTTCTATAACTCCAAGCTAGTGGTGCCTAATACAACAAATACAGCACACAAGAAACTAGAGTTTTAGCTCAGTTATTTATATGTACAAAAATATTAAATAAATATTAGTAAATCAGAAGCCCTAATGTATACGCAATGTCAAAAATAGGAATTGGTTTGGGAAAATGTCTATAAATGTAATGATGATTCACCATTTTTTTATTTTTAAAATTTTAATCCCAGTGTAATTAACATACACCATTGTATTAGTTTCAGGTGTACACTATAGTGATTTAACACTTCCATACATCACCCGGTGCTCATCATGACAAGTGCACCCCTTTATATACATATATAAAGAAGTGATGTGTGTATGTATACACACATCACTCCTTTATCCTTTCATCTATTGATGGACTCTTGGACTGCTTTCATAATTTTATTTTAAATAATGCTGCAATAAACATAGGGGTGCATTTATCTTTTTGAATTAGTGTTTTCATATTCTCTGGATAAATATTCACTAGTGGAATTACTAGATCATATGGTAATTCTGTTTTTAATTTTTTTGAGGAACCTCCATACTGTTTTCCACAACGACTGTACCAGTCTGCATTCCCATCAAGAATGCATGAGGGTTCCTTTTTCTCCACATCCTCACCAACACTTGTTGCTGCTTGTGTTTGTGATGTTAACCATTCTGACAGCTGTGAGATGATATCTCATTATGGTTTTGACTTGCATTTCTCTAATGATGAGTGATGTTGAGTATCTTCTCATGTGTCTGTTGGCCATCTGTATGTCTTCTTTGGAGAAATGTCTGTTCATATCTTCTGCCCATTTTTAATTGGATTATTTGTTTTTTGGGGGTTAGGTTATATAAGTTCTTTATATATTTTGGATACTAACCCTGCATCAGATATGTTATTTGCAAATATCTTCTCTTCAGTAGGTTGTCTTTTAGTTTTGTTGGTTGTTTCCTTTGTTGTGCAGAAACTTTATTTTGGTGTAATCCCCATAGTTTATTTTTGCTTTTGTTTCCCTTGCCTGAGGACATATATCTAGAAAAATGTTGCTATGGCCAATATCAGAGAAATTACTCCTTGTGCTCTTTTCTAGGAGTTTTATGATTTTAGGTGTCACATCTAGGTCTTTAATCCATTTTAAGTTTATTTTTTTGTATGTTGTATGCAAGCAGTCTAGTTTTGTTCTTTTGCATGTAGCTGTCCAGTTTTTCCAACACCATTTGTTGAAGAGACTTTTTCCCATTGCATAATCTTGTCTCTTTCGTTGAAGATTAACTTACCATATAATTGTGGATTTATTTCTGGGATCTCTATTCTGTTCTATTGATCTATGTGCCTTCTTTTGTGTCAGTACTACACTGTTTTGATTACTACAGCTTTGTAGTATTTCTTGAAATTGGGGATTGTGATGCCTCCAGTTTTGTTTTTCTTTTTGAAGATTGCTTTGACTATGTGGGGTCTTTGGTGGCTCCATACAAATTTTAGGATTATTTATTCTAGTTCTGTGGAAAATGCCATTGGTATTTTGTTAAGGATTACAGTAAATCTAGATTGCTTTGGGTAGTATAGGTATTTTAACAATATTCATTTGTGTCATCTTCAGTTTCTTTCATCAGTGTTTTATAGTTTTCAGAGTACAAGTCTTTCTTTTACCTCTTTGGTTAAGTTTATTCCTAATGGCATTTTATTGGCTTTGGTGCAATTGTAAATGGGACAGTTTTCTTAATTTCTCTCTCTGCTACCTCATTTTTAGTGTATAGAAACAGATTCCTGTATATTGATTTTGTATCCTGTGACCTTATAGAACTCATTTATCGTTCTAGTAGTTTTCTGGTGGAGTCTGTAGGGTTTTCTTTATGGAGTATCATGTCATCTGTAAATAGTTAAAGTTTTACTTCTTCCTTACCCATTTAGATGTCTCTAATTTCTTTTTCTTGTCTGATTGCTGTGGCTGGGAATTGTAGTACTACATTGAATAAAAATGATTAGAGTAGACATCTTTATCTTATTCCTGATCTTAGGGGAAAAGTTCTCAATTTTTCACCATTGAGTATGATGTCAGCTGTGGGGTTTTCACATATGACCTTTATCATATTGAGGTATGTTTCCTCTAAACCTACTTTTTTGAAGGTTTTTATCATGAATTGGTGTTGCAGTTTCTCAAATGCCTTTTCTGAATCTATAGAAATGATCTTATGGTTTTTATCCTTTCTGTTGTTGATGTGCTATGTCATGTTGATTGATTTGTGAACATTGAACCACCCTTGCATTCCAAGAATGAATCCCACTTGGTCATGGTGAATGATTTTTTTAATGTATTGTTGGATTTAGTTTGCTAATATTTTGTTGAGAATTTCTTCATCTATGTTCCTCAGAGATATTAGCCTATAGTTCTCTTTTTTTGTAGCATCTTTATCTGGTTTTGGTATCAAGGTAATGCTGGCCTCCTAGAATGAAATTTGGAGGCTTTCCTTCCTCTTCTATTTTTTATAATAGTTTGAGAAGAATAGGTATTAACTCTTATTTAAATGTTTGGCAGAATTCTCCAGTGAAGCTATCTAGTCCTGGACTTTCATTTGTTGGAAGTTTTTAAATTACTGATCTAATGTCATTGCTGGTAATTGGTCTGTTCAAATTTTCTATTTCTTCCAGATTCAGTTTTAGGAAGTTATATATTCCTAGGAATTTATCAATTTCTTCTAGGTTGTCCAGTTTGTTGATATATAATTTTTCATAATATTCTCATAATCCTTTGTATTTCTGTGGTGTGGATTATTATTTTTCCTCTTTTACTTCTGACTTTGTTTATTTGAGACCTCTCTCTCTCTCGATGAATCTGGCTAAAAGTTTATCAATTTTGTTGATCTTTTCAAAGTGTTTTAAAATCTATTAATAGATCTCATAAAATCTTACCTTAACAGAAACTAAAAAGGCATTTGGTGAAATTTTGCTGATCAAAGCAAAATTTTTGGTAAAACAGGAAGAAAAATGCAATTCCTTTGTACAATAAACAGCTGTCTCAAACACATCATCACCATTACTTGCAAAATATCAAAAAGTTACTGTTAAAATTTATAAGATAACATTATAACCATTATTATTTATCATTGCTTTACATGTCCTAGCCAGTATAATTAAGCAAAAAACAAACAAACAAAAAACAGTTATAGAAAATAGGCAGAAGGTAGCAAAATCCTAGATAATGAGATTCCTCTCCTGAAAATTCCAAGTGAATCAATTTTAAAACTTAAAAATTTAATTGAAGACTTAATAAGGTGACCAGCTATAAAATAATATATACAACACTTTCTTATATACCAAATTTGTAAGTTAAAAATTAAAATTAAAAAAAATTGACCAAATAAAATATCCCAAAACAAACTCAAGTATTTATACAGAAATTTAATATATGACTAAAGTAGGATTCGAAATTAGTAAGAAAAAATTAAATAGTCAATAAATGATAGTAGAACAAATAGCCAACAATTTGGGAAAGTACAAAGTTAGAGGCCTACCCTATCACTTAGAGCAAAACAAATTCCATAAGGGTTAAAAGTTGAAATGTAAAATATGAAATCATAAGTTACTAGAACAAATATGAATACATATTTAGACAACCTTGGATTAAATATGCCCTATCTAAAGAAAAACAAAAGATAAAAGAAAAGGTGATACTTTGTGTTTCATTATCTATCAAAAGCTTTAGAATGTTTAAGCAAGCACATAAACAGTATTGAAAGACAAATGACAACATTTATGTATAGCAAAGACCAAGTAGTGATGCCTTCTAAAGAAAACAATGAAAAATGCTCAAAATCCAATTCATAAAAGTGGAAATAAATGATTAATAAACATACGAAACAGGAAAAAATCCAACTCTACAAATATTTAAGTAAATGCACATAATAATGCTATTTGAGTGTCTCGTTACTCTTTTCATTACCCAATTGCTAAGCAATTTTAAAAGAGATTTTTTTTTTTTTTAAAGATTTTGTGTGAGAGAGAGAGAGAGCACACATGCACAAGTGGAGAGAAGGTGCAGAGAGAGAGGGAGAAGCAGGTTCCCTGCTGACCAGGGAGCCCGATGCAAGGCTTGATCTCAGGACCCTGGGATCATGACTGGAGCCGAAGACAGATGCTTAACTGACTGAGCCCCCCAGGCACCTTTCTTTTCTAAGAAAGCAATATTTATTAAGGGTATGAACAAACTGGCACACTTAGATATTGTTGATTGGTGAAAAATCTTTCTGGAAGAAAATTCGGAAATATGTATTTTAAAGCCTTAAAATGTGAAAGCCTTTTGACCCATTTCTGGGAATTTATCTAGGAAAACAGACAGATATACATAGAGGTTTAGAAAATTGGTATAATGTTAAAATATTATAGTGGCTGGATATATTATAGCACATTCATATCATGGAATACAACAATCATGTAAACATACAATGTGATTATTTATTGACCTGGAAGGATGGTTACATATAATAATAGGTTTGAATCAGAAAGAATACACAACCTATGTTAACTAGTCGTTCCTGGTTGAGTAAATATGACTGATTTCTATTTTTTCCATATCGATTGTTGTTTTCTAATTTGCCCCCAATGATCGTGTGTCATTTGTATAATACTTTTCTATAAGTTTTTGAAAAATCAATTCAGTGATACAAATTCTTTCTATACATAAATGTTATCCCAACAATGGAAATATGTTTGTCCATCCTTCTTTAAAAAGCAGAAAGAGCTACTCCCATAGTTATTTACATTATGCTGTATAAGCCTCTGTAGATTAAGTTTGCAGTGAGTATTCAAAAATAAGAGGAGGAGGATGAGAATAAAGAAAAAGTGAATAAGGGGGCGCCTGGGTGGCTCAGTCGTTAAGCGTCTGCCTTCAGCCCAGGGCGTGATCCCAGAATCCTGGGATCGAGCCTCACATCAGGCTCCTCTGCTGGGAGCCTGCTTCTTCCTCTCCCACTCCCCCTGCTGTGTTCCCTCTCTCGCTGGCTGTCTCTCTCTGTCAAATAAATAAATAAAATCTTTAAAAAAAAAAAAAAAGAAAAAAGTGAATAAGGATCTAATTACAAAACCACTCTGTTGAACACCTTTTGTCAGCTCTCCATCTTTCAGTGGTTCTCGAGCAGGGATGGTACCACTTCTAGAGGCTTTTTGGACATACTGGGTGGAGGGCCTTTTTTGGTTGTCAGAAAGACTAGTAATAGTAAGCACTACTGACAGTTAGTGGGTGTAGGGAAGAGANACTAAGTACCCTGCAGTGCTTGGGAAGTCCAGAACAAGAAAGATTAGTCCTGTCTGAAATGTCAATAAGCTCCCTCCACTGAGAAACTCTGCTAAACTAAACCATAAAAATAGATACTATAAACCCTAAAGCAACCACTAAAATAAAAAAGGGCTGTAGGTATTGTGCCAATAAAGGATATGAAATAGAATCATAAAAAAATATTTTAAAACACCAAGAACAGCAAAACACCCTGCTTATCTCTCTGGCCCAAATCTGTACTCCCTTCCTCTGTAGGCCTGCATTCACACCTCAAAATTGCCCAACTTCAAACAAAGTGATTTCAGAACAAAAAATTATTACATGGGATAAAGAAGGCCATTGAATAATGAAATGAGTCAATCCATCAAATGGATATAATGATCCTAAAAGTTTATGCATCTGATAACAGAGCTTCAAAAACCCTGAAACAACACTGATAGAATGGTAAGGAGAAATTGATCACACCCCAATTATAGTAAGAAATCCCAGTACCAAAGGTATATGTAAAATCCCCCAATTTTTGGAAACTAAATAAGACATTTCTAAAAGGTCTGTGGGTCAATGAAGAAATCAAAATGGAGATAAAAAGTAATTTTGAACCAAATGAAAATGAAAACATAATATATCAATATATACGAGATACTGCTAAAGGAAATATCCCTAAATGCCTATATTAGAAAAGAAAAAAGATCCATAATGGAAAAGGAAAAAGCAAATGAAACCAAAATTAAGCCAAAAGAAGAAAATGAAAAATACCAGAAAGGAAATCAATGAAAACCAAAAGTTAAGTGTTTTTTTTTAAATCAATAAAATTGATAAATCTCTATCTAGACTAATTAGAAATGAAAGAGAGAGAGAGAGAATATAGTTATTAATAATATCCTGACAAGATTTGTTCATTTCTTTTTTCAGTGAAACCATAACTTCTTCATGGGTATTAAGTGCTAAACGATCTTTGAACAAATATATTTTTCTATTTGTCTTGCATCTTATTGAAAACAGAAACGTCTTCAGGTTTGTATGTATGGGGGAAAAAAAGTCTAAAATGGGTAACAGATTGTCTTATTAAAGAAGCCAAAATATCCCAGCATCAGGAGATTATGTCTGAAAATGAAATTGCTTATGACCACCATCATTTAAAAAAATAATTGCTCTTTGTCAACCCATTTTTCTTTAAATGTATATAAGCTTTACCTCAAAATCCAATGACATTTCACAAAATCCAATCCAGTGAATTGAACAGTCTTTCAGGCCCAGGCCTCAAGTGTACAAACATGTCTGTATTTTCCGCCTGTCTTGAAGATTGACCTGTATGCCTTCTAACTGTGTTCTAAACATCTCTATTTAGATTTGATTGCTTAAAAAAAAAAATCCTCTAAGATTTGTCAAATAACAGGCATTGCATTCACTGCTTATTTGCATCTTTTGGGCATTGTGAGGATGGAAGAAGCTTGTGATGTAAATTTCTCAAGTGAACGTTTCTTGATTTATCAAAATTCGAGTTCTCACCAACACTTTACATTCAACATCAGAAAGATGAAGAGAAGAAAGGCAGTGTTTATATAGGGATGCTGGGCAGTTGTTCAAGAATGAGTTCCAGATGCTGTAAACTTGAAGACCTTGGTTTCCAGGGAAGGCCTTGTGTCTTCATGGGATAAGACGCTCAGAAGGATAAATTTCCTTTCGAAACCAGATGAGTCCATTGCTTCAGTAGTTGCAACTTGAAAGAAGAGGATTTACTTACCCTGTCAGGTTATGTCAATCTGCCTAACAGGACCGTGGTGCGGGCAGGTTTGTCAGAGCAATCAGAACATCTCAGAGGACTGTGGGTGTGGATAATATCAATGTAGCATAGATTCTGCTGCTGTTTTTGTTCTGTTGCTCATTTGTCACAATTCAAAAGAATGAGGAGTTTTGGGTTACCTCACATATGGAAAATGACAAAAGTCAGGATTTATTGAATGACTTATTTTTCGAGGGGTTTTCTTAAAAAGGAGTTTAATGTCTTTATTGTTGCTTGTTGGAAAAAAGATTAGAAGACATGAATGCCTGATGAAATGGAAAAGACAGTTCTACCAGGGGTTTTCTGCAAATCATACCTTTCCAACCGTGAGTTTTGTGTGTATTATTATGTTTAAATGAAACAGTCTTTGTGTTACTCTGTGATTCTCTTAAAAGGAAGGCTTTCTGTTACCAGTGTTACAGGCCTATCAAGTGATGACAAATTTACCGAGCAGCAACTCTGTCCAGCACCGAAGCTCACTTACAGCTCATCCCTCATCTCTCAGTGCCACCATTGCTTTCTTACAGTCTATTCTCCAAACAATAACAGTCACAATATTTTTTTTTTTCAAAATGTAAGCAGTTCATCTTTCCTCTGCTCGAGACCCTCCAGTAGGTTTCCATCGAATTCAGAATAAACTCTACAAATTCCTTATCCTAGCTTTAGAATTCCTTCATATTCTGGCCCCCTACATTATTCTAATATTCTAGCTTATCTCCCCATCGTCCTTTCCTTCTTCTCCCCATTCACTCACTCTGCTCCAGCCACCTTCACCCAGTCAGCCAAGATTTATAGATTTCATTTATCAAAGGGGGTTTAATCTATCAATTGCCACTTTCCATCATTCTCTCTCACCTTGAACACTGCAACAGTCCCTACCTCATCTCCCTACCTCTAGCCTTGGTCTCTCCACACTGTAGCCAGAATGATCTTTTGAAAACACTACTCAGATTATATCACTTGCATGCTTAAAATATTTAAATGGTACCTCATTGCCATCATGATTGCATAAAAACCTCCTACCCTGGCTTATGAGGCATGTCACAATATGGTTGCTGCTTATCTCTCTGGTCAGATTCTACACTCCACACTTGCAACTTTGTCCTACACACAGGCCACCCACAGCTGCCAGACTCGCCATAATTTGCAATTTTTAGTCATGGTCTCAAATCACATTTGCAGTGTCCCTTTCTTGAACTATAATGTCCCTTCTATCTTCTTTTTTTTTTTTTTTGCCGTAAAAATGTCTTACCCATGACCAAAAGCACATAGACCCCAAATGTTACAGCTTTTTGAAATACAGCTCTTTTAAAGGTTATACATGCAATATTTTCCCGAGATATGTCCACAATATCAAGGTGTGACATGATTAGAATAGATTGCGGCGTCAGTAGTAGGCTGGTACTTTCCCTCTGCCAGCGAAGTTCTCTTAGCACTTCTTACCCCAAACTCAGCACCAGGCCAGACCCTTAGGTGAGCTTAACATCATAGCGCCCTTGTTTATTCCTGCAAAGCTGACCCAAACAGAAGATATGTCTTTTGCCCTCAAAGGAAAAGAAAGAAAATTACCTTTGTTTTTTCGGTCAGTAGGGTTCTATAGCAATATCCAGAAACTAAATGCAAATGGCTATGTTGTGGGAAGAGGAGGAGGAGTCATGACTCCTCCAACCAACAGCCTCTAAGCCCCAGGGCCTTAACCAGCCCCAAATTTCTTGTTATATACAGTTTGAACAATGTCAAACGTAACTACAACATTAAGTTTTTATTCAAATGATGTAGATGATTTTATGCTCACATGCTGAGTTTAAGAAATTATTTCCAGGGGCGCCTGGGTGGCACGGCGGTTGAGCGTCTGCCTTCGGCTCAGGGCGTGATCCCTGCGTTATGGGATCGAGCCCCGCATCAGGCTCCTCTGCTGGGAGCCTGCTTCTTCCTCTCCCACTCCCCCTGCTTGTGTTCCCTCTCTCGCTGGCTGTCTCTATCTCTGTCGAGTAAATAAATAAAATCTTTAAAAAAAAAAAAAAGAAAGAAAAGAAATTACTTCGAAGCAAGAAAAAGTACTAAAATAATTTTGTATTACTCTGCTGTACTTAGGACACAGTTTCTCACCCTGTCACCTTCATGTGTTCTTTCCCCCAGAAGTATGGAGATTTTGCTTTCTCTTAGGTTCTGAAAGGCCTGGGCTTACATAAGGAACCCAGAAACTCTGAACACATTTTCTTTCGAGAACCTGCAGGGTTGTAAAAGAGAACATCTTACCTCTAATAGTGGTTGAGTTGCTTGGTGGTAGTTGCTGCCCACTAAAAAAAAAAAAAAAACAAAACAAAAAAAACCAGAAGTCTAAAGATGTCTCATGTCTTTGGTTCCTATCAGCAGTGCAAGCAGAAGTTTCCGTTTTTTTCTACAGACATAGAAAGAGGATGCTTATTGTATGTTAACAAGTAACATGCATTCAAAGGAATTATTCTGCAGGTAGCAACTAAATATGCCTGGAGAGCATTCTACCCAGCTTTTCCTCCTATGTGTGGACAAACTGCACTCTTCCATTAATTTCCTCTTTATACATCCCTGTTATGATGGATATGCTGAAGTAAGAGATTAAGGAAAGAAGTCCTCCTCAAATTAAGCAGGTTTAAAAATTAGTTTATTTCTTATTTAATTTACATATACCCCTTCTCAATAACTTATCTCTACATCCACAGACTGGGAATCATCCATACTTCGGAAATCCCACAGGAAAATAGAAATAATGAATTGAGGAGTCCTGGCTACATTATTTTAATATTATTTGCATTCTGACCGCTTTGCTTTTGCTTACTTATGGGACAAGAAAAGGAAGGGGGCAATGTCAGCCTGCTTTTAAGTTCATGCCCTACAGTTGAAACAAGGGCTCTGCATTTATATTTTAATATGATCTGTGTTGTTATTTAGTTTTTTTAATTGAAGTATAGTTGACACACAATGTTACATTAGTTTCAGGTGTACGACATAGTGATTCCACAACTCAGTACATTACGCTATGCGCACCACAAGTGTAGCTGCCATCTGTTACCATACACCACTATTATAATCACACTGACTATATTCTCTATGCTTACCTTTCATCCCTGGGACTTATTCATTCCAAAACTGGAAGCCTGTACCTTCTTCCCTTCACCCATTTTGCCCATCCCCTCATCCCTCTGGCAACCACAGTTTCTGCTTTTCTTTTGTTTTTAGATTCCACATATAAGTAAAATCATATGGTATTTGCCTTTCTTTGGCTGACTTATTTCACTTAGCCTAATACCCTATAGGTCCATCTATGTTGTCAATGGCAAGATCTCATTCTTTTTTGTGGCTCAGTAATATTCCATTGTATACATATACCACTTCTTCTTTATCCATTCCTCTGTTGATGAACACTTAGGTTACTTCCATATCTTGGCTATTGTAAATAATGCTGCAATAAACACAGGTTTGTACAGATCTTTTAGAATTAGTGTTTTCATTTTCTTTGGGTAAATACCCAGTAGTGGAATTACTGGATCATGTGGCAATTCTATTTTTAGGTTTTTGAGGAACCTCTATGCTCTTTTCCACAATGGTTGCACCAGTTTAATTACCACCAGCATTGTACAAGGCTTCCTTTTTCTTTGCATACTTGCCAGCACTTGTTACTTCTTGTCTTTTTGATTTTAGGCATTCTGACAAGTGTAAGGTGATAGTTCACTGTGGTTTTGATTTACATTTCTCTGATGATAAGTGATGTTGAGCATCTTTTCATGTACCTGTTGGCCATCTGGATGTCTTTTTTGGCAAAAATGTTTAATCAGGTCACTTGCCCATTTTTAAATCAGATTATTGGGGGGGGGTTTGGTTTGAATTCTGTAAGTTCTTTATACATTTTGGATACTAACTCTTTATTGGCTATGTCATTTGCAAATATCTTCTCCCACTTGTAGGTTGTCTTTTAGTGTTGTTGATTTTTTTCCTTCACTGCAAAACCTTTTTATTTTGATGTAATCCCAATAGTTTATTTTTGCTTTTGTTTCCCTTGCCTGAGGAGACATATCTAGAAAAATGTTGCTAAGGCCAGTGTCAAAGAAATTACTGCCTATGGTTCCAATGCAATTCTTACCAAAATACCAACAGCATTTTTCACAGAACTGGAACAAATAATACTAAAATTTGTATGGAACGACAAAAGACCCCGAATAGCCAAAGCAATCTTAAGAAAGAAGAATAAAACTGGAAGCATTACAATCCCAGGTTTCCAGATACAGTGCAAAGCTGTAGTCATCAAAACAGAGTGGTACTGGCACAAAAATATATGCATAGATCAGTGGAACAGGAGAGAGAGCCCAGGTATAAGCCCATACTTATATGATCCATTAATCTATGACAAAGAATACATAACGGGCAAGAGTTTCTTCAATACATGGTGCTGGGAAAACTGGACAGCTACATGCAGAGGAATGAAACTGGATCACTTTCTCACAGTTACTCAAAAAATAAACTCAAAACCGGTTAAAGACCTAAATGTGACACCTGAAACCATAAAATTCCCAGATCGGTGTTGTTATTTTAAGTTTCCGATACATTAAATAGCAATCTCCATTTTTCAGTTCAATCTCTACCACCACTTCAACTGTCAATTATTGAGCACTTGCTAAGGACTGGTATCTGATCTACATAGTTTAAATGCATCAACCCGTTGGTACCTTGCAAGGTAGAATCGTAGTGGCCATTTTATACTCAAGGAAAGAGAGTTTAAGTGGCTTATCTAAATTCAGGCATCTGATAAATGCACTGGGCTGCAAAATAAAGGAACTTTCTTTTATCCTAGCCTCATAAAGTATTTGTGGTTGGTTAGCTCAGCTGGTTAGAGGTTAAAGTTCAGTGCTAATGAGGTCAAAGTCATAAATGTGAAGCTTAAGTAAGGGCTTTCCTCTGATTCATAACCGAAAGTTCAACATTTAACCCTCGTCAGTCAATGTGTGCTGTTGTTCACAAAAATAGGATGGAAGAGTGGGTGGCTCAATATAAATCCTTCACTGATGCTGGAAGCAACTCAGAAAACATGCTTCCTGATAAACAGTCAAAATCATTTTTTCCCAACAACAATCATTATATTTAAGCTAGCACGTCATCTATCGTTTTCACTCTAATAGCCAGGCAATGGTAAAATCAGAAAACGGTTGAGCTGGATGCTACCATCTGATGTCTCTGGTACAATCCCTTCGTTTGACAAGTAATAGAACAAATTAAAATTCATGAGTAGGGGCAGAGGCAGGGGTTATTGGGTTGTTTCTTCAATGTCTCTCAGTCAGAGGCAGAGAGCAGAGACTAGAACTTGATTTTTCTGACTCCTGGCTTATGACTCTTCTTACCAAACTAGGGAGAGGATGCGCTGTGGCCCCAAGCCAGAGAGAAATGATTTTCTGGCCACCTGAGTGTGAGAAGCACTTAACTCACCTGCCTCCAGATGTAAGAGAGAGAATGGAGTTTATTATTTCCCTTAGGAAATGGCCCATTCTGAAGGACACCTTTCTTGATTCTCATTGAAATTCTCTTCTTTACCTTTAAGCTTGTTGAAATTAACATTTTTTTTTCTTTCTTTGTCTTATTGGTTCCGTCTTTCTTCTTCTCAGAATCCTAAACTGTGAACGATAGCCCCAAGGTTGTCTTTCATCAATAAACACCAACCAGCCTCTCCCAACTTGAGAGTATTACTTCAAGAAGTGTGCCTGTCTTTGTAGATTCCTTTGCTGTCTTCCCATAGAAAATTCTAGGAGTTTTTTAGAGAATGACTTCTATAGTAATACTGATTTCTAGAATATATTTCTCTGTATAGGTGAGGTCTCCTTTCATCTTTAAATTGTATAATTTGGCAGGCTGTTGAGGATGACAGACAGCAGACATAGAGACTAAGTAGTTGTATAGAAAGAAAAGTAAATTAAAACAGGAATCTAAATATTTAGTACATATACAACTTACAATATTTTCAGCCAGCTAGAGTCACCTTTCTTCACTGATTGAATTGAAAACCAAAGAAAAGAAAGATGTGATGGTGTTGTAAAATCATTAATAAAGTCTTTTTTCTAAATCAACATCAAACTTCTAATTTTACTTTCTGAATTTGACTTCCTATCTCCACGATATCCAATGAAGACTGTAAAGAAAGTAATTAGGTGAGTTTTATTCAAACTTAAGACATTATAGTTTAAGATTATGCATAAGCCTGAAACAAGTGATGGGATTCTTTATTATTTATTTATGCCAGTGAGCAACTGTAGTGAGCTTCATGGTCACTGAGAGGACTTGTCAAACACAGATTCCTGGGGCCCCAATCCCAGAGTTTCTGATTGGGTAGGTCTGGATAAGGCCTGAGAATTGCATTCCTAACAAGTTCCCAGGTAAGGTTGTTCCTGAGACCACATTTTGCAAACCACTGATTCATACCAGTAAAAGTCTGAATCCTTTCTTTCCGTCCTTGTAAATAGACACCTTAACACAAAAGCAACCTCAGACACTAACCATTTGACAAGAGTCAGATTTGGATTTTTTAAAGGTGGTCTGGAGAAAATTATTGTGACATTTTCACTTTGCCTGTCTTCCACAAAGTTGCTTGGTCCAGGTGAGTTTCAAGTTGCTTACTCCCAGCCAGCCTGTCAAATCTAATTCCAAATACAAGAATATGGGAAAGTACAATAAAATGTTTATAAATGCAGTTGATCTTGTGAACATCTAACAACTGCCATTGGAAACTAGTAGTTCATGGTACAAATTGTGTAAAGGCTGTATAAGGTTCATAATGTGCAAATGGGAAATACTAAGAACCGGAGAAGCAAACACTCAGCAGTTTTGTTATAGGAGCTAGCTGGCTGGTGCCATTGGTTCGGCCTTGTTATCATTCTGAATGAAGTCAGTCACCTTGCTGAGTAGTCAAAATAAATATTAGCAAGATAAGAAAGAGGGAAATAAGGAGGAAAGACTTCTATAAATAATCGCCTTGTAGTTACTTGTAGCATTACTGCAGGTTTTGTGCACGGTAGGAATAGTTTCAGCTTTTCTCCCTTTAAAAAAAGTGGTCTGAATTGTAATATATATCATGCTCGTTTACTTTCACCGTGACAGAGTCTGCTTCAATAACGCAGCTTACGGAGATCTGTTGTGCTGGACAACTGTTTTAGATCCGCAGAAGCTGTTTGGAGAGTAGTTAAGCCCAGCCTAACTTGACAAACACTCACTTGACTTCAGTGTGGTCTTTACGGATACTTGTTTTTCCCAGGACTATTTCCTGAGTGGAAGTAAGCTGTTTCACAGTAGATTTCAGTACCTTTTGTTAGAGACACTCTCTGCTCCTGGCCATACGGGGGAACATCAGGCTTCATGGCATCCGGCCTCCCCTGAAAGGCCAGTATCGGCTATGAAAGGACTTTATAATTTAAGGTGAAAAGGCATGATTATGAGTCTCAAAACCTTAAGTGCCGAAAACATTTTAAACAGAAGAAGACTGACAGGCCTGTCAAGCAGTAATGCATCTGTATTTGCATCTGACCTGAAAGCACTTTCAACATCTGCAAGGCTGAAAAAAAAAATCAGCCGAAGAAAAGTTGTCTTGGAATGAAAGATTAACGACACAGCAAACTGCCTTTTTCTGGCAGAAGAGCCTGTCACCCTAGCTCTTCAGCCGTCACCCAGAATCGGACATTCTTTGGAATGAACTCTGTCTTTAGGGTTTTATATTTGTTTTTTTGCAGGCTATCGTAAGGGCAAGAGGGACAGAAAGAATGCATTTCATGTCTTTTTAAATACAGTGAAACCACAGGCGCTGGTTCAAAGATGAAGACTAAGCCGTCTGTCAGTTGGGCAGACATCTCCTTTGTAAACGTTTTTGTGATCAGCTTCCTTCTGGTCTGGTCATGGTGTTTATAATCATTTCTTAGAACAAGGGTAAAAGGAAAAAGGTATCGGTTTCATTAGATTGACAATAGGCCAAAGTTGCCGTTCATGAGGTTTGCACAAGGACACCAAACATATTTTAACCTTGGACTTTTTATTTTTCTCCAGCATAATAAACCTATACATGAAATTAATGACTGGATCTTGCAAAGAGCATATACAAATTAGAAAAAAAAAATGTGAAAGGTTTCTCTTACAGTTATCTGCCCATTAGTCTCAACTGGCATTGTGTCTGTAACAAGATATGGATTACTGGGTTTGACTGGGAATTTGAAGGTGAGCTTATTGCACTGTACATTGTAAGTGCTATGTATTGAAAATTGATCAAATATATGCACTTTTGTAACAAGCTACATTTTACACTAATTTCCAGATATGCTTAAGTCCAGTTTCAGTGTGATTAACATAAGGGGAGCTCTCTTAAAGCTATTTACAGAATGAAATGTCTCTAGGGGTTAGTAAATTGCATGCTTTTGAGGTAATTTCCTAAGGAAGAAGCTTTTATACCTTACTATGAAATCTCTTAGACACCTCCTATGTAGCCACAGTAGACTTCCATAAACAACATAATAACTACATGTCAAAGAAAGAGTGATAAACCGTGGGTCTTCAAAGAAATAAAAGGAGCCTACAAGCTTGCTTTCTTTCTGTTGACATGTATAACATAAAATTAGCCCACAAAGACATTTGAAAAATATACTTTCTTTGGCAAACGTGGGTAATTATTTTTAACATCAGAAAGCAACTGTAGCTTCCTTGTTTAAAATATTGTTTATCTCTGTTTTGTTAGGGAAGAAGAAAATTCTTCAACAGGGTAAGGATTTTTAAAAAATATAAACCTTAATAAAAATCATATCACATGCTATCCAGGAAAAGAATAACTATCTCTTAGGCTGGTTTCAAGAGAGCCCACTCAGCATTCAGGTTAAGAGTGACCAGAAGTATGAGGAAATAAATACTAAGTGAGGCAATCCACAAACAATGGGGAAAGGCACACAATGGACAAAGCTTCTTCCTTTCATTCCCTGGGTAGATAATTCTGAGAAGCCTTTCAGAAGGAGCTTTTTTAGCAGCCTTTTAGAAGCCTCCTGAGAAGACCAGTGCCATGATATGTACTTTCAACAGATTCTCTTCTTCCACTTTTCACTCTTCCTGGTCCCCAACTCCTGTTCCCTGTATGATATCCCAGGATAAACTATCTTGTCTCAGACTCTAGCAGAAGAGTCTATCTTGTCTCCAGTAAGAAAAAGAGAAAGAATAGTCAGAGAAAATCAGAAGCAAGTCAGAAAACCAGAAGATATTCGTGGAGGTCAAGAGAGGAATTTCTGGACTCCCGCATGGCTCAGTCAGTTAAGCGTTTGACTTTTGATTTTGGCTCAAATCATGATCTCAGGGTGGTGAGATTGAGCCCTGCCTGGGCCGCACTGAGTGTGGAGCCAGCTTAAGATTCTCTCTCTCTCTCTCTCTCTGCCCCTCCCCACTCCACTCTTACTCGCATTCTTTCTTTCTTTCCCTTTCTTTTCCCTTTCTTTCCTCTCAGAGAAACTCAACTAACTTCTGCTGAATCCATTCAAAGTTCAACACTGACAGCACGAAAGCTGACACATTTCCTAGCCTGAACAAATGAAATTGAAAAAACAAAAATAAGTCCAACCATCTCCTTCTAAGGAGAAGACCTGTGATTCAGAATTAGTAATTTTAGAATTAAGTTTTGTCAGGATCCTTCACACCTCTTCTCCAAGGGGAAATTAATTCACAGCTGATGTCCCACATATTTAAAACAAGAACTAATACATTTTCATCCATGGACAATCAAAGCTGCTTCCATGTGCAGTTCTCCTGCCCTGATCTGCTCCCACCAAGCCCTGGGGGAGACATTGCTCAATGGATGCTTAAGTGACTGAGCCACCCAGGCGCCCTTAAATTGTTTTATTTAAACAGCACCTACATGCATTTGAACATATAGGTCATTTATTTGGCAGTCTAAACAATGAAAGCATCAAAAATGGAACTTTCCAGTATTTCTATGTGACCATCCATCTTTTAAAAAACACACCACTATAACAATTGAAGGATACTTTGTTAAAATGTATAATGTGCAATGAAGACATCACGCTGTGGAAGCAAATGAGCAGTATTGACAAGGTGATATGACTGAAACGATTGGAATTCTCATATATCAGCCTTGTTGTTCGTATGTTTTGGCAAGTAACAATTTTTTTTTTCTTTTCAAATTTTTACTTAAATTCCAGTTAAGTATCATACTGTGCAATATTGGTTTCTGGTGTAGAATTCAGTGATTCATCACTTACATACAGCACCCAGTGCTCATCATAACAAGTGCTCATCATAACAAGGCTCCTTAATGCCCATCACATATCTAGCCCATCCCCCATCCACATCCCTCCATCAACCCTCAGTTTATTGTCTATCTTTAAGAGCCGCTTATGGTTTATTTCCCCTCTCTCTTTTTCCCCCTTTCCACATGTTCATCTGTTTTGTTTCTTAAATTCCACATATAAGTGAAATCATATGGTATTTATCTTTCTTATTTCACTTAGCATAATATACTCTAGCTTCATTCATATTGCAAATGGCAAGAATTCATTCTTTTTCATGGCTGAGTAATATTCCATTATAGATATAGACCCACACACATACCTCTTCCTTATCTGTTCATCAGTCAACGGACATTTGGGCTCTTTCCATGATTTGGCTACTGTTGATAATGCTGCTATAAACATCAGGGTGTGTGTGCCCCTTCAAATCTGTACTTTTCTATCCTTTGGGTAAATACCTAGTAGTGCTGGATCTTAAGGTATTTCTATTTTCAACTTTTTGAGGAACCTCCATACTGTTTTCCAGAGTGGCTGCACCAGCTTGCATTCCCTCTAACACTGTAAGAGGGTCTCCCTTTCTCTGCATCCTTGCCAGTATGTGTTGTTTCCTGTGTTGTTAATTTTAGCTATCTTTACAGGTGTGAGATGGTATCTCATTGTGGTTTTGATTTGTATTTCCCTGATAATGAATGATGTTGAGCATCTTTTCATAGGCCTATTAGCCATCTGGATGTCTTCTTTCAGAAAAATGTCTATTTGTGTCTCCTGGCAAGAAACAAATAATTTACAGATTTAAACTGCAATGGTAAAAATATCTATTTTATGCATTTCCTTTATTAATCTATATAACAGAGAGAAAACACAAAAGAATACATCCAGAAATTTGGGGGAATGAATCAAGTTGATCATTATTATTATATTATTATGCCTTTTTTAAAAAAAGATTCATTTATTTGACAGAGAGAGAGACAGCCAGTGAGAGAGGGAACACAAGCAGGGGGAGTGGGAGAGGAAGAAGCAGGCTCATAGCAGAGGAGCCTGATGTGGGGCTCGATCCCATGACGCCGGGATCACGCCCTGAGCCTAAGGCAGACGCTTAACCACTGTGCCACCCAGGCGCCCCTATTATGCTTTTTTTTGACTTGACCTACCTAAATTTTGGAAATGTCATTAATTTGGAACAGGTTATTTCCATGTAGTCTGAATAAACACTGTTCTGAGTAAGATGTATGTGGAAGGGTAATTTTTTGAGCTCTTCACATATTTTTGTTTGCTTTTTAATTTTTCCTTCTCCTGCACTAACCACTTAGAGCCCAGGATATCAGTGAAGACTGTGACGACTCTTGATCACAGTGCAAAGTGAATTAACCACAAAAGCTTGATTGGCTTCCCTGGAAAGTCCAAGTATGGCTAGAGCCAAAGCTCAAATGATGTTATCTGTCTTTGTTCCTCTCTGGTCTACTTTCTTTGGGCTGATTCCATTCTCTTGCAGGCTTTCCTTCCAGCTCCCACTAGCTCCAGGGCTACTAACTCTAGGAAAGAGACAGCCTCTATCCCAGAGTCCCATCTTTCCTGGATTGGGTGGGTCTTCCTGGCCTGGCTTGTTTCTTCTGCCCATCTCTTAGCCAATCACTGTGGTCAAAGAGATGAAATGTTGTTGTTGGCCAGAACTGGGTCATGTGTCCATGCTGGCAAAGATTCCTCTCGTATAAAGCAAACAAACTAATAATGGAGAAGAGGTGTATTTCCTAAGGAAACCAAAATAAAGAATAATTACTAGGCAGACAAAAGCAAAAATATTCAAATCACCATGTCTCAGGAATTTTTATTGAGATGAAACCAGAAGTTGCTTGAAGATCACATTCTAGCAGGTGCTGAGCCCACAGGGATCCAGGCAGCCCAGGAGCCAGAGAACAGTGGCCATTTCAGGATGACCAGTGGGAAATATAGGGGCCTCCTCATGCTTTGGTGCTACACAAAGCCTTGATATAACCATGAAGAAGGAAACCTAGTGATGACTGAGATGGAATGTCCCGTCAGCCTAGTATATTGAGTGTTTGGTATTTGGTGACAAAGATTTATGTGATCACTCACATTATTTATTCAGAAATCAGAAAGTATTTAGAGAACATATGGACTCACACTATCTTTGAAAAAATTATGACACTCTAGCAGCCTGTGAGCTCTGACTTGGAAACCGCATCCCAGATCTAGTTCAGTAGTGTTAAGTATATACACATTGGTATGAAACAGATCTCCGGAACTTTTTCATCTTACTTTGAAACTCCATACCCACCAAACAAGAACCCTCTTTTCCTCCTCCCAGTCCCTGGTAACTGCCATTCTACTTTCTAGTTTCTTTCCATTGTGATCAGAAAAGATATTTTGTGTGATTTCAACCTTCTTGAACTTGTTAAGACTGGTTTTGTGGCCTAACATGTATTCTATCCTGGAGAATGTTTCATTTGCACTTGAGAAGAATGTATATTCTGTAATGGGGTAGAGTATTCTGTATATTTCTGTAGGTCTAATTGTTCTATACTGTTTTTCAAGTCCTCTGTTTCCTTATTAATCCGCTGACTGGTTGTTTCAATTAACCTTTGTAAGTCTAAGTTCCTCATCTGTAAAATACGGCAATATAAGCAGTACCTACTTTACAGGTTGATTTAAGGACTAAAACATCTACTCCTTATAAAGTATTAACACACTTGATATACAACAACTGTTCAATAAATGTCAGCAACTAGTAGTAATCTCCAAGAAAGTATGAACGGGTCAGGATATATCCACCACCATGATTCAAACATCAATGCAAAATGCATAGCCTAAGTCTGTAAAGATACACTTGACTGAATTATTAAAGGACAGATTTGCCAAGCAGTAGGAAAAAAAAAAAGGAATATTACTAATTTTGTTTGTTTTATAACCCAGGTGTCAGCTGGATGCCTTCCTACCTCTACCTGCAGTTATCAGTCAATCAAAAAGTCTCCCTGGCCTCACCTAGATGCTCCCATCAAAAGTTTAGGCGTACATGGCATTTTGATGACCCAGGAGGGTCCAGAGTCTTCCCCACACTTTCCACTGATACTTAACAATTTGTACTCTGATATTTTCCCTGAAACTATCCATAATGGCTTGTGTCAGCCTGTGCTGACATAAGTCCAAAATTCAGCTTCTTTGCTGATTTCCACAAAAGATCAATTTGAACCAACAATTTCATGCATTCTAAAACATTCCTAAAGTTTCACAAGGTCATGGGAAGAGGTCATGTCCCATTCTACCATTTTGCTAGACCTACCCCACACACTCTTCTTTCTTTGCTCCATCTTCTCCAGAGTAACAAGAAATCCTTACTCACAATTCCTTAGAATGAACTTTTTATTTCCAAGTAAAATCATCAAAACACATTTCCAAACAAAAACAGTTTTCTTATTGAGAAATTATGTTGCAAATGTTAGACAAATAATATTTTTATCCCTTTGACATTTTGTTAGACTTCATTACATACTCTCCATTCAGAAGTTATGGGATGTGCACCTACTTTGTAAAAGATATGCACAGGGGAAGGGACCTTAGGCAAAGATACTACTCAATTTACCACAAATGAAATAACCCTATATTTCAAAGTACCAATAATGAATGCCAAGAATATAATGAGTTTGCAAGAACTTTAAAGTGAAATGTTACTATGTCTAAGTGAGGCAATCCACAAACAATGGGGAAAGGCACACAATGGACAAAGCTTCTTCCTTTCATTCCCTGGGTAGATAATTCTGAGAAGCCTTTTAGAAGGAGCTTTTTTAGCAGCCTTTTATTTTATTTTATTTTTTTAAGATTTTTTATTTATTTATTTGACAGAGATACAGACAGCCAGTGAGAGAGGGAACACAAGCAGGGGGAGTGGGAGAGGAAGAAGCAGGCTCATAACGGAAGAGCCTGATGTGGGACTCGATCCCAGAACGCTGGGATCACGCCCTGAGCTGAAGGCAGACGCTTAACTGCTGTGCCACCCAGGCGCCCCTTTTAGCAGACTTTTAGAAGCCTCCTGAGAAGACCAGTGCCATGACATGTCCTTTCAACAGATTCTCTTCTTCCACTTTTCACTCTTCCTGGTCCCCAACTCCTGTTCCCTATATGATATCCCAGGATAAACTATCTGGTCTCAGACTCTAGCAGAAAAGTCTATCTTATCTCTAGCAAAAGAGAAAGAGAAAGAATAGTCAGAGAAGACCAGATGGAAGTGTCCAAATTTTTGTGAATATTTATATTTAAGTGTTGACAACTGACAGACTTTTACTTTTGTCTCTATTTTCAATGCTGATATTTCATATAATTTATATTTATTTCATTAAACTCGGGATTGCTATTAAGACAAGGAACTTGATTTTCTGGCCTGTAGGAAATTAAGATGTTCTGAAATAATCTGTGTTTCCAAGAGAAGAGAATCTTGGGATAAAATTATTTACTTAGAAACCTAATAATGAATATAAACTTCAGGAACACAAGAGGTTTTCTCTCTTTTGTTCACTAAAGGATTCCAAGCTCCTAGAACAGTTTCTGGCAGGTACTCAATCCTCACTTGGTAGATTAGTTAACACATAATAATTTATAAAACTTCATTTATCCAATGCACATTTATTATGTGCCTGTTTCATGTCTGGCTGGTTCTAGGTGAATCAGATATGCAACTTATACAACCTTATTTTTAAGATCCCCAAGTATTGAAACTTCCACCACTTTCTTAGAGAGATTAATTACTCTTACATTTAGGAAGCTTTCTCTGACAATTATATATTTTGTTTTTCTTTCTGTGTTCTCACAACTCAATCCTTCAATTTCCTTTCCAGTTGATCTTTAGTGACCTGCGTGCAATTAACCAATATCTTTTCTGAACTGTATGACATACCCTAAACAAAGCATCAGGTTCCAGCTGTGAACTCTTGAGTCATTTTACAAAGAACTATCAATTCTCTGAATTTAGGTACAATAATTGTTTAAGTGTAGCTTTTTGTGGCACTGAGTTTTTATATTTTCACTGATATAATTTGCTGAGAATTACCTTTCCTCTTTTTACTGTTATTTGAGATTTTTCAGAAAACACTGATTTTTGTGTTTTCATCAGTCTATTGCTACAACTAACATGCAGGAAACATCTATAGCTAACTCCAAGGACCATTTTAGATACATTATCTTGTTCAATTCTCACAAAGTAAAATCTCTGTGACAGTATTATTTAGCGTGGCCGTAAAATAGATGGAGAAGGGTCGGATGACTACAATGAATCTGAATTTGAATCTGTTTGTTGTAATTCAAATTCTTAACCACTCAGCTATTGTTGTCAAGTTCATTTATGCTGTCTTTCCTTTACTAGCTTTGGTAATAATTTTAATTTCTGTGCTTATTGTTGACTTATATCTCAGGGCAAAATCTTGGGATAATGTTCTTCTTTTTCCCCATGTTTGGTGCAGAAATACATGTTCAACTTGGAAGTAGATGTTTTTGGTGCCATACCAAGTTTCCATTTCTATCTTTTCCCTTGCCAGGAGCAGCCAGATTTTCCTTTGCAGAATCAGTCTTCTCCCATTGAGTAGCAGGCATGTAGTTTGAATGGAATTAACCCCATTTCCTGCTCCAGGTGTGGATTCTTAACATGTCAATCCATGTGTTAATTTAATCCCTGATGGTTGAGGAAGGAACAGTCATTTACATTCAGGTCAGTTAGGACACGTTCATCTGACTTCAGTGGTTGGTTTGGGTTGGTCCAGAATGAAGTTCGGGTGTTTATGCCATGATGAAGGGAAGAAAATCTCTCTCTGTGGCTCTGGATATTGTGATGTGTACATAGGAGATGGGGAATTGCTGCAGCTATTCTAACATGGTGGAAACAGTCAAAGATAAACCAATACATAGAGCAAGACTGAGCCAAGTGAACTGGCAAGAAATTCAGCCACATTCAAGTCAAACCATGACTGAAGCCCACTGAGTACAACTGGACTAATAGTTGTTAGCTGGGAGATATGGGTGAGCTATTTTTGTCTTGTTTTGTTTTAATTTAAATAAAGTTGATTTATTTTGCCACTTATTTTGGCATATTTATATAAATTTCTTCATTGTTTGTCTAGGCTTTTGTTACTTGAAACGGATAGCATCCAAACTGATAGAACCACTTTCACTTTTCTTTCTTTTTTTTTTTTTCTTTTCTTTCTTTCTTTCTTTCTTTCTTTCTTTCTTTCTTTCTTTTTTTTTTTTGAGAGAGGGAGAGAGAGGGCATGCACGCACAAGCATAGGGGGAGGGGCAGAGGGAGAGGAGAAGAGAGCATCTCAAGCTGGCTGTATGCCTAGTGTGAAGCCCAATAAGGGGCTCCATTTCATGACCCTGAGATTGTAACATGAGCTGAAATCAAGAGTCAGTTGCTTAACCAACTTAGCCACCTAGGTGCCCCTCTCACTTTTATTTCTAAATTTAACTTTTGTTTTCTTTTACTTGACTTAGAAATTTCTCCCAAATTTCTTTTTTTCAAAGATATCTTCTATGTTTAATTTTGTCCTTGGAATAACATTAGTTTTAAAAATTCATTTAAATTTGTTTCTAGATTTCTCTAGCTTCTTAATCTTTCCTTCCTTGAAACTCAGTTCTCTTGAAATACTTTTCATGAGGTCCGTTTATTAATGGACCAGTTACAAGGTCACCAGTTAAAAGGTCACCAGTTACAAAGTCATTTCATAACTTCACATTGCAAATTAATTAGTTCCTGCCAATAAGTTGTAAATATAATCTAGATATTCTTGTCAATAAGCTGCAGATATAATACGGCTTTGCCTCCATTCAGACCACAAAACCACGTAATGTTAGTGGTGGAAGGAACCTTAGGGGTCATCTAATTCAACTTAACTATTTTACAGATGGGAAAATTGAGGCCCAAAGAAATTAAGTGATCTGCCTAAGGTCACACAGTTAATGGTAGGTCTCTTGTGATTCCTGACTCTTTCCATTAAATCATGCCTCCTCATGTGCAATGAAACCTACCAAAATTAAATAAATAAAACACAGTATTTCAGGAGAGTAGTATGATTCCATAATGTCTGGTACAATCACTGTGTACCATAAAAAGGGCACCGAATTGAATTGAATTGATTTTTAAGTCTCAGTGGAAATTAATTTTCTATAGTTAAAATTCTGTTTGAACTTTGACAGTCACTGAAGATTAATTTTTAATACATTTTGAATCGTAAAATTGACTTCTTAATGTTAGAAAAATTCATTGAAGATACACGTGGATTGTTTTATTAAACAACAGAAATTTTAGTTACGAAAGAAATAATTTCTGGTTGACTTTTCTTTCCCTACTCTAAGACAGTAATATTTAAATATTAAAATTTTTTTGCATGCTTCCTATAAAACAGATAGACATTTCTCTTTGTTCTCATCTGTAGCATAGCTCCTAAAACCTCTCTGGTCATCAGGATTAGCCTCGGAGCTTTCTAAAGTTACAGCTACCTCCGGAACCAAAACCTCAGAACAGGGGCTCAGACATTTGTATTGTTTTGAAAGCTCCTCTGGTGATTCTGCTCATTGGCCAAGTACAGGAAGCACAGCTCTATAGCATTCTATAAAATATGTATCTACAAATGTTTTATTGTAAAAAAAAAATCCACCAAACACACACACTGTTTCTGTGAATAATGGATGATGGCTGCAATAGTTATCAATATACATAGTCACATCTTCTGTGTTGGTGAAAATACACATGCAAATGAAAGCCAAATTTTATTGACTCTAAGATGGCACTGAGTGTAAAATGCATCATTATTTATGTACCACTAGGGGAGAAAAGGTTATTAATTAAGCTGACATGCTATCCATTGTAAGATGCCTTGTGATTTCAGAGATGATAAAAACATACACCTTGAAAGTGCAGTTAATTTCTACTCTTACAATTGGAGTTATAATGATGCATGTCAGATTGAAAGTGAGTAAAAGAGGGAGATTAACTTCTACAATATAAGGAAAAGAAGAAATCATATTAATGATCCTAGCAATGCTAAGATCTTTGGACCTTACGTGCATCTACTTCTCAGGTTTTTCTGATAACTAGAAATCTAAGTTCCCATGATGTCTTGGGAGCTTTGGATAAAATTGGTAAGAATATGGGGCCCTAGAGGTCTGTAGATGTGACTTTGATGCATACCACCCATACACCTGCTCACACACACACACACACACACACACACACCTCTCAAGTCACCAAAAAACAAAAGCAAAAGCAAATACATTCATATATATATATATATATATATAAAGAAATCTCACATGGGTGGTATTCAATTGTTGTTGTGTATTGAGGTGGGAAAATCTAATTTTACTTTCACATCGTTGCTTGGACCAAAACTGTAGTTGTATTTCCTGTCTAGCTACTCAACTTGGCTCCTATATGTAACTGCAAGAGTGTTTTTACTTTGTCTTGTTTTAAAAAGGTTGGTAGGGGGAGGCCAAGATTTAACTGAAGGTTTTGGTTTCAGTAGGTGAGTAGTTACTGAAAAATATAGACTAAGCTTACATTCTAGCTAAAGCAAACCTCTTGTCCATTCTCCTCCCTTGATATTCATGAATAACGATGGATTTGTCTCTTTTTTGGTTTCAAAACTACGTATGCTGATTTCAACAATATAATATCCTTTCTTATTTATAATATTAATTTTGTATATTTTAGCATTCTGTCCTGGCTGTTTTGCTAACTTGCTTTCCTTGGATACTAAGCGTACTGCCTTCCTTTATGTGGTTGGTTTTCCATAGTGTAGAGACTTTGGATCGTGCATTCATCTTTATCACGTGAGAGACCTTATTAGCTTGTCTGGAGCATCTACATGTAGTCTCTTCAGGAGAAAGTGGCGATTGCTGCTGCAGCTTGCATGCCAGGCTGTTTATAGTGAGAAAGGGGCAGGCGCAAGATATACCACTGCACAGTGGCTGTTCTCATGATCTTGAGCGATCCCCCTTCAATCCGGGTGCGGATTTTCATTGTTCAGTTGGAGGCAGACTTCCTGTTTAGGTTTTGTAGTCCAAGGTAGGTAGATGAATACAGTTCCATGTGCACTTCTGCTCCTTACTACTGAACTTCAAATAATGATCCTATTTGATGCTGGGGCCCCAACAATGCTCCCTGTTTCTGTGTTCCCTACACATATCCAGACCCATAGTTTTTCTGTTCAATGTGATCTCATCTGCTTTCCAACGTTCGTCATAGGTTCTGGTCATCTAAGTTCCATACCCTGTTTTCAAGTACAGTTATGTATTTATGCATGCGTATGTGTACTTTCAGAGGTTCGGTGAAAGGAAGGTTGTATGTCAGTTTGCTCTCTTTTCACCTCTTTGCTCCATATTGCAGGGAACTATAGTTTCTAGATTCCTTTGTCTATTTCTGGGTCACTTTACTAATAAGAGACACTGGTAAAATATTTGAAAGTTTAGAGGACGGATAAATCCGTTTCTTCCTCTTCTCTCTGTTTCTTTTGGCATTTCTAACAAAAATTCTGTTTTCCCTGCAGCTTTGGTACCCACTTACCCCTTTCTTTTCGGATCCCAGACCATGGCTAGCCCCACAGCTAGATGGCCCCATCTTCTCAGCTCTGTTACCACAGTCTAGAAATAGCAGTTTCCTGCTCCTGTATATGTTTTATTTCTCTCATTGCCTTCTGTTTTCCTTTTCTGCATTTCCATTATGTGGTAACCAATCTCGAGTATTAAATGCCATTCATTTAAAAGATCTAGAATGGTTTTTCTTGATAGTCCCTCAATGATACAAAGTAAAAGACTAAAGCATGTTCTCAATCCACCATCTTGAAATGAACATCTAGAAATATTAATATATTTTAAGAGCACAGGGTTTTTTGTTTGTTTGTTTTTAAGTAGGCAGAGACCAACGCAGGGTTTGAACTCATGACCCTGAGATCCAGACTGGAGCTGAGATCAAAGTCGAAAACTTAATTGACCGAACCACCCAAGCACCCCAAGAGCACAGTTTAAATGCAATTTTAAATCATGTAAGAAACCATGGACCTCTTCTCTGTTCTGAGTCCGGAAGTCCTTAGCTAAGTAATCTGATAGAATAGTTGGGACTCCTCCAGCCTTACACGGTTGTCCATTTTCCAGCGTACCTGCAGTAGTGCCTTAGTGATAGTGATTATTATTTCTCTAATACTGTTTATTTTAGTTTTTATATTTGTCTAAATAAACCATTTTCAACTTGCACTGCACCCACTTTATGTTCAAAAGAATTTCGATGTCAGAATTCAGCATCCTTTCAGTGCCATCATGCTTGATATGAAAGCCGTTGCTTCAGCCACCAAGAGCCTTGAATTATCTGCATATTTTAATTGATTTGGCAAGCCCTTTTACCTGTGTTTGTTGTCTGTTTAACCCAAGAAATCAAAATCCTTGTATTTTCTTTGTTCAAAAGAGCATTCCTTCCTTACATTCTCTTTGTCTCATGGCAGACAAGAAAGCCAGTTATCAAGGAGCTACTGGTACGCAAGCCATATTTCTCTAAGGCCATTTGCCTCTTAAGAATCATCTGCTAGACTGTATTTATACTTTGTATAAAATGATTCAAGAGTATTCACTAACTAGTTCAGCATGATATTTTTTAACTAGAGCCTTTTAAGCGACCTCTTTTTTTCTTATGACTATTTACATTTTTGAACTAAACACAAGAGCTTTAAGTCATCCAGGTGATGGTTTTGTTCACAGATGTTTGTAATGAAAGCTAATCAATTTTAAAGTGATATTTCATATACGGATACATCTTGTACTATGAAGTATAAACATTCGTTATAATTAAATATGAAAACTAAAACTTTTCAGTTTGGATCTTTCTTCTCTAAATTCAAAAATAGCTTCAGATTTTTTTAAAGGCGCTGAGAAATGGCAGTTCAATAGCCACATAGAAACTTTGAAAAATAACCTATGACAAAGTAACTTCCAAACACAGAATTTCCTTAGGGTATTAAGAGGTCCATCACTTCTTTGTCAAATCACCAAGTCACAAAAACGTGTTGGTTTACTCAGTCTAGAAGATTCCACATTGCTAGACCCTTTGAAAATGGCCGAAGAACGGCTAAAAGTCAACAAGAAAAGGTTTAATTGATGTTCTGGAATTTCTTCATTCTACACAGACGCTTCTTCATTCTACACAATCTCACCCAGTAACAGTTTCACCTACTGGTCTCACTGAAGCAAAAGAGGTCATGTGCTTTATCTCAGATATTTGTTCTGATGGGAAAAGTCTCATTTTTACAAGAAGCTAAAAGAAGGCACCATGGGATTTCAATGCCTTTATGACCAAGACCCTCTACCAAACAAGTGGGCAATGTATATCACTTCTGTAGTGATCTATTTGCCCTTCCCCAGCTTTCCATCTGGAACTACCATTTTTAAGCAATCACCACAAATATGTGAAGGGCCAAACTGGCAGGCTGTGCAAGCACTTATGCTTCAGAAAATTCTACTACTCATGGCAAGACTGGATTCTGCAGGGACAGCCAATGCGGGCACATTTAGCATCGGCGTTTAGCCCCGGCGCCCTCCTCCTTCCTGCCTGAGTTTCTGCACCACATATGCTTTAATCATTCCAGCCCACTGATTCATTGAAAAATAAACACTGAGGTGATAATTAATTAGAAAGCCTGCATATTCCTCTAGTACAACAAGTTAAGTGTTTCTTCCTGCCAGAAATTGGCTTTCAGGAAAGGAGGTGTGTAATGTCCTTATGTTTTGTGTTTACATTGGTTCGTTTTTCATCAGATTCTCCAAGCTTTGATACCTGTGGCTTAATATTCATAACATTTTGCTTGGATTTTCAACTTTATTCAAAAGCCATATAACTTCCACAACCAGTTGAGACAAACCAGATGAAAGATTTCAACCACATCCACTCACCAAACCAATTTGTTGCTGTTTTCTTAGGTTTCTGATTCCCCATCTGTGTGGCTTGGTTCGTGTGAGGCCTGATTCAGAAATGGGTGGGAAAAAATTGCCTAGCTGAAGGAGTGTTAATCATTTCCACTTAATAGAGGGAACGTTTTTATTGCTACTTTACTGATGGAAGCTTTCCCCCAAGGCAAGAAACAATAACAAAGTCTCAAAAGAATTCTAATGTGTCTGGGAAATAACTATCCCCAAGAAATGTTTATTGAACACCCTCGGGGTGCGGGGAGTGTCGGGCTGGTACTCCTCTGGAAGTAAGCCTCAGGTTAGGAAAGACTGAGCACTGAACTTGGGCTCAGAGGTTCTGAGTTCTAGTTCTGGTCTGCCATTGATCAGCTGTGACCCTGGAGAAGACCAATCATCATTTATTGAACATCTCAAATTTGCCAGGCATTTTACATTCATTTCTTAAAAAGTCAATAATGCTACAGCAATTAATTAAACTTTCATTTTATGGATTAAAACGCAATAGGGCACAGAGAGTTTCAGTGACCTGCTCAAGTACTAACTCAAGTACTCAAGTACTTATGGCAAGCTAGCAACTTGCAGAGCCAGGAACTAGGCCCCGAGTTTTATTTTTCAGGCTCCAAAGCCTACTGCCATTTCACTATACTATGAGAAGTAATTTTCCTTTTCTGGGTTTTAGTTTTGATTTATTTTAATCTGAAAAACAAGACAATTGGACAAAACTTTAAAAAACTCCTTTGAACTTGGATACCCTATGATCCTATAATTGAGCGTAAGCCTTAAACTTGTAGAGATTATAGTTTGGTTCAGTTCAGCCCAAACAATACACATATTTATAAAATGAAGTTGAGCAGCATTGGGTAGGAGGTGGTATGAGATTAAGGGTCTGGTATTAATCTGGGAAAGCTTCCGGCCTAAAGGGTTTTCATCTGGTAGAGGCAGGAAGAGACAGGATGAAGGGTGGCAGATGGGAGGAGGCCAGCTCCGGCCTCAAAGGGTCTCTGGGAAAACACTACTGGGGAGGATTCAAAGTGAGAGACCATTAGCAGGTCTGGCTGGCTGAATGACAGGCCCTGTGGATCAAGGTACCCGTGCTGAGGAAAATGAAAATGGACCCTTCACTCAGTATTCTTGCCTTCATGGGAATTCAATAAGCGTTATTGACTGGCTGAGGTGAACTGAATTGCAGAATTGCTTTGAAGCCCACGGTTACAAGCTATAATTGAGAAACTGTCAAGAAATTCAAATTCATGGAAAACCAAGAAAGAATAATGTTTCCACCTTTTAGAGCTTGCCAAAATATAAAGTTTCCTTTCTGCTGTTAATTTCCTCCCTCTTCTAATTCATTTTGTAAAACTTTTCCATCAAGGAGAAGTCTATTTTGTAACTATGCGTAATTAATATTTAGTATCCTTCTTTTCAGAATCTTCAAAATGTTAGCAAATGTTAACAATTGCAACTTTTCTAGTAACTTGGGAGGAAAAGGGTACTCGTTGTAAATAAGGCTCTATTTTTCTCCCTGATAAACAGGAATGCTATTAAGAATGGAATTCTAATATCCACAAGATCATTAACTACAAAATAACCATAAATAAATGCAGGCTGAGAACCAGAGCTGAACTCTTTATAGCGAATATTTCTAGTTCTCTTCCTCTAACACAGCATTAATGACTAGTTCTTAGGAGTGCCCTGAAAGATGCAGTCTTTAAACCTGTACAAAATATCACTGTGTGCCTGGCCGCTTTTGCTAGTCACTTTACATATACGATCTTTAAACCTCAAAGCAATTCTTTAAGATAGAGGACACTTCAGGACTGAGTGGTTCAGTGAGATGCCCAGGATGGGAAAGCCAGGGTGGCCACACGGGTCTGTTTGACCTCAATCCCTTGTTCTTTCCTCTCTGTGCTGTGCAGAAGGCGTGTATGGACCAACAGGCTCCTGTGCTTGTCCTCTAACCAAAGGCATTATTTCCGGGCGTCTTTAGGTTCGTCCTTTACAGAATCACGTGAAATGTGCCATAAACCTCAGCTGCTCCTAAATATTTCCCTCAACTGGGGCCTGGAAGGGAATTTTCAATTTTGAAGTTAATGGATGAAACTTTAAAGAAGGAAAATCGGTGTGAAGGTTTACCAGAAAGTTAAGCTTACTGTTTAAAAGGACCTCTGTTAAAGAATAAAGGCAAACCTTGGGATGAGTTAGATCCTCCTACATGCTCACACAGATTAATAATTGCCTCGTAAATAGGGCACAGCATGTAGGTACTAAATTGCTCCAAGTGAATTCTGTTTCTACCAAAGTCAAACAATGACATGGGGCAGCATGAAAATCAAATCCATCTGCATTTAAACATATATGCCTATTGCAAACATAAATGGGTATATTTATATAGTAATTATAGTATATAGTATGTTATTATACTAGTATATAGTATATTAGATTGTTTTCATATGATGATTTTTCATTAATAAAATTCATCGACAATTTGACTTTTTTTTTTTTTTTAAGATTTTATTTATTCATTTTGCCAGAGAGAGAGACATGGATAAAGAGCAAAGGAGCAAGCAGGGGGATTGGCAGGCAGAGGGAGAAGCAGGGTCCATGCTGAGCAGGGAGCCTGACGTGGGGCTCCCTCCCAGGACCCTGGGATCATGACCTGAGCTGAAGGCAGATGCTTAACTGACTGAGCCACCCAGGCGTCCCTCAAAGTTTGACTTTCTAAGGAAAACCTGATGATTGACAATCCTCTAGTTCATCCAGGTTAAGTAGGTCTAAATACTAGTTTGCCCTTCTCAAATGATCCATATAATATACATCATAAGAAATTCAGAGTGTATTTAAGTAAAGGAACACGAGATCTCAGAAATCACAGTAATGTTCAGAATAGTGTTCACTTTGTTTTAGCAAAGAAAAACTTATAGATGCAATGGAGAAGGTAAGCAGCAACCAAAGCTAAGAAAACAAAGTTAATTGCATTCCATGAAGAAATTGGGAAAACATGGGGAACAATCTTGATCTCCAGATTTTGATTCCATTGAAATTCATTGGATATTTTCACATTTTGAATCTGTGAGTCTATGAAAGGTGTGCCCTTGTTCTTAAGGCAGAGGGAAGTGCAAAGGCAGGAGGCAGAGGTAAACAGATGTGGTTGGCCCATGAACTTAGAGCTAACTAGAACTTTTTCAAGTCAAAACAAATGTGTAAACTAAGAAATATTTTTGGTAAGTGCCACCAACCTGACTATCCCGACAGGCACTCAAAAGGCCTCAGCTACAAAATTGCCATGAAAATGTTGGGTATTTGGAGATTAAGTAGCCTTGGTTAGCAGGTAGTATTTGGAGCAAGAACACCCCAAAAATAGCCACCCCAAAAGCAGTCAGAAGTCTTTTGGTTTTCATCAGAACTTTTTTTTTTTATTCAAGTACTTACTGTGACTACTAAAATAGTAAGTCTTTTGCTCAAAGTAGAAAACAGTCATTGTTTTATTGATTTCAAGTCTTTATGATTAATATGTTATCCTCTTTCTGTGGTCCTACTAGTAAACTTTGTTTGTTCCTTTTTTGTAAATTCTTGAAAGAAGATAACATTTAATAAAGACAATTTTTAAATTTCTTGAGATGTACATAGACTCTTTTTCAGTCTTTTCCTTCTTTTTCTTGCTTTTTTAAAAAACATGGCACAAAATTAAGACTCGAGGATTTTTTTTTTTCACATTCCAAATTTAGTTAGAAAACCTTACTCGTTATATACAGTAATTCAATATCATTTTAGAGCTGTTTTCCCGCAGAGGATTGGCAGTATTGGTGTGAGTCTTTGAAATTTTCTGGCACATCAAACACTCTCAGCCTTTCTTTTCAGGGAAAGAATAATGCCTGTGGAAATATTTCACTACAGTTTTATTAAGGAAGCTAGTGATAAATATTATTATTTTGTATCACTGAGGGAGATAACTATATGCCTTGACCTATTGGCTCACTCTTCTGAAAACTTGTAACATATATTTTGCTCATGTTTTAAATCGTATGCTAGCAAACAGACTGGCCTAGTCATTGCAATGGATAATCTTTAGGATACAGACCACAATTCACCGAAGTAACTGCTATGAGTGTCTGGTATCTGAATTATCATTAATCTCATCAGTAGCATTATCTTTGATTACAAAGCAAAAACCAAGCTTTCATTTTACGGTGCTGAATTAGGCACCACACCATCAAGCCCAAAAGACACGGTCTCTTCCTTTTATAAGCTTCAAAAATAAAACGGATTTTATCTTCATGTCACCACATATAACGTATGTTAATTCCATCAGCGTGATGTAAGTCCTGATTACTTTCACTTTTTAAAATTTTACTTCCAGTGTAGTGAACAGACACTGTTATGTTAGTTTCACATGTACAATATAGTGATTCACCAACTCTATACAATACTCAGTGCTCATCATGAGTGTACTCTCTTGATCCCCTTCATCGATTTCACCCGTCTCCCCACTCACCTTCCCTCTAGTAACCATCTAGTTTTTCTCTACAGTTAAGAGTCTGTTTTTTGTTCTGTCTTTTTCCCCCCTTGCTCATTTGTTTGTTTCTTAAATTCCACATAAGAGTGAAATCAGATGGTATTTGTCTTTCTCTGAGTGACTCATTTTGCTTAGCATTATACTCTCTAGATCCATCCATGTTGTTGCAAATAGCAAGATTTCATTCTTTTTTATGAGATGTATGAGGTGGTATCTTTCTTTATTCAGCTATTGATGGATACTTGGATTGCTTCTGTAATTTGGCTATTGTAAATAATGCTACAGTAAACACTGGGGTGCATATATCCCTTCAAATTGGTATTTTCATATTCTTTGGGTAAATGCCCAGTGCTGTGATTACTAGATCACAGAGTAGTTCCCTTTTTTAATATCTTGAGGAACCTGCCTACTATCTTCCATAGTGGCCGCACCAGGTTCCAGTGCCCCGGCGGTGCATGGTAGTTCTTTTTTTCCACATCCTCGCCAATATTTGTGGTTTCTTGATTAAGTCCTGATTTCTAATCTGTGTTGGTATAAAACAAAAACAAAAATTGTGTTGACAAGAATTCCTTTCAGGGAGGACACTGAAGGTCTTCAGAAAAAAATTCACAGACATTTGAAGTTAAAGGTACAAGTAAGACTGTTCTTCAAACTGTTTGGCCAGACAAAATGGAAAAATTTCCTGGTCCTGTCAGAGAGTATGTGTAGAAAGGAGTGGAATTAAATGCTGATGAAAGGAGAGAAGAAACAAAAGAGATGACACAAAGCTGCCCCTCCACAGTGAGACCCAATTCCCTAAGATCTTCAGTGAATTTATTCACTTGTTTATTTACTTATTAAAACAGGTGCTAAGGACTGTAGGCTTTCATAGAGAAGTGAAGTGGGAACATACCTCAATATCCATAAAAGCCATGTGCAAAAAGCCCACAGCGAATATCTTTCTCAACAGGGAAGAACTGAGAGCTTTTCCCCTAAGGTCAGGAACATGACAGGGATGTCCACTCTCACCACTGTTGTTCAACATAGTATATTTTCCTAGCCTCACCAATTAGACAACAAAAAGAAATAAATGGCATCCAAATAGGCAAAGAAGTCAAACTCTCACTCTTCACAGATGACATGATACTCTACGTGGAAAACCCAAAAGACTCCACCCCAAAATTACTAGAACTCATACAGGAATTCAGCAAAGTTGCAGGATATAAAATCAATGCACAGAAATCAGTTGCATTCCTATACACTAACAATGAGACAGAAGAAAGAGAAATTAAGGAGTTGATCTCATTTACAATCACACCAAAAACTGTAAGATACCTAGGAATAAATCCATCCAAAGAGTCAAAGGATCTATACTCTGAAAGCTATAGAACACTCATGAAATAAATCGAGAAAGACAAAAAGAAATGCAGAAACAGTCCATGCTTATGGATTGGAAGAACAAATATTGTTAAAATGTCTGTGCTACCCAGAGCAATCTATACTCAATACAATCCCTGTCAAATTACCATCAACTTTTTTCACAGAGCTGGGACAAATAATCATAAAATTTGTATGGAACCAGAAAAGACCCCGAATAGCCAAAGGAATGTTGAAAAGGAAAACCAAAGCTGGTGGCATCACAATTCTGGACTTCCAGCTCTATTACAAAGCCATAATCATCAAGACAGTATGGTACTGGCACAAAAACAGACACACAGATCAATGGAACAGAATAGAGAACCCAGAAATGGACCCTCAACTCTATGGTTACCTAATCTTCAACAAAGCAAGAAGGAATATCCAATGGAAAAAAGAGAGTCTCTTCAACAAATGGTGCTGGGAAAATTGGACAGCCACATGTAGAACAATGAAACTGGACCATTTTCTTACAGCATACAAACAAATAAATTCAAAATAGGTAAAAGACCTCAATGTGAGACAGGAATCTATCAAAATCCTAGAGGAGAACACAGGTGGCAACCTCTTCAAACTCGTCCACAGCAACTCCTTGCTAGACACATCTCCAAAGGCAAAGGAAACAAAGGCAAAAATGAACTACTGGGACTTCCTCCAGATAATAAGCTTTTCATAGCAAAGGAAAGAGTCAACAAAATCAAGACAACCCACAGAATGGGAGAAGATATTTGCAAATGTCTTATCAGATAAAGGGCTAGTATCCAAAATCTATAAAGAACTTATCAAACTCAACACCCAAAGAACAAATAATCCAGTCAAGAAATGGGCAGAAGACATGAACAGACATTTCTCCAAAGAAAGGTCACAAATGGCCAACAGACACATGAAAAAAATGTTCAGCATCACTCAACATCAGGCAAATGTAAATCAAAACCACAATGAGGTACCATCTCACACTTGTCAGAATGGCTAAAATTAACAAGTTAGGAAATGGCAGATGTTGGTGAGGATGTGGAGAAAGGGGCATCTTCTTATTCTGTTGGTGGGAATGCAAGCTGGTACAGCCACTCTGGAAAATAGTGTGGAGGTTCCTCAAAAAGTTAGGACAGAAAGAAGTGGACAGAAAGAAGAGAAAGTAAGGTATAGATTTTAGGAGATTTGAGTCAAGTTTTAGTAATATTTCAAGAGGAAAAGGGGCCCCAAATGGAGTTATGTTACATAAGGTTTTTCCAGACTTTTCTTGACATAGCACAGTGAGAGTCTCAAGCATAATAGTCTAATATATGGAAAATTATCTCTTGAGAGACAATATTCATTGCTGTTTGCCTTAGCTGAAAAGTTTGTATTAACCTTTTTCCTGAATATTTTTATATCATAGACTTATCTTTTATGCCTATAATTCTGTGTATTCTTCTCATAGCTGAGTTGGCTATGGACAAATAGAGGTATTCCAAGTAACCTATTGTGCACAGGTTTCAAAATAAGTTACCTCTATCAAAGGTTTAGAATTTGCCAAGAATTATGTATCTTAAATGTATGAAGATGAAGTAAATAATAAATTGTCTTTATGCTATTATCACATGATAGTCCTACTTTAGCTGACAAAAAAGAAGTATTTGTCACCCTTTTTGATTCATATGGAAAAATTAGTCTTGAATTAGGCATATTATTCAAAGTGACCAGGAATGCTTCTTTGGCATAGGTGATGATTTAAAGAAACTGAGAAAAGCATCATAGAATAGCTGGCATGAGATACAGAACTTGGATGATGGGACTGCAGTAGGCAGAAATTAGAAGGTATCATTTCATAAAGAGGGAAGGAAGACATGAAAACGAGAAATCAGAGTATGTTTGGTGAAGAGCCTATGGTTCCATTCATCTGAAGGATGAGGTACAGAAGTCAGCTTTAGGAGACAGCTCTTGGCATAAGTGTTGATGTTCTCATGATGGGACAGTGGTCAGGCTCCTGCAATGAGCTTTTTATGTGGTGGGCATTGACAAGTGGAAACCAAAAAGGGAGAAGCTAGAGGATGCCAAGTGTTGACTACCACTGGCAAATGGGTGGACCAAAATTATTGATGTATGACTGTTGCCAGTCCTCCCCATCCACTTACTGGCTCTGACAATTCTATACCATTTCTTCTTTCTCTCCACCTGTGTAGGAGGGACCTGCCTTGTCAGCTCTGTTTTTTGATTCTCATAGTCAAGAATGAAAAATGAAAAGATGCTCAATATCACTTATCATCAGAGAAGTACAAATCAAAACCATGATGAGATACCACCTCATACCTGTCAGCATGGCAAAAATTAACACAGGAAACAACACCTGCTGGCAAGGATGCAGAGAAAGGGAGACCCTCTTACAGTGTTGGTGGGAATGCAAACTGGTACAGGCACTCTGGAAAACAGTATGGAGGTTCCTCAAATAGTTAAAGATAGAAATACCCTATGATCCAATAATTGCACTACTGGGTATTTACCCAAAGGATACAAAAATACAGATTTGAAGTGGCACATGCACCCCAATGGTTATCGCCGCATTATCAACAATAGCCAACTTATGGAAAGAACCTAAATGTCCATCAACTGATGACTAGATAAGGAAGAGGTGATATATATACACAATGGAATATTACTCAGCCATGAAAAAGAATGAAAACTTGCCATTTGCAATGGTGTGGATGGAGCTAGAGTGTATTATGCTAAGGGAAATAAGTCAGTCGGAGAAAGACAGATACCATATGATTCACTTATACGTGGAACTTAAGAAATGAAATGGATGAATGCAGGGGGAAAAGGGGAGAGACAAACCATAAAACAGACTCTCAACTATAGAGAACAAACTGAGGGTTGCTGGAGGGGAGGTTGGTGGGGGTTGGTTGAATTAGTGATGGGTATTAAGGAGGCTTGTTGAGATAAAGCACTAGTGTTATATGTAAGTGATAAAACACTAAATTCTATTCCTGAAACCAGTATTACACTATATATAACTCACTAGAATTTAAATACAAAATTGAAACCAAAAAAAGAAGAAAAAGAAGAAAAAATAGACAAAAAATATATAAAGGCAGAAGGCCTGTGCCATTGTTATTAGAATGTAATGGAAGACAACAATCTTCAGAAAAACCCAATACGTAAGATGAAAACAGCTTGCTTCCTTCCTTCCTTCCTTCCTTCCTTCCTTCCTTCCTTTTATAAATCCATAACAAAGTTAGATAGTCAGAACTAGGAGTTTAAGGAATATTCCCTATAGGGGGTAACTCAGTACCATTGTAATTTGGACATAAATATAATTTATATTCATTGATTAATAGGATCAGAGCTTTTAAGGTAGGCATAAAGGACAAACTAGGGAGATTTTGCTAAATTAGACAAGGACTAGGGAGACTTTTAGGACTCCTGAATGAGGTGGTTATGTGATTAGTATTCTTCTCTAGGAAGAATCCTCTAATGGCTTTATTTACGTAAACGAGAGAGGAAAAAAATAGAAGAGAAGTGAAATCAGGTAAAGATACTGCAGTATGCCAGGTGAAAGGTGATGAGGAGGTGTACTAAAAGGTGAGAGTAAGGATAGATAAGAGACGATGCCAAGGTATCTGGAGAGCAAAATCAACAGAACCATCATGAGAAGCAAAGGAGAAGATTTGATAATTTGATGTTTGAGGTTTCGGGAACAGAAGGAATGGAGGTACCATTAACAGAAGAGAGGATGCCAGAGGAAGAGGTGACTTCAGGGTAGAAATAATAAGTTCAGTTTCACATGAGTCGTTTTTGATATGCAGGTGGGACATCTGGGTTGTCACGTGGACGACTGGAAGTGTAAGCTGTCGGAGGAAAAGTCGGCGTCGGTCGTGCTCCCCTTGGTATCTCTGAAGCCCAGCATTTAGTAGGTGATCAACAAACACAGCTAAATGAATGACAGATGAACGTAAGTCTATTCAGTTCTCTGAATTACTATGATATGCTATTGCAGTTGTTTCCTGCTTCTTTCTCTTTATTTATAGATTCTGAATTTTACATATATATCTTGGATCTCCATGGCCACTGCTTGGTATACATTAGGTCTCAGTACATGTTTGTTGAATTGATAAGTTAGGAGGTATCAACTTTACTTTACAACCCTATTCACCATCCTCATCTCCTTTTCTTTCTGTCCAAATAAGATATAGCTCACGAAATGTCATTTTAACATAAATAAATAAAAACACATACCCATAAAATGTATTTTAAAAAAGAGTGACAGTAGTATATCATGGGTTTTTCCCATTACTTTGGGAATAACTATAGGTATTTCAACATTTGGCAATTCTGTTTGGGCTAATAGCCTACTTGCAGTCGTCAAAAATTTTAATTTCTTCCAACTACAAAAAGTCTGGAAAAGACCTGGGGCGCCTGGGTGGCTCAGTTGGTTAAGCGTCTGCCTTCGGTGCAGGTCATGATCCCGGGGTCCTGGGATCTGAGCAGAGAGCCTGCTTCTCCCTCTCCCTCTGTTGCTCCCCCCTCTTGTGTGCTCTTTCTCTCTCTGTGTGTGTCAAATAAATAAATAAAATCTTCAAAAAAAAAAAAAAAAAAGTCTGGAAAAGACCTTTGGGACACAACTTGGAAATGACTGTTTAAAAGGTAAACATTTTTTAAATTTCCTGAATGGTTGGAGTTCCCCATACTCAGCAGTAACACATGACTCACTTTTGTTCCCAGCACAAGCTTTCAGAGCAAATGCAGCCTGCAAACTGAGTATCTCACAAGGCTCCTGTGATACAAGTTTTTCCCAACGTCCTCTCTCTACCCCTGCAGCGTGGAAGGTCTTTTTAAGGAACGCAGTGTTTCCATTTTGGGCAAACTTCTCATCCCATATTCTATCAATATATGAACATTGTATACAGACAGTTCCCAATTTATGATGGTTCAACTTACCAATGTTTTCCCTTTACGATGGTGTGAAAGTGACGCACATTCAGTAGAAACCATACTTAGAGTTTTGAATTTTGGTCTTTTTCCTGTGCATGTGATGCCGTACTCCCAGGTGATGCTGGGCAGGGGCAGAGAGCTGTGGCTCCCAGTTACCCACGCAATCACAAGGGTAACAACTGATAGACCTACAACCATTCTGTACCCATACAACTATTTTGTTTTTCACTTCCAGTACAGTATTCAATAAATTACATGAGATACCCAATACTTTATTATAAAATACACTTTGTGTTAGATGATTTTGCCCAACTGTAGGGTAATATCACAAGTTCTAAGCACACTTAAGGATAGGCTGGGCTAAGCTATGATATTTGGTAGGTTGGGTGTATTAAATGCATTTTGACTTACGATGTTTTCAATTTACAATGGATTTATCAGGATGTAACCCCATCGTAGGTCGAGGAAGATCTGTTTATTTACACTGAAAATGTCTCTAAGTTCATTATGGATCATTTACTGGAGCTGTTCCTCCCTCATGAGCACGGTTTAATAGTAAAATATAAAATTAAAAATTTTAGTCTGCAGTGATTTTTCACCCTTTGGGCTGAGATGGCTTCATGAAAGTTAATTTTTTTTAAAAAAAGGCAAACCTTGAAAACAACATCTGGAGTTGAGTTCAGAAATTAGAACCAGATACGCTTCCTTATCCGTATTTCAGTTCACATGATTAGCCTGCCAGAATGGAGAAAGGGAAAAGGTTTACTAATTTATTTTTGTTTTGTTTTTGAAGAAATAATGAAAATATTTTAATGCTCATAGTAGTTATGAGTCTTTTTATAAATAAAGACTGAATATAGTTATCCCTGAATATGTATAAAGAAATACTAAAATTAGTATAAATTTTAGATATAGTAAGCATTATTACAATACACATTCAAAGGATTTGCTTAAGGGTTTCCTTAAGTAGCAAGAGCCAAACAGTATAAACTGCTTATAGATTGATTCTAAAACCAGTTTTCCAAATAATTATGTTATATGGGTTTGTAAACAAAAACGGAGAGAGCAAATAACCATTTGATTCAGCAATGTTACAAGCGTAAGTACACCTCCCATTCATAATGCCATCATGAAAGAACAAGTAGAGTTCTTGTTTTCTTAAAACTTCAACAGTGATTCATATTATGAAAAGAATAATTAGAGATATGCACAGAATCTTTTGGGAAGGTGATTAATAGAATTCTAAGTCGGTATTTACAATTTACCAGGCACTATGGAACCCATTGTGTGTTACGTTTATAACCTTAAAGTAAACCAAACATATATTTTTCCATATAGCAGATGATAAAATTGAAATCTGCAAATGTAGTATGTTACATAGTTACCTTCATAAAACCAATAAGTACTAGAACCTAGAATTCCTGTATCTTAGATCAGAGCTTTTTCTTTTCTTTTTTTTTTTTTAAGATTTTATTTATTTGAGAGAGAGCGCACAAGTAGGGGAGAGGGAAAAGCAGGCTCCCCGCTGAGCAGGGAGCCCGACATGGGACTTGATCCCAGGAGCCTGGGATCATGACCAGAGCCGAAGGCAGATGCTTAACTGGCAGACTGAGCCACCCAGGTGCCCCTAGATCAGAGCTTTTATATTATTACGTGTTATTTTTTTGCATGATGGAAATCCAAAAACCATATCCCTAACTGGCTGGTATTTGGGAGCTAGACTTTAACTGCACTCAGTCCTAGAAAAATCTACCTAATGCTAATGTAAAACATTAGCATTAAAAAATAAACATATTAACATTACACTTGTAGTATCTTTGTGGTAAGGAATCCATTAAACCAGGAACTCATTACTTTGATGGGATATCTTTATTAATGGATTTTTCTAATTGGCTTTGTAAATATGGTTTCATTTTCTACCTTTTCAATTGTTTTACATGTAAATTTCTCCATAATTTTTCCCTTTTATGAAATTCTACAGTCATAAAAATAAGTCTTTTGTTCATTTAAGTGTTGAAAGAGAATTAAACTATCCAAAGCATATGCTACATTAATAAGATTTATTTTCAATTTTTTGAGAGGGGAGGAGAAGGTATCTTTTAAAATCTGCTCTACATCTCACAAATGAGAAAATTGAAAGAGTGTTCCTTTCATAATGTAGGGTTCTCTAAGTTTCATGGTGGCACAGCCCTTTGACTATTCTGTTGAGGTTAGTTTCAAAGTCTCATTCTAGTACTAGATTATTTTTTTTTAAAGATTTTATTTATTCATTTGACAGAGAGAGAGAGACAGCCAGCAAGAGAGGGAACACAAGCAGGGGGAGTGGGAGAGGAAGAAGCAGGCTCCCAGCGGAGAAGCCTGATGTGGGGCTTGATCCCAGAACGCCGGGATGGCGCCCTGAGCCTAAGGCAGACGCTTAACGACTGAGCCACCCAGGCACCCCTCAAAGTCTCATTCTAGTACTAGATTATTAGGTGCTCCCAATAAACATGAGCCCTGGAACTTTTTTCCCCTTTTTCTATCCCCCTCCCCAAGTAATGAATAGTCAGTTCTTTCTCTTTATATAGGATTAACAACAACAGTAGCAGCGGCCACGATAATAGCAATAAATGTCTCTCATTATAACAATTTCTTATTACCAGGTGTGAAAAAGCAGTAGCCAGGATGAGAAAATCACAAAATAATGATACTGCATACTTGATAGTATATAGTTTGGCTTACTTCTCAAAATCAATGACATAAGCAGTGAAATTTGTATTCTTTCCATGCTAAAGAAATAGAATAGGGCTCAGAGAAGATAAATAGGGTGTGCAAGGTCCCATGGACAGTAAATGGCAGAGTCATATTAAGAATCCAGGCATCTCTACTCTGCTGTGAATTTGCAGTGGGTTCACTCTATCGAATTCTCTAATTCTGAAGCTACATTTAGTTTGAATAGCCAGGTGAGACAAGTGTGGGCCAGTCTGGAATTCAAGAGCTCTGAATTCCTGTCTTCACCACATCTAGCCTAATTTAGTACTCTCCAGTAGCGTGACATCATAGTTAAGCATGGGCTCCAGTGGCATCCAGAGCTGGCTTAAGGCCCCAATCCTCCCAATTACTAGTTCAATGAGCTTCAGCAAGTTAGTTTCTCTAGGCCTCAGTTTCCTCATCTGTAAAACAAAGATTGTTATAAAATGTACATAAGATAACAAATGTAAAATTCTTGGCTGTAATAGAAGTGTTGCATAAATCATTGCTCTCGGCATTTCACATTATGCTGATTTCTCTTCTCTCAGGAATGCTCAACAACTGATCATATGTATATCAAAGTTTTTTGGAGGAAAGAAAATGAAAACCAATATAGGTTTCATCACACATAAAATGCAGAACGCACATGGAAACCTTTCTTCTGCTCACTTACCTTCTACCTCTTAGGCACCTTGGAATTATTGCAAGGTCCTTCAATCCAGATGTATATGAAGCATTTCTTTGAACTAGATAAACAATATGTCTTCTATAGCTATGTGACTCCATCTTTTTGGTCTCTAGTTTTCCAATCTTATAATAAATAAATTTAAAATGTACTAAAAAGCTTCATTAAATTATTTTATGAATTTTCTTGATTAACGAATGGTTAGAGTATCACTATAGTTATAGATGAGGTAGGAAGGCATTGCTTTGTGAAAATATTTGACATCATTCAAAAGGGATAGGAGTCAATGTTAGCTTTCAAACCTCAGTCGACATGAATTTATACATACTTCTAAAATGAGGTGGTCCAATTTGATATTGATTCTTGAAGTTTAGAGGATTCCTTTTTATTTATGGGATGGATCTATTTCCTTGAATGTATCCCAACAACTACATCAAGATAATGTTTAACTAAATAATCATCATTAGCAATTAATGCCCTGTTTTTTCTGTCTCCTTTTAATTTTGTTATCATCCAAAAATGTAGGATTGAAATATAGTAGTAACAAATATAAAGGTGAGAAACTCGCTTGTAATTCCAAGGGATTCATTCATAAGCAATAGAAAACTCAAAATGGATGAAACATTGGGGAAATTATTGGCTTGCATAGCTGGAAATTTAGTGTTAAGGTGAACTTTGGAGGAGGAATTATCCAATGGTTCTGATTGAATCTCCCTACAGTTCTCTCAGCTCTGTCCTACTCAGGATGCGATCCTTGGAATGGAGCAGGATGGCTTCAGAAGATACAAACCCCACCACAATGAATGACCACAGCCTTGAGGGAAAAAAATAGCTTTCAGAACTTTCTCATAAATGAGAGAAAACTTCCTCAAATCCCCAAGCAAGCTCCCTTTTGTGTGTCTTTCGTTAAAATTGGGTTGCATGCCCACTTGTGTAGCAATGTCTGAGGCAGTAGAGCCATGGTATTGTGACCACCCTACGTCAGTTTTCCCTGGGGTACTTGGCTGTGTAATAGAAGGGTGATGAATAAAACAACATTGGGAATCTCTTGGGGAGGAAAAGTGGAAAATACATACTTCTGTGGAGGCAACCATCAGTGTCCTCTGCCTCTTCTAATATCTACCCATTCATTTTTCTAAGACGTATTAACTGAATTTTAAGATCCTAAAACACAAGTACTCCTTCTGATATGCCCTTGGAAGAAAAGTACAAATGTTTTAAGTATTAAATAAATTGGCTTCAGCTATGAAATTCTTACACTGTTGGCAAGCGACCATGTCACATGGCACGGACAAGATTAAACTTTAAGTTTAATGGCTGGGATAAATCCAAGTATAGTAAAACAGGCCTGTGCAAATATGTTTCATGTGCATATAATGGTGGATATGGCCTCTTAAAAATGTAAACCAAAAGATTTCTTGCAAATTAATATTAAACAAGAAATATTAGTTTTCTCAGCTTTGGGATAGGCCTGCAGGAGTGGTATGGTATTAAGATTTCTATAATGGGAGATATTACTATGATCTATGGATTGATTTCAGCCAGTGATCTGTCTAGAACCCAGTAACAAAAAAGAATCTTGCTGGAAATGAGATTTTCCTTACAAGAAGATTTATATACAACTGGTAATGTTCACCACGGTTTTTAAAAAATGAGAAATTAGAATTTTCAGAGCTGTAATGGATCCAAATATAGACTTTCTGGAAATGGTATTTTGGACCTTGATGACTGCATCAAAGTAGGAAATACTCTTTTTATTTTAGAATTTCTTTTTGTTCACTGCCCTATAATTGTTCTTAAAGTGCTTCCCAATCTTTATCCCAAAGAGGAAATTGTACTTTTCTCTAAAACTAATGTTAGTTTGAAAAATAATTGATTTTTTATAGTAGTTGATTATTTAAATATTTAGGGAACAGGCACTATCTGCTCAGAAAGAATTATAATGCATAGTTCCTGTCCTTAAAGAATGTAAATTTGAGGGTGTCAATCCAAAGAATATAAGAAATGATTAGAGAGTAAACACTAAAGATAGCGTTTAATTAACCACTACATTGTGACTCAGGACTTATTGATATAGAGAAGCTCAGAGAAGGAAAATCATGTGCTTCAGAGAAATTACAGAATCTTTACCATCACATTAACATCTATTAAACACTCACCATGTACCCAATATATTTAATGATATATCATTTAATCTCACAACAACCCTATAAATTCCAATCATTATCATCAATACTATACAGACAAAGAAATTGAGGCTTAGCGAGATTAACTTGCCCAAAGCTGAAAAGTAGGATTAGGCATTGAGCACATGTAGTCAAATCCTATAGCGTCGTTGCTTGGTTACCAAAGTGTTCTGCCTTCCTGGAATAAAACAAAGTTGAGGAGTACTCTGCAGACTTAGCAGTCCTTAATCAAGGAGGGCAAAGAAGAGTATTTTAGGAAGGGGCACCAGCATGAATGAAGGCATAGGCACTGCAGGGTCCATAGTATATACTGGGACTCTTAAAGAAACTGCCCCAATCGAGGCCAAAGTTTAGACAAGGTCAAAGAGGAAGAAAAGCTTGCACAAATCCAGTGGAGCTGAACTGTAGAGATTAATAAAGGTATTGAGGAGTTTTGCAAAGCGATTGGCTGGTAGAAAGTAACTGCTGAAACTCCTCACCTCTCTTTCTCATCCTCAGCTGTATCTTCAAACTGCAGAGGCCTTGAAATGAATCACTGGAGACCACCCAACATCTCTCAGACACGTAGATTAAACTCGAAAGCGGAGAAGTGTTCTTAATAGCTAAAAGGTTAATACTTTTTAAATCCTGGGTCAGACTACCCCAGGGAGCAAGCCAGAGACATTCTGGTGACCTGGAAATCCCGCTGGCCCCAGGTGACCTCCCAGGGCTGCTCCTGCACATTCCATGCATTTCGCCATCCCCCATCGCCATGGCGGCTTGAAATGGAACGCAGGCTCACATGGGGGCACAGCTAAAATTCTCCTCCTAATTTGAAATGAAAGGAGCTCCAAAATTGAAATAGTTCATATGTGCGTTTTTATAAATATGTGGATAATCTCTGGGAAAAACCATAAAAACTGGTCATTGCGATGGCCTCCGGGAAAGACAGCTGGGTGCTTAGAGGACATTCAAAGAAAGGAGACTTACTTTTCCTTATCAGCCCTTTGTACTTTTTCAATTTAGAAGGCTCTACATGTTTTGATAGGTGCTCGAAAATGTGTATATTGCAAATGACTTAACTTTCTAGTGGACTTTTTGCCTGTCCCATGGTGCATTCAGAGCGTAACTGCCACTTAATCTTTCCCAAAGCACAGTTCCCATCACATGCTACCTCTAGTCCAAAACCTTTTGAGGTTGTCTATCACTAATAATACCTAATTGACAAGGTTTACACGAATTGATTTACTGATATGATTTATATTTCACCCTATATTTTGAAGTAGGTGACATCTCACACGACAAGTAGGAAAATGGCACGTAGTGAATTTAAAAGGCCGTTCAGGGCTCCACCACTGACTGGTAGGACTGCTGAGACTTAAGCATGAAATACCTGCCCCTTCCTGTGACATCACGCTGCCTCGCGCTGCCTCCCACACACTGCTTGTTGAATTAAATCAGACTCTTCAGCCTGCCTTTTATCTTTAACCTCCTTTAGAAATTTTCTCATACAAATCCCCAACACCTCTCCTTTGTCCCAGGTAAACTACTTAAACATTAGTTCTTGAACTATTTCTCCCCTTCTATCCCTGTACCTTTCCTCATGTCCTTTCTTCCCCCTGAGAATGGCTCCCCACTTCATTCATCACTTCTGACAATCTTCCATGGCTAACCACAGATGGTCCTCTTGAGAGCAACTTCCTCTCTCTCTTCCAAGGTTCCAGTGTTTCCCTTCTCAGCACTGTATTTGTACCCCTCATAAAACTGCATGGTAATCTTAAATTAGAGTTGTATTGGTGTTTGTCCTAACCTGACTGCAAAGCTGTAAACTTTGAGAACAAAGATCATAGCTATCCATGTTCATATTTTCCAAATATCTAGCAAACTAGTTTTCTCTAATATTAAGGGCTCAAAAATATTTGTTTAATTCAGTTTGAGAATTGATTTTCTGGGACACCAGAGGTGCATTGTAAGATGAAGTGGACTTTGGAGAGAACCCAGAAACTTGTTTTACAGCTGCAATCACAAACTCTCTGAAATACAGATGTATTGTGTTAGCACTGGGCTTGTTTCTTTTTGTGATTTAGTTTTTAATTTGAATTACTTGCCAGCATTTAAAATCAGAAGATTTCATGTAAAAATTTGGGTTCCTGGGTTTTCTTGAAAATGGGAAAATCTAACAACACTGAGGCTGCCCTACCACGTGAAAAAGTTGGCTGGAGTTGGTAATACCCGTTGTCTTTTTTTTTTTTTTTTTTTAAGATTTTATTTATTTATTTGACACACAGAGAGAGAGAGCTCACAAGTAGGGGGAGCTGCAGGCAGAGGGGGAGGGAGAAGCAGGCTCCCTGCTGAGCTGGGAATCCGATGCTGGGCTCCATCCCAGAATCCTGGGATCATGACCTGAGCTCAAGGGAGCTGCTTAACCAACTGAGCCACCCAGGCACCCCTACCTGTCCGTTTTTAATGAGGTACAGGCTGCCTGGTGAGCCACAGCGCACCATTCCCTGCTGTCCCACACCTGGCTGGCTATACCGACCTGTAATACCTGTTGGATGCCATACATTTATATTTGCAATTCCTCCTGGAAATGTTGACCGTTTTTCTTTCAGAAAAAAACTCCCCAAGATTCATCTCCTCTTCCCAGAGCTTTATGCCCAGTTTAACAATGGCCTGGTGAAAGCAATTTTCTCAATCATCTTTCAAAGAGTAACTCACCCTCTTCATGCAGGAAACCTCATGCAGAAGTTAAGCCAGTTGTTACATTCAGGAATGTTAATGGAAATACAGGGAAATTCTATACACAGGAATTTGAACCACAGGATTTTACATTGAGGCATTGCCAGTGAAGTCACCTACCAGTGTCCCACAAGAGGGGAGAGGGGATAGAATACAATGAAGGTGACAGAATCCATGGTCCAAAGGGCTCTAAAGAAGGACAATCCAGTGCTTTAATTATTTCTGTGACATTCCTACCAAGTTGCTTTCTAAAATCTTCAGCTCTCCAGTGAGGGCAAGCCCGTTTTAATTTTCACACTTCGTATTGCACAGGCGTTCTCTCTCATGTATAAGGAAAGACGATTAATGCCGCTTTCCCTCATAGGTCCTTCATTTTCCCTCTGGAATAACAATAATCATGTGAGGATTTTTAATATATAAAGACTATGATCATGTGACCTCAAAGTCTTCCATTCTTCAGGTGAAATATCTATGGTTTCTGGTTAGTAAAGCCCTCATAACTGCTAGTTAAGTCTTCTCTGGTTTGTTACATTCCATGCAGATTTTTGGCACCCCAAACTAGACGTAGCATTACAGGTATTGTCTGGTCCAACAAAGTATAGCAGAAATGCGTTGAATCACTTCATTACTGTGACTTTATTTATGCAGCCTCAAAGTTTCATTAGTTTTTCTGGCAGCTAGAAATCTCTGTTGACTCACTTTATGATTGCGGTCAACTGGAACCCCCCAAGTTCGGTTAAAGCTCATCCTCCCCATCATGTGCTTCCACAGTTGGATTTTTGGGCTTCGTATTTATCCCTGTTAAATCTCATCGTGTTTATATTGGCCTATTCTTTCAACTGCCCAAGTCTTTTGGGATTTGATTTGAGAATTCTCCCTTCTTGATTTCTGTCTCTGCAAATTTAATGTGTATGTAGTTAAATCTTTCCTCCAAGCCACTAGAAAACAAGCAGAATGGGAAAAGACCTGACTTAAGTCCTCCCTCACGGTTCCCAGAATGAAAGCTGGTCCCTCAATATTCTTTAAAAACTAGTCATTTACGTGTCACTAATCTACCCAGCTCCCGTGTTAGTTATCTCATCTTGTCATCAAGTTACTGTAAAGAAAGCGTTAGGTTTCTCACATACACGTACTTACACACAAATAGGCATTTTCTCTGGGAGAGGACTCATAGCTTCCACTAGATTTTCAGAAAGTTTCCTGACAAAAAAAGATCAAGACCACTAATTTAGTGAATTATTCTGATATACAATACATAAAAGGAACTCTATCTTTTAAATCTTTAGTGATCCTTATTTATTGAGTGCCTATTATATGCCAGGAATGCTCTAGATATTGAGGATACAGGTATGAACAAAGTAGACCAGGACTCTGTCCTCATGGTGTTTGTATTCTAATAAAGCACAACACTAGACCACAATGGACTGAGATTACTAAAGAAATAGATATTATGTTTAATAGCAAGAAGTGCTAGGGAACAAAAATAAAGCACAGTGAAGGAATATGAAGTAATCAGTGAGAAGACTGCCTCCCTGAGAAGATGACATTTGTGTAAAGACCTATAACAACTAAGGTAACTTGGGGAGGGGGTTCCAGGTAGAGATCACAGCAAGTTCAAGTCTAGCAAGATTGTTAGCCTCCCCCAGAAACAACAAGACTGTGACAGAATAAACCAAAAGGAAGTAGGTGGAGATTAGTTAAGGGAGGAGTGTGAATAGGGAAGCTAAAATGACTCTCCAACCTGGAATGGGGGAAGGGCAGCCCCCTCAAGGTGGATCTAGAAATGTTGTGGTTAAGATATTCTTTGGTTGTCACAGTGACTCTGGCACTCTACTGGCACTTAGGGAGAGCAGAGATAACAAGGATTTTGTAATCCTCAAGACATTTTGTATAGTGAAAAACTGTTTTGCACAAAATGCCAACATCATCCTCATTAAGAGACCAATTAGCCATTTATATAAACTTGGAATTTTATTCTGAATGAGGTGAGAAGCCAGTAGAGACCTCAATGCAGAAGAGTGAATGGTCTAACTTACATTTAGTAAGTCTCAGCCTTGCCGTTGTGCTGGAGGGGGAGGAGACCAAGGCAAGGCACAGAGACCAACTGTCACAATAATTAATGCAGGAGATGATGATAGCTGGACACGGTGGTGGGACGGAGGAGTTGAGAACTGGCTGGATTGTGAATAAATACTTAAGGTACACAGTAGGTATTGGTGATGCATTAGAGGAGAGTGCTAGAGAAGGAGTGGAGTAGGGGATGAATCTAAGATTTTAAGCCTGGTCAATATCTATCATTTGGAAAGAGAATCGTCATTTGTGTTTGTGATGCGAAACACGGGGGGAAAACGATTTTGGTTGAAGGCAGAGGAAGACGGCATCAAATGCCACTTAGGTCGTTAGATGCGCATAAGGATGTGTAATGTATGTAAGGACATGTATGCAAGGATGTAAGGGTACGTAATGTATGTAGATACCGTTACAGACGGATGAAGATATGGATATTAGTATTGACATGGACGAAATATACAGATACAGAAATGTAGAAAGAAATCTAAAAGAGATCAGATATGTTAAACTATCTCTAGTGTTTTAGTTCATTGATGATTTTTCTCTTACGTGCTTCCTAACTTATTAACATTAACCATGTCTTAGTTTCATGAAATGTAAGAATGTTTCATATCTACTACTTTCTTTTTTCTTTTTTTTTTTTTTTAAGATTTTATTTATTTATTCGACAGAGATAGAGACAGCCAGCGAGAGAGGGAACACAGCAGGGGGAGTGGGAGAGGAAGAAGCAGGCTCCTAGCGGAGGAGCCTGATGTGGGGCTCGATCCCATAACGCCGGGATCACGCCCTGAGCCGAAGGCAGACGCTTAACCGCTGTGCCACCCAGGCGCCCCCATATCTACTACTTTCTAAAGCTCACTTGTGACAGAGCTCTGATTTGATTTCTCTTCTTATAGACTCTCTGTTCTCTCTCCAGCTGCTTACTCATCAGCTACCAGTGGACTCACCACTTTTGGATACCACTTTTAGGGATTTTACATCTCAGCTTCACTCTACTGTGGTCATTATAACCATGCAGTACGTTTCCAGACCCTCAGGATTTTCATTCCGAGGAGAAATGGCAGAATTGTTAGCAGCTGGATCCTCTTTGAAAGAGCGAGCCACACATATTTACTGAGGCTTTGGGGGATTGTAGGAGGAGAGAAACAATTGTCACTTGGGTCCCCTTTCCTGGCAGCACCTCAAAGGTTACCAAGTGAGAACAGCAGTGCCCAGCTGCCCTGAAAAGCCAAAGAAAGAGTGAAATTTAAAACTTGAATTGCCTCTCTCTTCTCATTATGTATTATTTGTCAATCATGGATAAAAAGTGGTTTTTGGCCTCCAGCTGCTAGCCCTGGGGCGCATATATCACTCAGTGGGGCCACTTTCCTAGGGAACATTGCAAGAAAAAAAAATCAGTGATTACACCTTTCTTTCTTTTTCTCATTTTTTCCCCATTTTTAACCCAGTGGCTTAAACTAAGAAGGCAAATCTCTTCGGGAAAAAAAAATATATACTGTGTTTTTATGGTGATAGACATCTTAGATATTGAAATAAGGTGTATTAGAACACATATGAGGAAACTTTTCCCTCTTTCCTATTGGAACCAAAATGTCTGAAATCTAATGGATTGTTGCAGCCTCGTGGAAGGGGGGATATTGTATTCGTTTGTCCTGGGCCTTGCAAATGAACAATAAAACGCACATCGCCGCTCCGTATGAAATGCAAACCTTTAAAAATAGATTCATTTTGATGCCTGCCTTTCAAACTTATTTTACAACATCAAAACACATTGCCCTCGTTTGTACATTTTATTCATGTGATATAGAAAGTGCTTTTTAAGTTTCTTTGAGCACCATTTTAGGACCTAAGTAACTTTTTATGGTACTATGAAGGGAAGCGAAGACAAAGAGCTCAGGTGTGTTTTAAGTTGTGGTAATAAATACACGTTAAACCATATTACACACGACTTTCTGTCTAATGCTTCTAAAGAAAGCACCAAAGCATACCTCAGTTAATCAAGCATATTCAAATTGGAATCACTTTAGCATCTATTTGGCTGTAAAGTTTGCATTTTAGTTTTTATAAAGGAGAAAAATCCCAATAGAGGCAATGCTGAACTTTCTTAAGTTTTCTTTAAGCAAAAAAGTGCACTAAAAGCATTAGTCGTCATAGCTTTTATTCTTTTGTAAGTTAAATACCACTCACAATTCAAAATTGTGATAAATGGATCCATTGTACAGGTGAATCAAAATACTAACATAATTGCTAATCTGCAATAAAACATCCTGTTCACTAAGATAAGACGTTTTCTCTATTTTTTCCCCCATAATTCTGTCTAGGAGCAGAAGTTGATGCCACCTGGACAAATCCAATAATGGGAGCCCAGGCAAGTCAAACTTCTCCTTCCATGCTCTGATTAACGTGGAAATATGGGGTGATTGCATCTGTCATAAATTTTATAGAACATAGGTTTGGATAGTGAGGGCAGGCCAATAGTTTGGGCCCACCTATTTCTTCAAGCTTCTTATTTTCTGCGGGCAGGTTAGGCACCCTGCAGTAAGCTCAGGATCAAATGGAAATAAAACCACTGAGAGAGAGTGGGTGGAAGGCGCTGAGTTGGCCAGGCTTCCGGCTGAAACTGTTCAATGCCCTGGCATTTCAGATGGTTTCCATCTGAAGCTACAAAGGACCAGGGCAGGCCAGTCTGTACTTATGGATGCATGTTTGCAGGCCACCACATCGGCTGGATCTGATTTGTGCCTAACTTTCTCCAGGCTCCCTAGAAGTGAACTTCGGTGAACTTCATACAAGTTCAATGTTCTTAACCAAACCTGAAATTCCAGAAGTCTTGTCTGGGAATCAATTTCCAAATGAGGACATGTCTTTCCAAGGTACATGTTTCCAACTGTTGTTGATTATTTGGCCCCAGAATCTATCATGTTTAATGTTGTACATTCCTGAATAACTAGATAATGTAAAAGAATGGGAACTTAGAGAACCAGCGTCATCGGAGTGGGTTGGTTGTAGAACACCTAAATTTCAAAATCTGCCTCATAAAAGAGCTTCCAAATATATGAGGATTCTGTGGTGGTCCTTGGCAATAAGCATCTATTGGCTGCTTTTGACACTCCTCTTTTCTCTTTGTATCTCCTCACCTTCCCAACCTACCCAACAGAAACTGAAATGAGAAGTCAGCCAGACTGAACACGTTTCTCTTGCTTGCTGATGAGCTCCCAACTTAATGCCTTTGTTTTTCTGTCCTTCACCTAGGATATCCTTTTCCTTTTGCCATTTGTTCATAACCTCACTAATCATAAGGCCCCATTTATAGCCTCTTCATCCATGGAGCTTTTCCTGACCCTGTCAACTGGAAATAATTCCTCCTTTATCTGAACTTCCATAACCCTGTTGAGTGACATCTTCACAATCACATTATACATATGTTATCACCTATGCTTGACCATAAGATGCTTGAGGGCAGAACTAATTCATCTTTCTATCACTCAATTGTTAGAAAGATGATAGAGTCACTCAAATAATATTTGTTGGAAGAAGAATGAATGAATGAATGTAAACTGACAGGAGGACTTGAACGTAACCTGTAAGTACTATTACAGAAGGCCACAGAAAGAAAGCAGTTAAGGGGCAAAGAAACTTCCAGGGCTTTTACTGCGCTTTTGTACTTAGTGCCAATTTCCCTACCTCTCTGAGCCCCAGAAGGGCAAGCATCTCATTGTCCTCATACGCTGCAACATCCCCAGCCTCCTAGTGTGGTGACTTGCACATGATACACAATAACTCCTTGTTGGATGAATAAGATATTTAAAAAGCAAGGACTCTGTATACAGTGTAAGTCTTTGGGCAAAAAAGGGAAATTTTTTGAGTCATCAGAAGGAGAAAATAAGATAAACAAATAAAACCCAAAGATCTAAATAATTTTAAGGCAAATCACTAAAAATGGTCTCTCAATTTCTACTTGTGTGACCTCGTCTGAGCCTCGTTGAGCTTTGAGTTCTCCTATGTAATGTCAAGTTGATGAGACAGCCACAAGTGATAATCTGTGTAAACTTAACCACTGTCTCATTAGCCCAGAACAGATTATAAAAACTGATACTGGCTCTTGAGGGTATCAAGTAGCTCCTAAGCTTGATAAGATCCAAGCCTTTGGAGGAGAGATTACCATCAGACCCAGTGGAGATTTTTAATCACATTAAAACAGGATAACATGTTATCTGAGAGAAAATTAATCCTCACTTCTAGACTATGTTATTTATGCAACTTGACACGTGAGAATTCTTTTAAATAGTTATCTGGTCCATTTCATTTCATAGGCTTTATCGCCTTGACATCTAAATATATTTATGAGTATTCAAATGGTTTTTTATTAAAAGAGCTAACGATTTTATGATTATTTCTTTTTTCATAGAGCAAGTAATACAATCAAACACCTAACGAAAGCGTATTAGTATCATATTTCCAACTAGAACTCTGGGTTTAAAACACCAGGTACTCAAAGCTGACAACATAAACAAATTTATGTAGTTCTTCACTTACAATTTAAAATTAGCTGGAAGAGGTCCACAGAAAATTGCACAGCAGCCTATGCTTATTCATAAAGGGGTGAAGAAAGGTCGATGCACATTTGAAGGAACTTTGTAAAACAAGTAATTGCTTGTTTAAAAATTCCTCACATTTCCAGACAGTTCCTGTGATTTTTGAAGGCATCATATCCTATTTCAAAATATACAAAAACTTTATTTATTTATAGAGGTAGCTATTCACACCTTTTTCTACAAATGACTTTAAATGGAGTCCTCACTCTTTTATGATTTCATTAAGAGGGGAAGGGGAAGTTTACCTTTATTTAACAAACTTTATATACCTGGTTAATGAAAATAAAAAGTATAAATGAAATTATAAGGAAATAGTTGAAGATATTACAATGCCTCAAAAACCTTCAAAAATGTAATAAATATTATGTATATGTCAATTACACAGCCAAGAAACTTTTCTCAACCACTAATATTAAATGAGGCAAGCACAGTGAGGAGCTGTTTCAATCCAGTGACATACAAATTATCGTTATCACATTATTACCGAATTATATCCAGTGAATTACCAGTTATTCTTATTTACTTACTATAAAGAAAGCTAGTCCCAAAAGATTCTTTATAACCTGGCTTTTTACTCTTTATAATTGTAGTTATAATAGCAGTCAAATTCCTATAACGTATAAAGTATATTAGTATCACCCAGTTAAACTAGAGATTTACAACATCAAGCATTAAAAAGTAAGAGTATTAACATATTCATTTAGTTCTGCCACTTATTTTACTTTAAACGTTCCGTAATTCTGGTATCTTGTGTGTGATATGCATATTCTAGCAAACTACTCATAGGATGAACTCTAATCTCCAAATACAAACTATAATGACTTGTGTCATTGCATTTCTGAGTTGGACTAGTGCAGTAAAATGGCTTCAGAATTTTGATTAGGAAAGCATTCACTCAATATTTTAGGTAATTTTAAATTTTTCTATTTGAAAACATAAAGTGGCTATCTCAATAATGAGTTCAAGTTTAATCAGTTTCCAAACCCATAAAGTGGGGAATAGTCATTCCTACCTTCTCCCCCACTCTGTATTACGTAAGAGAAATTTGAGATTCAGAGAATCCAAGTTCGTCAAGATTATACAGTTGGTAAGAAGAAGACCCAGAGAGCCAGATAGAAGGGAAAAGGATTTGCCTACAAAACTTAATGGAATGTTAGGTCAGCCAGAACCACTAGCTTTCCATTTCCTGTATTTTTTCCAAGAACCCCAACTTGCTTTCCTATGGGTTATCCTAATCTGTTTCTACTTTACTCATATGGTAGCATGTCTTCTATACGGGATCACTTTATTCCAGTCAGATCCATTAATCTTCGATTTAAGTGTTTGTATCCTTAACACAGTTGTTGTTTTGTTTTGTTTTTTTAAAGACTGTTAGGTAAAGGTCCTGTAAATTTTCCTTCTTTTCAAAGTATCCTATGCCTAAGAGAAATCCAAAGAGCAGAAATAAAATTCAGCCAATTCAAAAACATATCTTAGGAAGAATATCGCTTTGTGTACGGTCATTTAACAAATATTCCCTTGATTCCTACCATGTATCTGATAATGACCAAAGAAGTCACTACCTAATATAGAACACCTAGAGTAAGCCAATCGATGACTATAGTGTACATAGTATGTGCTTAATAAGAAATAAGAAGTTTTGCTCACCTACTGGGAGGGCGTAGGTAACACTGAAGGAGTTAGGGAACGGTAATAGAGAAAACAATCAAAATAGCAATTGAAAGATAAAAAGGGCTCAGCAAAGAAGGGCAATCCAGGCAGAGAAGAGAATGGCCCAACCTGGGGTGGCACTTTTAAGGATCTGTCCCCTTCAGGCAGAATGGGATGTATCCCACAGTATAGAATTTTCCATTGCATGCTCAGTTTTGCTGAACTTTTCTTCTTGAAACACCAGTTTTTAACCAGCTTTGTATAATCCGTCTCCTCCCAGTTGGCTTAATAAGGAAGCCAGTCGGTTTTACACTTTGACACAAGCAATGGGTTTCATCTCTCAGTGTATTCATGGAGGATTCCTGAGTTATACCACCTTAGTTCATCCCAAACTCTAGCACCTTCCAATGAGCCATGGCTTCTTTAGGCATTTCTCTATCAAGTCTGCTTCATCCTCCTGGGCAGGGCCTGAAAAACTGGTGAGAAATCCCAGGGTATTGTTCAGGGACAGACAACAGTTGAAAATGGCTGAAAAATATGGAGGTTTGGGGAAAAGCAACAAACACTAGAAATAGAAAAATGAAAACAAGAACAAAAACAATAATAAACCTTTGTAAGCATTGAGCAATAACTATCTGTCAGATACCATGTCAAGTGTTTTTTTACATTATCTAATTGAATCCTCAGAACAATTCTGTGAAACAGATAATGTTACTATCCCTATTTTACAAATGAAGTGTAAAAGAGAAGTTCAGAGAGGTTGAGTAATTACCTAAAATCATACAGTGGGTAAAAGGAACAACCATTCTCCCACCCACGTTCCAGAGCCTCCACTCTTAAGTTATATGTCTCCCAAATATTGGTTGAGTTGGCTTGCAAACCCCCATTTTATGCCTCATTAAAAATCTGAACCTAATCCTGATGAGGTGAGCCATCGAAGGTTATTAAGTAGGACTGTGTTTGGACTTGAATTTTAGGAAGATCATTTTGGGGGTATAGGATGGAATGGAGAGAAGGTAGAGAGTTCAAAGACCATTGCTTGACCCCATCATGAGAAGATGAGGGTCTCAATTTGTGTGGTGGCAGTGGCAAAGGAGGAGACAAGAGTATTTGAGAAGGACCTCACCGTGTCTGTGGATGAGGAAGGTGAGATAGGGAGGATTCCAAAGTCTCTGACCTGGCTGGTTGTTGGCAGCTGCCCACAGTGTCAGCGAAGAGAGGGAGGGAACGAGGGACGAGCTGGTCTAAGAGACAAGATACCAAGTTGTATTACAGCCCACCACAAGACACAGTTTCCATTATGATCAAGCTTCCTTGTGTCCAGATTGTTCTTCCAAGTCAATTTTATAGCTGTTTTTGTTTTTTTTTTAAAGCTTTTTTTTATAGCTGTTTTGGTTTTTTTTCTTTCTTTCTTAGGGGTGCCTGGGTGGCTCAGTTGGTTAAGTGCCCCACTCTTGATTTTGACTCAGGTCATGATCTCAGGGTCCTAAGATCTGCCAGCATGGGGCTCAGTGCTCAGTGGGGAGACTGCTCGAGGATTCTCTCCTCCCTGTCCCTCTGCCCCTACCCCCCACCTCTCCCTCAAATAAATACAAAAATCTTTAAAAAAAAAAAAAAAAGAAAAAAAGTAACCTTCCTGGAGACCTGTCAAAGACTGTAAAATACTTGAAGACTAAGAATACGTGGACTGTCTGTTCTGATGAGTTTGTCTTCACATCCCCTTCCTACTCAGTTTTCTAGAATATCTGTAGGCACCACAAAGAGAATCTACCGTTGTCTTCCAAATCAGCACCCAGGCCTTACAGGAAAAGAGCCCACCCAGCAGGTTTTTAATTGCCTCTATATTTAACCAGCCAAATAGCCTTGTTATCTTCTCTCTCTCTCACTCTTTTTTTTTTTTCTGAATGCCATGACTCATCAGACCACCAGGTAAAAAGCTCCAGGTCAGCAAGCCAGCAGCCAGGGAGAGCACAGAAAGGATAGAGAATGGTTTCTAAAGTCTCTCATTTCAAAAAACTTTTGTAACATATTCTTGCTATGCAGAAAGCAGATTTTGAGTGGTTCAATTTATTGAGATAACACACAAGGCTGAAACAGTTTAGATTCAGCCTAATATGAAAATATGAATTGGTTTTCCATGCTAAGAAAAACAAAACTAGTGACATTTTCTCAGAGCCAAATATTTCATCACATGAATTAAAGCCTCTGTCTTAGTTGTAGGTCATGTGTCAACAAGGGGGTTGTTTATTTTTTTAGCCATGTGGCACAGGACCCAACTGCATCGTCTATAATACTTTTCTGGAGTGAACCAGACAACCAGGACCCTCTCTCAAACACAAATACTGAGGCTAAGTCGAATGGGCAGCTGCTCTGTGTTTCTGAATGGGCTGTTGTAATTTAAATGTCTCATTCCATTGGGAGCTGGGGAAGGTGATATAAGCCAGAAGAAGCCCGGAAGTGAGAGTGTTTGTGGGGGTGGCTGAACTGTGTGACCCTTAAGATCTGCCCTCCAATTCTGTCGCCGGCAGTCAATGAGTGTACTTCAGGAGTGTTAGGCACTCAGGGCGAGCTCCTTGGGAGGTTTATTTGAAAGGAAAAGAAAAGTTAGTCTGCAAGTAGGTGGATATGATGAAAAGTTTTCTTTACATCATCTCCCACAGAAAGGATTTTTAAGTAGCTAGTTAAATTGTGGATGTCTGTTATGCTCTGTGTTATGAGAAAAAAAAAAGGAAGTTCATTTGCCTGAACCAAATCCATAACACAATGGAGGCAACAAGCAGAGATCAAGTTGATTCTAATACTTTGCTTGAATTTAGCTAAGAATATCATTAAGCACCCCCTACTTTCTGTTGTAAAAAAAAAAAAAAGAGATGATTAAAGGAAACTTGGAAGCTGATGTACCAACTGTCACTTCAGTACTGTGGTTAAATTTTCTCATGAAGGGTGGATCTTAATTTTTAGTCTAAAATTTTAATCCTTAAATTATACACGGAGACAGTTTTTCTGTGTACTAAATGATATCATTCAGTTAGCATTCAACAATTCTTAATAAAAAATCATATAATTATCTCAATACATGCAGAAAAGCATCTGACAAGATGATACGATTCAAAACCCTTTCATGATAAAAATCCATAACAAACTAGGAACAGAAGGAAACTACCTCAACATAATAAAAGTCATTCATGAAAAGCTCATAGCTAACATCATACACAACAGTAAAATGCCAAAAGTTTTTCTTCTAAGATCAGGAACAATACAAGAGTGCTCACTATCACCACTTCTATTCAACATAATACCGGAAGTCCTACCCAGATCAATCAGGCAAAAAAAAAAAAAAAGAGGGGGGGACATTAAGTTGGAAAAGAAGAAGTCAAATTGTCTGTGTTTGCAGATGATATGATCATCTGATGATATAGAAAACTCCAAAGACTCCACCAAAATATTATTCAGTAATAAATTCAGTAAAATTGCAGAACACGAAATCAGCACACAAAATCAACTGTATTCCTATTCACTAACAATTAACTATCTGAAAAAGAAATCAAGAAAATAATCCCATTTAAAATAGCATCAGAAAGAGTAAAGTACTGAAGAATAAATTTAACCAAGGAGGTAAAAGATCTGAGCACTGAAAACTATAAAACATTGATGGAAAAACTTGAAGAAGACACAATTAAATGGAAAAATATCCCGTGTTCCTGGATTGGAAGAATTAATATTGTTAAAATATCCATACTACTGAAGGTGATCTACAGATTCAATGTAGTTCCTATCAAATTCTAACGGAATTCTATTTCACAGAAATAGAAAAAACAATCCTAAATGTCATATGGAACCACTAAAGACCCTGAATAGCCAAAGCAATCTTGAGCAAGAAAAATAAAGCTGAAGATGTCACACTACCTGATTTCAAAATATATTACAAAGCTGTCGTACAGTATAGTACTGACATAAAAACAGACATATATACCAATGGAATAGAATAGAGATCCCAGAAATAAACCCAAGCATTTATAGTCAACTGATCTCTGACAAAGGTGCCAAGAACACACGGTGGGGAAATGAAAGCTGCTTCAATATATAATGTTGGGAAAAATTGATATCCCCATGCAGAAGAATGAAATTGGACCCTTATTTCATGGCATATACAAAATCAACTCAAAACTGACTAAAGACTTAAACATGAGACCTGAAACTATAAAACTAGTGAAAGAAAACACAGGGGGGAAAATCTACTTGACATTAGTCTGGGGGATGAATTTTAAAAATATAACTAAAGCATAGGCAACAAAAACAAAAAATAGACAAATGAGATTGCATCAAATGAAAAAGCTTCTGTCTAGCAAAGGAAACAATCAACACACTAAAGAGACAGTCTACAGAATGTGAGAAAATATTTTCAAGCCATCATCTAATAAGGGGTCAATGTCCAAAATATGAAAGGGACTCAAACAACTCAATTCCAAGAAAACAAATGACCCAACTAAAAAGTGGACAAAGAACACAAATAGACATTTCTCAAAAGTAGGCATACAAATGGCCAACAGGTATATGAAAAGGTGGTCAACATCACTAATCATCAGGGAGATGAAATCAAAACCACAATGAGCTATCATCTCACACCTGTTAGAATGTCTATCATCAAAAAGACAAAAGATAGCAAGTGTTGATGATGACGTAGAGAAAAGGGAACCCTGGTACACCATTAGTGGGAATGTAAATTGGTACAGCCGCTGTGGAAGACCGTATGAAGTTCCTTCCCTCCATTTAAAAATAGAACTACCATATGATCCATCAATCCCACTTTTGGGTATATACCAAAGAAAATGAAATCAATATATCAAAGAGATATCTGTGCTTCCATGTTCATTGCAGCATTATTTACAGTAGCCAACAAATGGAAACAACCTTAGTGTCCATTGACACATGAATGGATAAAGAAAATGTGATGTGTTTATGCAGTAAGATATTACTCAGCCTTAAAAAAGAAAGAAATCCTATCATTTGCAGCATGGATGACCCTGGGGACATTATGCAAAGTGAAATAAGCAAACACAGAAAGACAAATACTGTGTGATCTCACTTGTATGTGGAATCTAAAAAGCTTGAACTATTAGAAGCAGAGATTAGAAAGGTGGTCACCGGGGGATGAGGGTGAGGGAAATGGGGAGATATTGGTCAGAGGATATAAAGTTTCAGTGATGCAGGATAAATAAGCTCTAGAGATCTAATATAAAGTATGGTAACTCTACTTAATAATATTGTATACTCGAAATTAGCTGAGAAAGTAGATCTTAATCTTTTTCACACACAAGAAAGGTAACGATGGGAAGTGGTGGGTATATTAACTACTGTGATTAACTGTGGTGATCATTTTGTATGTATTTATCAAAACAGCAGGTTGCACACCTTAAATATATTTAATTTTAATTTGTCAATTATATCTCAGTAAAACTGAAAAAAGAATAATAAAAAGAATGCCTAATATACTTCCACTTAGAATTTGGTTTGTTGTGCTATACTACAAGAAGTATAACACTACGTGAACCTCCTAAGACAGAACACTTAATATTGACTAAATATTCAAGACAGTGTTTTTACTATCTATTATTAATATTCTTTGAAGAAAACTTATTGGTATGATCTTTAGGTTGGGCCAAAAGCATTTTATAGACATATATTATATTCATTATATTGAGCAGAGGTGTGTACAATAAATACCTGAGAAATTTTCTAGACCTTAGGCCTCTTATCCAACAGTTAAGACTGCTATCAAAGCTAACATTTATGAAAAGATCATGATGAGATTAATAAGGTATTTAAAGACTCTGTCTCTGGGTATAAGGGTCTAATTATTATGGTATAAGGTCATGTTCCATATCCTAGACCTTCCCATGAACTCTGAATTTATGTTCCAAGAGATATATAGTACTAATTTCAATTCCTAAGGATCTAGAAGTTACTCATATTTAATCATTTATGTTATATATTAAACCAATGTCTCACCCTCCGTGAGAACTGCCTGGTGACTTTTATGAGCCTGAAATTCCCCCAACGGCTATCTCATGTATATCCAGTTCTCTGTGTTACTTGAATCAAGGTGCTCTATTTACAGCTTTTGAAATACCACATAGCTTCATGTGATTTCTGACCATGGGTGGAAGTATGGAAATGGGAGTGTTTGTCAAAGTTGTCCAGTGGACACCTGTAAACATGAGGTCTGGTCCTGTTCTCTTCTCACCCCTTTTTGACCCCCAAATCCAGAACTGCTAGCAGTTCACCCATTGCTCAGCTTGCAAGCTGAGCACACCCGATCAAGCCTTAAAAACTGTTCCCAAAGTAATGTTTTGAGAGTTAGTTCGAGGATCTTTTCATGCCTTCATCTGGGACTCTTTTGCAAACTAGTGCTATGTTTTATTTAGTGTGTCCAGAATTGAAACAATTTCTCAAATACTCTGAGGTTGTCTTTGACCATGAGGAGAGAAGCAAGAAATGAAAGAAATGAAACCACTCCCTCCACTAATTTCAAAGACGGAGTGTCCTAACCAGCAGAGAGATTCAGAAACTCAGTCACACCAACCTCCTCTAGCTCCTGCTGGCTCTGGATCAGCCTTAGTTCTTAGGTCCTAGTTTTCTTCCTGTTTTTGGCTTTTAAAAACTATTTTCTAGCTTATGGTTTAGCCTGGTCCTTGTCTTTCATTGCTTAAATAGAACTTTTTAAAGAACACGGATTAATGGATTCTTGTTACCCTGGAAGGAGCTGTATGGAAACCTGCGCAGGGTTTGTTAGCTTTCACGCCCTATTCTCATATTCATCTATTCCAATAACTTGGAAAGGACAGCATGCTTGTCAAACTTTCCAACACTACATCGTAAAAGTGACATATATTTTATATTTATTCGTTACTTTGCTGTTTCAAAAAGTTTCTGCAGATAGAATCTCATTTAATTCCAGGAATGATAGATGCAAATGATACTATAAATTTTAGTTCTGTATGAGGGACAGCTTTCTACAAATTGACCTGTCCAAAAATGAAACAGTAAGCTTCATGAAGAAGTGAGTTTCAGGCAATGGAGATGTTTGCATGGAGGAGAGAAGGAGGGTGAGGAGGTAGAGACTAAGAGAGGATGCATATTAATCCAAATATGTTGTCTAGGGAGAGAGAACAATTGAGAACACAGGCTGTAGTTTTCTCAAAATCTTCATTTGGCAGGATTATGGAACTTGTCCCTACAGGTTTAAGATAGGACCTTAAACACATGTAGTTGAGCAATTCATCATTTTTTACATTTTGTTTCAAAAGGTCAATAAAAATCTGCAGTAGTGTAGGCTTAAATTATTATCTGTGGATTTACTGGGGATGTGTGGTTTACTCCTCCTCATACCAAATCTACTGAAAACTGAAGAGTTAGAGGGAGTGGCTGAGGGGTAAGTGCAAGTGGGAACAAGATGTCTGTGAAGACTGAAGATGCTGCCCGGGTATAGACAGTGGGAGAGGGATGAGGAGAGCAGCTGGCTAGAGAAAATGCTGGGATGGCCAAATGAAGAGGCATGAGGAAGGACTAGAATGAGGTCACTGCTCTATTGAATTAGAAGCAGAAGAATCAAACCGAGCACCAGAACTGGTTTGCATTAGTGCTTCCAAGGTGGGAAGGAATGCTTCCCTTGTTTTCTCTGAGACAAGCTCCAGTAGAATGTTCTGGTGAAATAGTCACTTGGTCTAGTCCAACTTTACCTTAAGAAATGATCACTGCATGACTGCTTAGAAGAAATGTTTGAATGATTTTGTGGTACTGGGGCGGGTAGGGCAAGGCAGCACAGGATTCAGCGGTTGAATAGACCAGAATGTGACACTATTCAATGTGAGCGTCTGTTCTTTAAGAACAGAAAAATATCCTCTCAAATTCTGTTTGATTATTTGAATATGAGGGAACTGTATGGTTATGATGAAGTTAAGAAGCAATACTTAAAAACCTAGTTATAATTCAGTTTAGTGGTTTAAGAAATGTTAGACTATATACCAGGCACTGTGCTTCTAATAAGTCTTTAAAAACATGATCTTTAAACAGATCATCTCCTGAACACACACTCAAGCCCAGTTGTATAATTTTAATCCTTTTTCTATTTTTTCAGTAGTCTTCCGTCTCCTTGGACAACACATTTTCTTTACTCTTCCCCTGAGGTGATTTTTTATTTCAGGTGGCATATGATATGTAATAATATAATATAATATTCTAATTGCTTGCCATGTTTCATATTTGACTCACAGGAAAAGCTTGTGAGAAGTCTTAATTTGCCTGACTCAGGTCCATTTTCTATCTTCCACCTGAGTTGCCATTGACAGGAATGCCGCGATAGTGTCACATGAGCCGAGAGATCCCAGATGCTCTTCACGTTTTATGACGTGTAAATGTGTCACTTGGAAAATGTTCAGGAAGGTATATTTTGCTCATTTTCTTCTAGGGAAACTGTTTATAAATTACTAATAATGCTCTAGAAAATGTTAAGTATCTAGCACTCTGATCTTGTTTTTGTTGTTGTCGTTGTTTTATTGCTTGCTTGTCTTTAACTGTCCTCCAGCGCTCCTTGGAGAAACATCTGATTCTAGGCCTAGGGCGGGAAAAATACAAAAATGCCAGAAAGTAAGGAGGTTGTCAAAAATAAAATAGAGCGGAATGACAAAACAAAAGAACCCCAAAACCCACAGTGCTAGGGACATGTGAAGGGACACAGGAGCCAGCTGAAGGTGTTCCCAGTGGCCCAGCCAAAGCTGAAATGATTTGAGCAACAAAGTAAATAAAGTTCTATTGGATAATAACCGAGTATAAAATAAATATCCACGAGCCCAAACCGATTTTAAAAAACATGATTGGATTAAAAAATAAATTGGGGAAAGAGGCAAATCTTTCATGCCAAAAGAATTCCAAATAATATATGTACATATTCTGCCCTTAAGGAGGTGGAATGTAACTCTTATTCTTTTAATTCAAACTACACACAGTGACCTCTTTTCCAAGGGTAGAGTGTGACAAGGGCACAAAAGTGTGGCTTTATAGGCATCTGACGAACGCTACCTAAACCAGGTGATCAAGGTTACCATCTCAGTCATAAATCATATCCACAGGCTGTGATGAGAATAGGACTTTACCTCTATGCTCTTCCTCTCCAAAACTCATACCCTCAGTCCAATCATGAAAAAAAACAAAACAAAACAAAAAAAAAGAACCAAACAAATCCCAGTTGAAAGCCATCCTACAAAATGCCCGACCAGTACTCTTCCAAACTGCCAAGGTTATTAAAAACAAAGCAAGTTTGAGAAACTGTCACAGCCAAGAGGAGCCTTGGGAGTCATGAAGACTAAATGTAATGTGGTATCCTGAAACAGAAAAAGGAAATTCGGTTAAAAACCAAGAAAATATGAATAAAGCATGGACTTTACTTAATAACCATGTATGATCGGTTCTTTGTGACAGATGTGCCATCCTAATGTAAGATATTAATACTTGGGGAAATTAGGAATGAGACATAGGGGAGATCCCTGAACTATCTTCATTTTTCTCTAAATCTAAAACTCTTCTAGAATAAAACTTTATTAAAAGAAATCTCAATAGGTGATCCTGTCAGTTAGTAGAAATTCAGTTTTTCAGTTATTCACCTTTCAAAGTTATGAGGTCAGACAAGCTCAGTACCCAGCAATGACTAAATATTGAAGGGACGAATAATTATGTGATTCAATTCATCAAAGAGCCCCCTTTGCTATAGGGCTTTTTGAAAAAGGTTTGGTAAAAACCAAAGGTGACAATCTGCTCATAGTTTGGAGCCACATCAATTCCTTCTGGTCCCTCAGGCACCATTACATGTTCTGCTAAAAAGCAGTGGATTAAATCTGCTTTGTCTAATACCCTGGTATTTATTAGCCACATGTGACAACTGAGCATTTGAAATGTGGCGGACTAAACTGGGATGTGCCGTCAGTACAAAACACTGCGTTTTGAAGACTTGATGTCAACAAAAAGAATGCAAAATATTTCATTAATAATTTTTAGACTGCTTATATGATAAAGGGATGTTTTGGATAGAGTGGGTTAAGTTAAATATATCATTAAGATTTATTTCAGTTGTTTCTTTTTATTTATTCCAGTATGACCATTAGAAAACTTACAATTACCTATGTGGCTCCTGTTCCATCTCTGTTGGACAGTGCTGGATTCAGTGGATCCCAGGAGCCTAGAAGAGTTCAGGGATCTCTCAAAAGCAAACAGGGTCCCTTCCACAGCATGTCAGGCTATTGTGGACCTCTGGGCCCCCACCACAAAGAGCTGGAATTAGGCTGCGTTAAGGCCATTCCTCTGAGATGACTTTTACCACTCTGTAAAACCACCTACAGAGACAAGGGGTTTTCTTGATTTTGTTCCCTGTATGTCCTCGAAGATGACACATAAAAAGAAAAGTTGGAGAGCTACTTCTGAAGAACTGGTTAATAAGAAAATGAAAAATGCGTAACAAGATATGTGCCACTATATACAACATGTGTCTTCTAATACCACCTTTCCTGTGGGTTTGCCTTTGAGATGGCATTGTCGCATCTTTCAAATTCCATTTGGAACAGTATTTTTAAAAGCATGCAAATATTTTAAGGCAGGACCCATATTACAGCAAAGCAACTGGTAGAAAAGCAAAATGTTAATCTATCAGTTGTTTGGGCTGTAGAGGCTGTAAGACAACCAATATGAACAATTAGTAGGAGACGTCTTATCTGCTAAGTTTAAATTTTCTCTTGAAAGATGAGTGGAGGACAGGTTTCAGCTGTAATGTGGGGGAAATGTGTGTGTGCTTTTTTATTTTGAACAATATTTTTTGGCTTTTTAATTACACTTCCTTGAATTCATTACCTTGGGAAGAGAGAGTAATAAAAGTTACAGAGAATGTTTTAGTTTTACGTAAGCAACACAGGTACATCTGATCATCAAAGTTTACTAAAGTTCGTCTCTATTAGCAAGATAAATTGATTGCCAATAATTATTGTTACCCTCTGCTAAGGGGCTCTTCGAAGGAAGTTATTCAGGAAAATATAAAACCCTGTTTTTTCACTTAAGAGCCTTGGGGAACAGGGCTCAGTGTGGAGTTTATCCCCATTTCGATGGGTTGAACTGAGTGTGAGATATGGGGAGGGGTCAGTAGAGAAATATAATTTATGTTATAGTGTACAATTTTACTATTCATTCAATTCTGATTACATTGGCATTGCAGGAGATTCATCCTAAAAGTGTGGGAAATAACGAGGACTAGCGATCTATGTGTATACACAAGCAGGGGTCAATGATGAAATGGAGAAAGCCCAAGTTATTTGCAGTTGTACAGCCATAGAGCGGGGTCTGGACTGGGACTCTGGGACCCTCAGTTCTTTCCACGTCCTTTTCTTCCCTGCCTCCTTTACAAATACCATACTCAGCAGATACCCATCACTGGGGTCCTAGAAGACCACAGGACATGCAATGTCAGGTTAAACACCTGTTGGCAAAGCGCAGGTAGATGGGCATGTGATCTTCTTTAAGTGGAAGGAAGAAAAGCTCCCTCCATCGCTATAGTCTCCTGCTGAGACCATTCTTCTTCAGCTTTGTGAAAACTCTGACCGGTGTTACTTTGCCTCAGAAGTTCCATTTGAGGAACTCATCTACCTATGCAAAACCCACCAAGGTTCCCGAGTCATCACTTGAGGCTTGGGGCGGGGGCGGGGGGGGGGGGGGTCTGCACAAGGTCTTAGGCACACCGAGAGCATGGCACAGGTGCACTGCATTTCAGTCTGTGCAGGACAGACATGCTCAGCATTCTGCCCTGGGCAGAAGCCAGCTCAGTTTGCCCCCTTTATTCCAGCTCTGAAACCTAAGTCCTGTGTTAAGGGCCAGGGGAGAGGCTCAGTGTTGCATTAGGCCAGCCCTGCTGTGCACGGCTGGAGAAGCACATGAGTAATAATTTAGCACTCAGCAGCTGCGAGAGCGGAGGCCCCTGCCAAGTACCAGTCTTTGATTCTCCTCTCTACCAGGCAGTAGCTAGTTCATTCTCTGGGCACCCAGCCACATTTCAGAGAGAGCAGGACTGGTGAGGGCTGGGACAGCACAGAGACACAGCCCCCTTAACAAATCACTACTAGGAACTAGCCTGAACCATTAACAGTGTTAAAGAATTGAGCCATTAGCAACTAAGAGGATACAGGGGATGATTTATTTAAAGAATTCTAAAGCCAGTGATAAAATACAAAGTTCTAAATAAACACATTATAATAAGTAGAAGATGATTTAGAGTACTAGCTTGTAGGGTGGCTTCTAATTGAGACTTAATTTCAAATACAGGGATTCTGGAGCTCAGTTGGTTTTCTAATTAAATAATGAATAAACAATTCACCATTTCCTGTCAGATCCCAGGGTTCGGATCCCTGGAGCCGAAGGGGCATCAAATATTCCAAATGAGATAATCAATGGATTGGAGCATGTGTGGGACCCAAGGTCTGTGAAACACTGGCAGCCTCACCAGTGTGTGGGAAGGTCCTCAAATCGCCTCTACCCAATGTAAAATGTCATTCATGTCCTCCCTAATTTTTCACCCTCAATCTCATCTAGATCAGGTCCGTAATTTCCCCATCAAGTCCGGCTGACTATGGCATTATTGCAGCACTCTGTTTTTATTGGAAGTGGCAGCTCTTATTCCAGCAGACCCCCAGGCTTCAGTTTGTGGCAATCTGGGTTTGTGTTTGTTGTCAAGCCTAAAGGGTTAAAATTCATTTTAAATAACAGCGTGTTGGGTGCAGTCCTTCTTTTCACTTGCCTCAAGAACGGTTTGGTAATTTGCATTTAAAGTCACAGAACCTATTTGGGTTGGAGAGCTCATTTTATTCCAATTAGACTTTTTTGAAGTTACAAAAAAGAATTGTTGTTTAATAGACATTGAGCTAACTTGGCATGTTGCAGAAAAGTTTTTGAGTACTAACGATAGGTTCATTGTGTCATTTTAAAAATAGATGACAATGTTCTTGCAGTCACCATGTTTAAAAGATCTGCATGTATGTTTTTTCAAGAAAGAAAGAACCTTGAAGCATCCTGTGGTCTTAATATCTTAGAAGTCCTAAGGGATGCTTGAGCCAATTAATGAAGAGCCCCTGTACTTGAAGTATTTGAAAGCCAACCTTTGTGGTGAACAGGGAACATCAGTTAATCACGCATTAGGGATGATTCCTTTGTTCGCTGTGTGAAAGTGGTTTCTAGCAGACGTTCTTATATTCTCGTACACAATATTTATTTCCTCGAAGCCAAAGTAATTCAAACAACCAGCGTGACCTTTTAAATAGGAGTCTTTTCTCTGTCTCTTGGAAAACAATCGAAGGGGTTTCACTATATTACTGGGATTTTCCCCTTTTTTTCCAGTCTTCAAAAGATTTTTCTTTCATCTTCTTTTCTTTCTCTCCAGCTACAAAATAAGCTCATTACGGGCCTATCTGTCAGCTATAAAAGGGAGGAGACTCCTTCTATTCCAGCAGGTATGAATCTCAATAGCGGCTTTCATCTCCAAAGAGTTCACTTCTGCTCTATTTAATAAAACACAGCACTTCAGTTATCACCGTCATTAGGAGGAAGCAGGGCTGGAAGAAGGAAAGCCTTCATTTATTTTAGTGTACTGTTTATTTCCCCAATGGGCTCTACACTTTTCTGCTTTTTTTTTTTTTTCTCTCTCAGAATATTTCTGAAGGAAAGCTCCTCATGATGGAAAATGCAGACAAAGCAGCAGCAGCAACAACAACAACAACAACAACAAAAACACCCCTTCAGGAACCAAAGTAGTTCTAGTACCGGGCAATTAGCACGAGTAAGTGAGGGAATGCCATTCACCTCTAGCTGAACCAAATCCCCCTGAATATCACTGTCACTTTATTTGTTATCTTTACCCCTCAACTAATGGGAAGCTTATTTGATGAGCCAAGTTTGCCTATGGCACAGCACGGAAGGGATTTATGTTTGAGAACTTTAAAGGGCTACAAGTCTCTGTGGACTGTAGATAGGACCGATAAAAGATATAAAATGCATGTTCTGAAGCTATAGTCAGAATTCCAGTATTACACTGGCACATGAAAACCAAGCTCAATTCATTACTTTAACCAACCATCCCTTGTTTAAGAAACTCTCTCTCTCTCTCTCTCTCTCTCTCTCTCTATATATATATATATATATATATATGAAGTTGCAATTAGCTAAAAGTGCAAAATATCCTGAAAATTATTAGTGTTAGGTCTGTAGAGAAGGGGATTTCAGTGGCTTACCCTGAAACGGTAAGGTCACCAAGGTCACCCGTATCCTGGTCCCTTAGATTTCTGTGAGCTATGTGATAAGCCATCAGCTGATCCTAACTGATATTAATTCAGATGACTCAATGGAATCATATCATCTAAGAGATTTTTTAAAGGTTTTATTTACTTATTTCAGCAAGAGAGAGAGCGCACACACAGGAGTGGGGGGAGGGAGGGGCAGAGAGAGAAGCAGATTCCCCACTGAGCAGGGACCCTGGGATCATGTCCTGAGCTGAAGGCAGACACTTAACTGACTGAGCCACCCAGGCACCCCTCATCTGAGACATTTTAATCAAAAGAAACCCCAAAACCCATGCTGTTTGGAAATTTTTAACCTAGGGTTCAGAACCTCCTGAATTAATAAGCATAATCATTTATAGGTATATGCATACTTAAGGAAGAGGATTCTTATGCTTTATCAGCTTTCCTAAGAGATTGATGACTCAAGGAAATGTAAAAATTATTAATCTATTCCTCTTCATCTCTGCAAGAACTTGCTATATAATAAGGCTGCATTTTTTCTTAAGTTCTAAGCTAATCCATCAGTCGATGATCACTCAACCCACAGTCAGCTAGTATTATGTGACATTGTCCACATATAGCTTGTTTCAGTGTATTTAATGAGCAGAGTCAGAAACTTTGCAACACAGAGTAAAATTTTCTCTAACTAGCCCTTGGTCTCGTAGATCAATTGCTTTATTAAAGCCATAGAGATCAACAAGACCATTTTCATTCTTCAGAAATCAAAACGGTTTCTCATTGAATATCTATTCCATATGTAAAATATAATCAAAAACTAATTTTTATATACTTTTCATATTTTTTCAATGTATTTCTAAGGTGTGCAGAGCTATAATTCCTACTCTTTATAAACTGAAACCGGAAATGTGAATTTCACTGAGGAGTGAACTAGAAACCTGTAAAGATTATGAATGACATGTGCACCATATGGAAAACATTGTTCAAAATTCAAATTGTACCTTTCAAGTGTCTCTCACATCTCAACATGGTTTTGTTTTTCTAATATAAAAAGGTCAAATCACTGGTATTAGGTGTCTTTTGCCTAGATTTGACGTCCTACAGTACCAGGAATCTTTCTTTGGTTTTGTTTTTGCACTTCTATTTCTTGTGGTGTTGGTTTACTCCTCATCTCTCTCCCACCTCCCTCTCCCTTTCCTGCTCAGCCTTCCCTACCAGAAAAAGAGAATTAAAGCTTGCTATGCCATGCAAAAGTAAACCAAAGTAAACTATTCTGACAATTATGTGGAAAACAACAAAAGCAATTAAGTAATTATGATCAAACGTCAGAGACTCTCAGTCATCTGAAAATGAGGGGGAGGAAAAATCTTACTTTTTAAATTTATGTAAAATATACAAGGCAAAGAAATAGATTTTAGTAGGTAGCCACAAGTGGTGGTAGAATTTCCTCCAGATCTGCTCAAGAAAAGGCTGCATGTCTCGTTTAGTTGCAACTATTTCCCTGGCAAGAAGAGAGTGGAGTTATAAGTGCCTCTTACTCTGTATAAATGTATACACTGATTTCAAAACTGATGGTATTCAGTGCATCACTTCCTTTTTTCAGTAACGCTTCCGTTTATCGAGAGTGCATAACTCAAAGGTATATGACGTGAAGAGGTCTGACCCTGGTGTGAAACCATTGAGGTCTCAGCCAGGAGCCACCACTTACCAACACCGACTAGTCAGTCAGTCTCATGAAGCTTCAATTTATTGATCACAAAATGGCAACAGTAGTGGTAACTACTTTGTAGACGTATTGTGAGGTTTTAATAAGATCATCAATATAAAGCAAAATGACACACTTTACGTTTGCCTTCATCACAATTATTAGTTATTTTTTTTAATTTTTAAAAAAGATTTTATTAATTTGAGCTAGAGAGCGAGCGAGAGAGAATGAGCGTAGGGGGGGGACAGTGGGGGGCGCAGAGGGAGAGGGAGGAGCAGAGTCCCCACTGAGCAGGGAGCCCGATGCGGGACTTGATGCCAGGACCGTAACCCAAGCCAAAGGCAGATGCTTAGCCCACTGAGCCACCCAGGCACCCCAGTACTATTATTTTTATTATTATTAAGCTCCATGCCTTCAGTTCTTGCACAGAAAGCACTCTACAGTGCCCCTCTTCTTGAGGTTGCAACTTCGGGTGTTTTCCATCTTAACATTCTTCTGTACTAGTGGTTCTCATACTTTCGCTGGCATCAGAGTCACCTAGATGGCTTGTAAAAAACACCGATTACTGGACTCCGTTCGCAGAGTTTCTGATTCAAAGGTCTGGGGTGGGCCCAAGATAGCATTTCTAACAAGTTTCCAGATGGTAGTGATGCTGCTAGTCAGGGATCATACTTTGAGCACCAATGTTCTAAATCAAGGTTGGCAAACTTTTTCTATGAAGCATCAGATAGGAAATATGTCAAAAGCAGCCCTGGACAATATGTAGACAAATGATTGTGGCTGTGTTTTAGTCATTTACTTATACACACTGACGTTTGAATTTCATATAATTTTCTCATCATGAACTATTTTTATATGTTTGGCCATTAAAACATAGGAAAGCCATTCTTAGCTTGTGGGTCATGTAGAAATAGGCTGTGGGCCATAGAGGGTCAGTTCCTGCTCTATGGAGACTCAAGTGTTTCTCACCTGCCCAGTCTGAGGCAGAATCATCTACCTTCCTCCCTGGCTCAGCCTGAGCCTAGTGGTGTACTCACTACCAGTAGGAGTCTTAACAGCAGCTTGTCAGAACTGCTGGGGCCGGCCTGCCTGTTACTGTCAGTCCTAGAAAGTGCCGTTCCTATTATTCTAGCTTTTTAGCGTCAGCCTCAGCCTGTCTTAGAGCACGTACTTTGGTATATGTAAAAGCATCAGTTGTCTCTTTAGCACTGATGTCCTTCTGGCCAGTGTACGCGGATTTTCCTCCACTGTAATTTCCTCCACTGGTACTGGCCTGGTGACTTGGGCTGGTTAGGCTAATCAGAGCGTCGATTTCCCGTGGTCACAGGCATTGTTTGAGAAATGGGAACAAGACCTTGTCCAGGCCAATGAAATGTGAAGGAATTTTTGCTAGAAAATTACGCAAAGGAGTTGACCTGCTCTTCCTCAATAGCTACGGAAGAGACCTTTTCTTTTGTTGTGGACTATATGCTGAGGGAGCAAATTCTGGAATGGCTGCAGGCATTACTGCTCTGATGAAAGAAGTAAGGCTAAGGCAATATAAAAAATTTGAAGGTTGGAGCTGAGAAAACTATGCATAAACAAGTAGGGTCCTAGTCACAGTTCTAGATCACACCTCTGGATCAAGCCACACCTGAATCTATTGGATTACTCAGGACTCTTTGGTTATTTGAGTCAGTATATTCTTTTTTACTGATAAAAAAAAGATTAAGAGGAATATTTTCTCTTACCTGAACTTGAAATCATCCCAGCAAATGGAATGAGTGTCATCTGGAATTAACTCAATGGAAAAGAAAAGTAGAGAAGGTTCAGGATGTTTATATTCTTGTTTTCAGATGGACCAATTACTAACTGCATCTCTGAAATACTCCGAGCCTTCAGGTCAAATGCGGGGAGTGGGTTAGGCTCGTGGTTTTTAAACATTTTCAATGAGTGAAGCCCTTTCTTCAAATGAAGTCTTACACAGAATCCAAATGGGAGCCCAAAGTGCTAACCGTTTCCTCTCTTCTGTGACTTCAAGGAAACTTTAAAAATTGTCAGTGGTGTCGAGGATCACAGTTTGAAAATAAATGAAAGCCGTGATCTGGTGGCTGGAATTAGACTCCAAAACATAGGTCTGGTGTTCAAGAAACATGAGTTCCAACCCAAACTCTGCTGCATTCGTCCTTTATGTGACCATGGATAAGTAAGTAAAAGATCTCTAAGCTTCATTTTTTTTTTCATCTGTAAATGGAATAATAAAAGCACCTATCCCTTTGCATGGTATCCAAGACTAGGAAATAGTGCAGTGGAAGTTCCTGGTACGGTGCCTGGCGCTATGAGTACTCAAATGTTAACTGTGATGAAGGCTCTTATGAAAGTATTTGATGAGTCTATTGTATCAAAAGGCTGTTTGGGGGAGTGGATGGATTGTCAAGGCAAGCTGGCGGGAATTATAAGCATCCTTTGATTTCCTTTCATATATTGGATCTCATTTTAGAAAGATGACCTATCACTTATCTAGAAACATCTGAACACTTTGAGGAATCTTCCAAGAACCCTGTCCTTACTAAAAGGACATGAATACACACAGAGTGCTTGGCAAATAAGCATAATTATGACTAGAGTCCGAAGCAGAGTAGATGGCATTTTATTTTTTTTTTAAAGATTTTATTTATTTATTTGACAGAGATAGAGACAGCCAGCGAGAGAGGGAACACAAGCAGGGGGAGTGGGAGAGGAAGAAGCAGGCTCATAGCAGAGGAGCCTGATGTGGGGCTCGATCCCATAGCGCCAGGATCACGCCCTGAGCCGAAGGCAGACGCTTAACCGCTGTGCCACCCAGGCGCCCCAGAGTAGATGGCATTTTAGTCTTGTGGAGTTTTCCAAGTTTAAAAGCATCACTTAGCTGCTGCTTAACTTCATCCTGTCCCTGTCCTACATAGAGGACGTGAAACATTCAGCCAGCTACCTGTTCTGGAGAATGTTCTGGGTAGGGGCACAGTGAGCCCTTCCTGGATTCTCTGCTAGGAAATAGTACTGTCCAGCTGTGAATTTCCCTGGATAATTTGCATGTCCTTGAACACTGGTTTGCTCCCCAAACGGAGTGTGTTTGGAATGGTTATTTTATTTTTTATTTATTTTTAAAGATTTTACTTATTTGAGAGAGAGAGTTAGAGAGCACGAGTGGGGCAGGGAGGGGCAGAGGGAGAGGGAGAAGCAGGCCCCCCTCTGAGCAGGGAGCCTGACTCGGAGCTCGATCCCAGGACCCTGAGATCATGACCTGAGCAGACGCTTAACTGACTGAGCCACCCAGGCACCCCTGAAAACAAAATTCTGTTAATTATGAAAATTTATTTTATTTATTTATTTATTTATTTATTTATAAGAAAGAAAGGAGTAGGAAAGTTACTGGAAAGCTTTTGAGGATTTTCATGTGCATCTCACAGAATGCTACCTTTGATGCACCTTAACTCCACTTAACTCCACGCCTCACTGTCTCTCCAAACCAGATTTTAAATACCTGGGGGAAAGAATATGATTGTCTATGTTGCCCAGGGGTCGTCCATACCTGGACGAATCAGCCCCATGTGGGACTGTTTTCAGAAAAGAGGGAACACTGAGTTGGGTTGGCATTCCAACAGGATCCAGTTCAGGAAACATGTGCCTGTACATATCACTCAAACATGCATGAGCTCCGTGAAAGTGCCAGAGTTGAGGACAAGAATCTAAGTTCCACGGAAGGAGGAAGTCCATTTTTTTTGTGGTTGAATTCAATCAGACGAGTATGTTTTGTTGCTGAGGGAAAATTCAGTACTAAGTGTGCATCTGCATTTTGATGGTCAGTCCACACCAGATGCCTCATTGCCTTGATGTTCAGTACTTTGTATCTATTGAACTGGCAGGAAGATAGGAGATGTTTGAGATATTCTTTAGGGACCGGGTGACATTAGCGATAGGTACTTGGTGACTTCAAGAAGGTCACCTTGGAGCCTCATTCTTATCTAGAGAAACCAGTATCACATATGGTCACCAACAGCAATCACAACTGCTGCTTATTCACAAAATTGACCTGCCCCTAAGTCCGTTTTGCCATGCGAGTCGCAATATAATAACTGGCTCATTTCTAAGTCTATCAGGATTCTCCAGTGAATGACCCTGGAACTCTCCCAGCAACAAACAAGGTGGACTTCATTCCAATGGTGGAGGGAGCAGATGCAGCTGAATTCAATTTCCCAGGGGAACTTGGATCCCTAAAGTCCCCAGATGCCAGGCAGCTTGTAACTCCTATTGTTGCCTGAAACAACTAATGGCTTATTTTGCTTGGCAGCTGAGTCCAAAACATGTATTCCTCCAACCGATGTTGCTCTCATACCTGACTAATAAAAAGGGGCAACAGGGGGCGAGGTCCCTTTCCTGGTTCACGGTCCTATGTACTAGCTAGACACCAGCCCAACCATGCGTGTCTGAAGAATGTGGAGTAAGTAGTTCCTCGTGGACCAGCTCACCTTCGTGCCTCCACATTCTCATCTTCATCAAATCATGCCACTCATGTTGAATTCTAGACTTCCTGTCCAACACATAGCTGTCTGTGCCTAACATCACATTTAGGAAGGTTAAAGAAGTCAAGAGACTAGAGGGAGAATCCGACTAGATTTGCCCCAAATTTCTGTTTTTTTTTTTCCCTATAGAGGTGTCAGAGTAATGATTGTTAAAATTTGTAAGAGAAAAAAGTGGTGTTTGGCAGAAAATTTTGCTGATGTTTGTCTTGTTTTGTTTTGAAGGAGTTTAGCTCTTGCTTATGGGATGTGTGTGAGCAGGGATTGAACACCTTCATAAATAAGAGTGTTCCTTCCTTTCCATTTCACATATATTTGATTCCAGTATATCTTTGGGTAGGAGCATGAGAGAATAGCATATTCGCTCAGGGTTCTGTGTAGAGCCAGAGCAAAGGTCTCACCAGTGTGATCATCTCATTGTCATTATTCTGGAAAAATGATGTTGCCTCCTCTTTTCCTGCTACATAGCCCAAGTCTCCAAATTCCTATTCTGATTTAATTTCCACTTGCCAGGTGTTCCACTTCTTTGCAATCTCCTGGAGCTTTATCGAAGGGAGTGGAAAAGCATGACTGGGCACTTCGGGTGAATGTTTGGTGCTTTGATGGCTGTTTAGCATTTGAACCCTCTTATGGTAGGACACTTGCTCGGCTTCAGAAGTCAAAAGGGTGAGACACTTGCTCTACTCATCCCTTTGGCAGCTAGGGCAGTATCACAAGGGTTGAACTTGACCAACAGGAATTATCACTAGAATAAATTAACATATTAGGCCCATTTTTCATCACATTCTGTGTCCATGTCCAAGAGCTATGTGACTTCACGGCTCTTCTCATTAGATGTGCAGTGTTTGTCACTGGCCACTTGACATTGGGCTTGTCAATAGAACTTGTATTTGCTGATGGAATGTAGGTAGATGTGATATGGCAGAGGTTTGAAATGTACTTATATGGTTTGGTTTGCTATCTTGAACGTCTGCCATCGCCAGGAGAAGAAAGGTCAGGCAGCCCACTGATCCAATCAGAATAAGAGATAAAGATTGAAATGGAACCCAACCTGAAGTCTGGAGCCAGGTACAACCAAGTGCAGCTTTCATCAGCTGCTCTCAGCTCACCCACATCCAAATAAGCAAAAACAAACTATTGCTGTTTTAATAAAGTCATGGAATTTTGGAGTGGTTTCATTATGCAGCTCTGGTATGGCAGCAGTTGACCAAGACAATCTTGGGACTATGAATTTGCAGCACATGATGCATGGAAGCAGAGAAAGTGAAGAATTTATGCTGTCTACAGAGATACCACCTGCAGGACCATCTGACACGGTGCTAATGACAAGGCCCAGGCTTCAGCAGTGGCATCACTTTGGCTGAGGTTTCAGCTCCCTGGCTCCCCCATTTTCTTCTGTGGTTTCCCAGCCTTCTGAGGTATTCTATAAGATAACCAGTATCCTTAGGAGATAACTAATATCCTTCCAATAAATTTGTTTTCTGCCTCATCTGGTCTGGGCCAGGATGTGTTGTTTGCAAATACGAACCTGTCTGAATCAGCCCTTATATTTCACTGGAAGTGGAGGATTTAGAAAAGCAGAGAGTGAAACCGGCGAGTAGTGGAAGAAGCAGGGACATTGGTCCATGAGTCCACAATTCCGGTGGCGTGGGGCGTCCGGGTGGCTCAGCCATTAGGCATCTGCCTTCAGCTCAGGTCATGATCCCAGGACCCTGGGATTTAGCCCTGCATCGGGCTCCCTGCTCAGCGGGAAGCCTGCTTCTCCCTCTCCCTCTGCCCCAGCTTGTGTTCCGTCTCTCACTGTCTCTCTCTCTGTCAAATCAATAAATAAATTCTTAAAAACAAAACTTAAAAAACAATTCTGGTGGTGTGGTGTGCAGGAGAATGTCTGTGCGGTGTGAGGCAGGCTTTTTATTTTATGCCTCTGAGAATGTTCAACAGTTCCTACTTTCACAGAGAGCACTTGAGTAATGGGGTTGGTCAGTAGGCTATCTTTCAAAAGGAGTGATCAAAGTTTTCAATCAGTAAGCTCTGTCCATCAACAATCCTAAAACTAATAGATTATGCCTCATAGACACTTCTATTCCTTATCTAATTGTTCATTCTTAGACGTCTTTTTGATATGCTAAAAACTCCTAGTGAGGAAGGTGGAATATGTCATCAGAGAAGAAAGACTTCAGTCATTAGCCACAACTCCTATGTAATGGGCTTCTTCAACATGCCATCCATTATAGATGGTTTTATATTTATATTATAGGTTTTATTACAGAAAAAATTTTTTAAATGTCTAAAGCCATGTACAACCACTGCAAAATCACTTATGCACAGTTTTTTTTTACTAAGACTTGTCAAATATTTCATTTTTTCTAAAGCCTCAAAGTATACATAATTGAATGGTGTAATAAATACCAAATAAATACCAAAATTTCCAGTGTTTTCTAAGGTATGTAAAGTGAATGGAGATATGTTTGCCATTATTGTCATAAAGCAGAGAATTGGGAATATTTATGAAGTTGACGTCCTTGTGCCATGTAATCTCAGATAGATGCATTTCATTTCATTTAAGGTAGAAGAGAATTGAGTTTCATCACTCAGAAAATAAACTCATTTATTTGGCATTAGTTTTTTATTCAACCCAAGACATTTATTTCTGGAACTTGGATCACACTTACTCTACTGTGTATGTAAAACATTCACTGACAAGTATATACATTTTAAGTTTATTATCTTTTGCCTTTACACAAAACCCTTGGCAGACTATTCTTAATGCATATATGTTAGAGATAACAGAGTCTGTTTCTTGTCAGTTCTAAATTTAAATGATTTACTTTCTTGATGATGGTTGAAAATGCTTGAAGTCAGGGCATTAGGGGTAAATCAGTCCATTTGTTCTTCTTCAAAGAATTAAGAATTTACATGACAGATGAAAGTTTACTAAATACTGTTCACAAAGGCAAATAAGGAGTGACCACCCTTAAATACTTTAAGTTCATTTGAAACATCTAGTTTGAGAAGCAAGTAGGAAAACGGGGAGAGAAAGAAAAGGAATTGGAGATAAAATGACAAAGACCTTTCATATTCTCATGGGAATGAAACAAAGAGGAAAAAAATCAATAAAGCAAGTTGCATCAAGAGCCCGATGGTCTGAAAATAACAAGCACGAAGAAAGAAAGTAGAGCATGAAATTCAAATGTCCGTTCTTAGCATTTATTTTATCATAGATCTTTACCATAAAAACATGGATTTAAAAAAGTAAAAGGAAATAAAAACCATCATTATTCCTACCTCCTAGAGAAAGCCATTATTAGCATGTTAGTATGCGTTTTTTATAGCTCTCTTTTTATAAATGTGTGTGTGTGTGTGTGCATGCACAAATATAGGATTTTTTTGTACTAAAGAATCACATTTTATAGTGTTTTTATAACATGATTTCATCACTTAATATATTGTGTACATCTCTTCATGTCAAAAATATACTTCAATATACATTTAATGGCTGCACAAACATTTCATTTTGTAGAAAAAAAACAAATGAATTCTACCAATATTTTCTGTCAGTTTCCTTCCCACTACTTCCATTATTAAAATGAAGCTATAGCCTCCCTGCACCCTGAATGACTGAAAACTATAGAATTGATGGTGTCAGGAGAATAGATGGCTTTCTGGTATCAGGCTCTTGCATCCAGAGGTGCTTTGCTAAGTCTGAATGTTCTATAGCCTGCCCACAGCCTCGGCTCACTTTTCCAGCTCTGGTGTCTGCTTTTATTCTGTCTCTCTCAGATGCTTCATTTCTTTTGCCCAGCCTGGGGAACATCTCTGTTCTGCTCCGCGTCCTGCAATGTTGAGTAGAACCGGATTCAAATACGGTACTTCAGTGCTGGTCCCCTTGCCTAATGCATGTGATACTTAGTCGAAGACTCATGGTGGTAGGGGAGGGAATGACTTAAAATGCCTTGTGCCCTACTCTATTAAAGGTCGATAAAATATGAATGTTAAGCTTCTTAAGGGTGTGATTTTAGTTTGCAAGTAGAGGTGGAGTGGAGAGAAATTTCTAAGTGCCCTTGAAATAATGAGCAGTAAATAGTCAAGTCTTGTGCCTACATGTGCTTCTTATCCTAAACAAAAGACCTGTGCATGCAGAGCTAAGTAGAAACTTGGGATATCCATTTCACTAAAAAAAAAAAAAAAAAAAAAAAAAGCAATCTTAGACGACACTGATGTGATTTGTGCTGTGCTGTGCTGTCCTTTAAATGTATCATTTCTGAAGAGGAAACAATGTAATTGTCCAGTACCAGGCTATAGGTTGAATAAAGTGTTGTATTCTATAGTGGGATACTTCCCAATTATTAAAAAATGGTATAATTGCAAAAATCTATAATTTGTGTAAAGATGTCCATGTTCAATGGGGAGGCTATAAAATAGCGTGTACTATTTTTTTATCCCATTTTGTAAAAATAAATTATGTATGTTTTATCTTTACATCATTAATGGTGGTCATTTCGGACTGGTAAGATTACTGGAAATTTTTCTTTCTTTTTGTGTATTTGCATTTTCTAAATTTTCTTTAATTCAAAGATTAAAATTTTGTAGCAAGAAAAAACATTTTTAATCATTTCTAGGTATGAGACTAAAGGTACTATGGAATTTTGTCTCCCACAGGATTCTTCATTGCACCTTCTCTCAAGCCCAGGGCTTGTCGTTCAGACGTCACCATCCTCTTAGAAAGAAGAATAAACAGTGGAAAATAGGAGCCTCTCTTGTCCAGTGAGTCATACTGTGCTAGGCTGGTTAGAGATAGGGGGCAGCTACATAGCATATTACCTTGGATCATAATGAGTAAAAACTTATGGAGAGTGGAGAATAGGGGAAAGTGACAAGAAATTAAAAGCCTAGAAGTAATTTTCTTCCTATTGTTTCTCCTTTTCTTTTTTCAGGTTGATGTGGATATTTCCCCGTGCATGGTGTAGCCAGTGGGTGAGTTGATTCTTGCTGATATTCACAGCTAAGGTTAATCTCAGGATTAGGGAAAGAAAGGAGTAGCAAGTACCTGCCCCTGAATGTTTCCTATTGAAGCAACCACTCTTGTTATCACACAGTGTTTCCTGTAACTCTTCAAAAAGACTGAAGTGAGCCCACACATAATTTCTGGCAAGGTAATGTCCTGGGTACATTGCACAAAGTAGAACTCCCAACCTCAGTGGGATTTCCGGTAACATGCCTGAAAAAAAAAACACAAGTGAATTACCATTCTCTAAGAGCTCTTTGTCCACATTTAAGCAACTACTGAGAAAGAGAAGCAGGGGTTCAGTGAAGAACGACTTCACTAAACTATAAATACAGGACAGTCGTTGGTTTTCAGAGCTGAAAATCTTTCAGACATCTTCTAACCCAAACCCTTGGGAAATGAGACTTGCCCCAAAGTTCTGGATCTCTCATTCTCCCACCACTTACCCCTTAGGTAGACAGAAAAGGAGAACAGCACTCACTTTCTTAGGCTGGAGTTCTATTCCTCATTCATATATTTTTTTATAAGGCCTTTTGCCATTTGTGCCATAACTGCGACTATATATATACTTCAGTGGAAGAAAGAAGTGGGAGTAGGAAGTGTAACGTGACCCATACCTACATTATGTGCACAAAAATACTAAATAGGATGCATTGTGTGATATTGTCCCCTTTAAAAGGAAATTAGACATAAGAATTGAGTATATTTCAGTCTTAAATCTCAACAACTTTCTTTTCTGAGACCCAATTTCTCTACATTTCCATGACTAATTAAAAGATGACAAATCTAGATGGAGCAGGAAAAGTCCCTGTGGAATAGAGAGTGTAAATATGCTGGAGTAGAAGGGAAGCTTCTGAAGCATTAGTGACATATGAGTCAGGTTCTGTCAGGTCTGCCGACCGGACCAGCACCAACTCATGAGTACCTTCCGATGACCACTTATTTCCTTGTAACTCCATTGGGTGTGATATTGCAGAGTGTCCAAGACCATCAATCATTTTGCTGGACTTCTTCACAGCCCTTCTGCTTCCTGGCCGAGTTATTTATGTAACATTATTCCACATGGAAAAGCCCAGCTGTTAAAGTTTTAAAATCAGGAATAAGAACACATTTTTATTAGCTCTTTCATCTTGTCTACAGTATGTTTTTCTTGGTTTAAATAATGATAATAGCATGCTAGCTTCTCCACCATAACTCATTTGCCTGTACATGCCTTTGGAGGGGAGAGCTGCCCTTGTTGTCCTTCTGGGGTTCCAAAATGGGGCAGATAGCAAACTGAATATGAAATCGATGTGTGGGATTGTATAATCACCTGGTGAGTTTGAAGTCATACACCTGGGGGAAGTACTGCGGAGGTAAAAACACTAGAACTGAGTTACATATTGGTGGGAGCAAGATGGGGATATGAGAGAAAGAGAGTTTAGGGGATTAGAAAGTTTTGATCATAGAACAGTTGTACTATTTACAAAAATAGGGAAACCCAGAAAGAGAAGGAGGAGGTTTAGAAGGGAAGACGAAGAACATTGTCTGTCATATGCAGTTGGAGTTGCTGGGGAGAGATCCAGGTAAAAGGGTCTTAGAGGGCATGATGACCTCGTGATGCATCACCTTGGTTAGGCTAACCTACATTTCCTAGAATTCCCTTCCCTGTAAGGTTCTGGTGAGAATGGGCCACAGGAGAGTCTTGTGTGAAATTCGGAGGGCAGAGGCAAAGCAGTGGCCCTCTTATTAGCTCATGCATGTTGTCACACATATGCTGATGAACTTGTTAGTGTGAGGGGCCAGCCGGGCCTACAACTGCTCTTACCTTTCCTTTAGCTTCTCTGACTCTTGTGCCACATGTGTATTTTTAGCTCTGAGATGGTCACTGGCTTCTTTCTGCAGGATATCCACAGCCCCCAGATCAGAGCAGCAGGTGACGTGGCTTTTCAGCCCATTTTCAGCCCTTCCCTCTTGACTGCCTGCCCTGTGGATTTCAGCTCCAATATGGCAAATACATTAGCCCTACAGGGACTGCTATGCCTGCTCCAGTTGGGGAAGGTCAAATCCTCTGCATGAGCTGGCCGGCCTTTTCTGTGGTTCAAGGAACTGCGTTATTTGGTCTGTTTACACCATTCTTTGTCTTAGTAATAATCTTTATGCCAGTTTCCTATCAATTTCTCCACCATGTCAGTCCTCAAGTCCTTTCCCATTAACCCCATGGACTGGCCTTCTCTGACCACTCCATCTGAATCATCCTTTGTTTTCTCCAAGGTCCTTATTAGATTATGTTCACCTATGTAATTAATTTCTTGGTTAGTTGGTCTTCACAACTTAGGTTCTAGGACAGCAGATGTATTTATCTTGTTCCACACTGGACACCCTGAACCTAGCACTGTAGCTGGCACACGGCCAGTTCTCAAAGGATTCTTCTAGGAATGGAAAGGGTGAGATGGAGGACCCTACTTTGTGGGGTAGGAATGTCAAAGGGATTGGTTTTCCATTCTTTGAGGGGCAACGTATTATCCTGAGCTCTACCCCTATTTCTGTTCTTCATGGGAGGTCAGCCTAATTGCCTAGGGATTCAGAAAACATCTCAGTAGTTCCCTATATCCAATTTCTAAGTGTTAACAGATTCAGTTACACTTCTTTGAAAAGATGCTTGTGATGGCTAATACTTAAAAAACAACTAGTATTGGAGTTGCCAGTAGTATGAATGCAATTTCACTTTGCGGGTATAGAATTGTGTCACTATGTTATTTTGGCCTTCATTCACTTAGAGCTAAGAATGTGACCCATTAACAGAGATCTGAATGAGGTTTAGATTACTTATAAAACTTAATTTTCAGAAAACCCATCCAACTTTATTACCCTATACTTTGTGTTCTACAGCTCTCTTAATTTCATATTGCAAACTTCTTAAACATATTTTACAAGTCGAAGTCCACTCATCATTTCTCAAGATTAAATAAAGTTTCCATTTGTGAATAACACATTAGTTAAAAAGGAAGCAAAGAGTTTACTTATTAAATAAAATCGAAAGGAAAATGCTATCTTCTGGTTTTCAGGAGCCCTAATGAAATATTGAGAGTATTCTATCTTTATAACTTTCAATTTCCAACGTAAAATCTTTTCGTGTTATCGTAAGCCTGCAGGTCACTTTTCTTTAACACTTCAAGACTGGAAATATTCCTTCTTCAATGCTGGCCTTCTTGAAATCCTTCATGCCTTAACGGTTCCTTACTTCTTCTTAAACATTATCTTTGGACATCATTTTTGCAACATTTAGTCTAGACATAATACTTGATCAAAAATGTTGCAATGACTCATAAATTACATGTTTTGGCAATTTGGCTACAAACCCTCAATCACTATCCATTTGCTCCTAGGTTACTTCCCTTACCAAATAAAGCTCAAACAGTAGTAGTGCCTGGTATTTTGCAGTTGAGTGTTCTCATCCTTCAGTGTGTGTGTGAAGTGATTTACCCTTATTTCCAATATTTATGCTTTTTTCCCCAGACAAATCTGTTATGGTTAAGGAGACTAATACAAACCCTCTGAATTGAAAACAGATTTTGCTTTCCCACTATGTTAAATCCAATGGTCTCAAGAAAGCCATTTTGAATTGTTTTGAGTTGGAAATCAGAAATTTAGTGATTTTTCTCTATAAAGCCTCAGATCAACTGGTAGTTCTGATGGAGCAGTGAGGGAGGTTTACAGTACACATTGAAAGAAATATACTGTTTTTCTATTCATACCTGAAATGGCTTTTGAGTTCAAAAAATAAAAAAAAAAAATAGCTGTTCCAATTCATTTGGTTAAGTAAATCGTATCTAGTTGCAGGTGTAACAAACGTTTACCTGTGTCAATTCAGTGCTGGGAAGATAACAGTAGAAAGACCATGCTGTGCAAAGCAAGGCACATATTATATATAAACTTTTTCATATTTCTTAATAAATGGTATAAATTGGCTGAATAATTGATGGACACTGCTCACAGATTTTGGACTGAATGTTTGGGTATCAAGGCTCTTAGTGGAGGACAAGGTAAAAGTAACTGTCAACAATTAGTACTGTCACTTTCATTCAGAATCCAATTTCTACTCTATCTGGGGGGCTGTGAATTAATGACTTCATATCTAAAGCCAGTCATTTAGGCTCTTGAAGGTTCACTCAGAGAAATGGCAATAGAACAGCTTTAAGATGCAAAACATAAAAAAATTCCCCTGAAAGAATCTTGACGAGCCATGAATTAAAATGCACGTATAACAAACAGAAACATTTCTCTTTTCCCATCTTACTCAAAAGGTGCCAATTTCAAATTTTTAACCTCTTAAGAAACTGTTCTCACTCATCTGACAGTAAGACAAAATTGGGAGGCTCTTGAGAGTTTGTTTTGATTTTTATTACACACCACAAACAGGATGATTCTGTTCTCTTAAAATCACAGGAAATAGATATCCACCTTCCCCCTTTTTTGATGTCAGAGTTGCATTTCAGATTATTTTGGGATTAGTTTAGGGCGAAGTAAAAGAAACCATGGAAAGCAGAGTAAAAATGACATAGTTATTTTTGGAAGCCAGTAGTAACTTGCTGATTGAGACTAACAAGGCTATCATATCCACAATGCTGATATTGTTGTTACTTCTATTTTGAACATCTGTTTACTGAACACCCGAGAAAGTTCAAAGTGGTCCCTAAGAATCTTCAATTCTTTTCGGCTTCCTATGATCCAGTAACTTCCCAAAGGCTTTGAAGAGAGTACTAGACATCTTTTCTGTGCACCCAGGAAACGTAGACAGTGCCACCACTTCCTCTCTTGTGCAGATGTGTGTGTTAAGAATCATGGCTGCTTTAGGCATTGGTGGAGTATGAGTTTTGAGAGTTGCTAAACATACTCGATCTGACTACTGTTACCTTGGCTTTATATACAATGCAGGTGAGTCTCTGGAGAGTATACTATTGTATTCCTGGTCTAAATTAAGGTTGACATGGATATACTTAACCTTGTTTACACATACACCAAAGATTTTTTTTTTCAAGTTTTTTTTTTTTTTTTTGTCAGGCAGGAGGGAACATATATTCAACGTCAATTTTGAGGTAATAGTAGTGAGAAAAAATACAAGACCGTCTAGGATCTAACCTCTGTCTACCTTTTTAGACTTCTGTCTTAATACTCCCCAACAAGCACAACAAGCTAGGTGCTTATAGTTCGTAATATACCACTGGTGCTTCTGCATATTGCTCTTAAATCCAGCTTAAGCACTCCTTCTCTGGCAGGAAATGCTTACCTCTAAGTTGTCACCCTTATTTTCTTTTCGAATCCTGGCATTATTTCCATAATAAATGCTATCACATTGGACTTTGTATAAATAATTTCATCTCTCTCACCCACTGCACTGTGAACTACTAGAGGACAGAAATTACGCACTTTTCTGTCTTCAGTGATAAGGTACCGTATACTCCATAAATGCTTCTTGAAAGAATGGTCAAATGTATAAATTCTACTTACAAATGCTAGGTCTTTCCCACAAAACTAGGCAGAGACCTGTTCATTTTTCACTCTGTTCTGAAGAATCACTTCATTCTGACCTCTTCTTTGTCCTCGGATAAAATGAGACTGATCTGCATATTACTAAGATGAAGGCATCTGCTACACATTTACCAATTATTATTATCCCTAGTGTGAAGGGGCTATTTTGAATTTGAACATGGGAAGTGCCTGGCACAGGAGCACAGGCATTTACAAGACACTGGACTTGAATCCAAATTCTTTTAAGCTATGGAGGGAATTCAACAGACTAAGTGGCCTTTTGATTGACCATCTTCTAAGACTGCCCAGAAAGAAGACTGGCTCCTGCCATGGACATAGCTGACGTCATTCAGGAACTAAGTATCAACACAAAACAATCTCCAGGAGAGATGGAATCAAAAAATTCTGGAGCCAGGAAAGAGGTTAGGGAGTCTTCAAACCTTGTAAGCTGTGGACTTCTTGCCCACCACCCATGCAGTAAGACTATGTGACAGAGGCACTCTGATGCTAGATTGATCCTTAATCCTCTTCTGCATCCTACCACCCCACCAAGCCCACAACAGGAATATCTGAATATTCTGTGGGCCTAAAAATACCTACACTGCCCTATGGGTTAGATTTAAGGATTCAGTGGTAGCTCTTTGAAAAAACTACATTAAAGAAAATGCTAATTGCTTTTCTTCATGGAATCCTATCTTTCCTCTACCTTCCAAAGAGCTTGTGTTTCAAAAGGTCATAGTGTCTGGGGTCAGAAATAAGCTGCCTCCCACTCTGTTGAGCATCTACACACAAAAAATTTTTTATATGTTTCCACAGATTTTTCAAAGAAATTATTTCTTCCTCCACTTTCCACCTACCTTCTCCAAAAATGCCAAAATTAAAGAAATGCCCCAGAACTGATTATTTAGAATATTCTTTATTCATATTAGATTTGTGTTAGCATATGAAAAATTAGTTGACATAGCTTTTAGAAAGTCTAGTTGGCAGCAGAGTGGGACAACAGATGGCCACTCAGAAACCAGACCCAGAAAGGTGACTGACTCCGCATGTATATGCTGATAAGAGTCCTATTTTTAGGATACCCTGAAAATTCTTGACCTAATGCAAAGCCCAAGAGACAGTTCAGAGCAGGCACAATGATCATAACCTGATTCCCTGTCTAAAGCAAAATATACAACTTTTAGCAAGTGAGATATGCCTCAAATGTAAAATAAACAATTATATTGATAGCCTACAGCAGCTTTTATCTTTTGTGAGAAAAGCAGGCAATGCTTAACAAGCTTTTCTTACATGTTTCCCAGAATTCTTTTCAAGTACTTTAAAGTGGTCTTTAAAAATAGATGGCTTTAGTTCCAAACTTTGTTTCTACAGAAAGAACTACTGGCAGACTAATTTTCAAATAACTCTAAATAATTTTCTTTTCTTAAAAAAAGAAAAGATATTAATAGCTGAGGACAATATCTAGTTAGTACTACCTACGATGGGCAATTTTTGGCTAAGATGTTTAAGTTCCTCTTAGCTTTGAAATTCTAACAGAATTTCAGTTGAAACTTAAGAAATGATAACTAAACTTACAATAACTGGTCTACTGCAAAATTTTTAAGTCACATTCCAAATGTTTCTCTTGGTTTGATGGAAATTGTTGAAGGTCTTTCTTCGTTATCAAAACTCAGACACTTATGCCAAGGTGTACGGATAAGCAGATTTGAAACTGTTTATCATCACCGAATGAGTTACGCAGAAGATTCTAGTTCATATTGACACACAAAAAGTAAACTAGATTTAAAGTGCTGTATTTAAAAACAAACAAAATACAGTTTGTGTTTGGGGCAATTAAAATAAGTGGAGACCTGACACTAAAAAGAATGAAAAACACAAATAGGATTATCATACTGTAATTATTCTATTTTGCTATTTTCACACTAAGAATGCAGTCTTATTTAGAGAATGACAGCTGATCAAATTTATGCTTAAGATATTTATCCATACATATCTAGAGTTTTCAGAGGCTACTATACCAGTCAAGCTATTCTAAACTCTTCTATGCTAAATATGAACATTTTTCTGGTACTACTCTTAAGGCTGATCTCATTTATCTTCCTCCTTAAGAGGAGGCTTGTTTTAAATAGCTGAAACACCTGTGATACACTAGCACGTTTGCTTCGAGGTACTCCGTTAATGCTCTGGTGGGGCCAGAGGAAAAAGCAAGCATTATTAAATATGAATGCAATCCTTACCAACACAAACTGAACCTTTTTTTCCCCCCAATAAAAAAGCTAGTCCAGAAAAATTTCTCATTCTATAAGGATTTATCATTCCCATATCACAGTGAAAGAAACTTGGGTCATTTACCAATTTTGTTTTCTATTATGCGCCTTAGAGATACCTCCCTGAAAACTGGTATCTGACATTACAGAATAGCATTTGCAGAATGTAATATTGTAGTGACAGTACTGAGGCTGATTGTTACAGACATGTTAAACTCTTTGAGTATTAAATGGTTACATCCTATTTATACAGAACATTGGTCCAATAATAAAAACAGAGAACAGCAGCTGGAAATTTATCAATGTTCAGAGATAAAAGGGTTAACCATTCATTCCATTATTTTCTGTAAATAAGTCCTTTTTTTCATACTGAGATCTGATGGCAATTAAATTCTGATACTCTTCCAAGCTACTGTATGAAGAGGATGCTGAAGGCCATCACTATACAGCACACCGCGACGTAAGGACTCTTCCGTTCACCTGTTGAAAAAAAGGGGAGATATTCATGTTGATTAACTGAGTGTGAGTTAACTTGGATATGATAAGGTTACTACTTACCACGGGAGAGGGGCACATAAGGCTCAAGATAAAGTTCTTACCTAGGAGGCCCATGCATTGGGGGGATGGGCCAAACAAGAACTAGATGCAGCCCAGAAGCAAGTACAATACAGAATGCGCTAAATTATGCTGATTTATTTCTAAGACCACCTCCTTTCCATGTGCTTAGAAAACCCTTAACGCACCATTCCTGTGCTACTGCATGAACCCAGATATTGAAAAATACAACACAGAATGTAGGACACAGATCCAAGACAAACGATCTCAATTCCATTAAGGACAAAAAGTACTGCTTATTTTTTTCCCCCATAAAAAAGGGAAATTTCTACCTATAAAAAGAAATGCAACATGCAATTTTTAGCCATAACTTTTTCCCTCAGTAGTAGCAATTCATGACACTTAAATGGGGAAAAACAGGCATTCGTGGATGCTTATCAGTAAAACTTCGTTTGAAAAATGGATATAAGCTACAAACCAAGAAAGAGACTCTTAACTATAGAGAACAAACTGATGGTTACCAGGGGAGGTGGGGGGGGATGGGTGCAACAGGTGATGGGGATTAAGGAGGGCACTTGTCCTGATGAGCACTGAGTGATATATAGAAGCGCTGAGTCACTGTATTGTACACCTGAAACTAGTATTACACTGTATGGTAACTAACTGGAATTTAAAGAAAAACTTTAGAATTACTCTTGGGTTAGAAATGTAGAACTTAAAGCAACCACTTTTATATGAGTCAGTTTTCACATGTGTTTAAAAAGTGTTTTTACTTGGAGACTTTCCTTTGCATGAAGTAGAATGGAGTTGGCTTGTGAAACTGTCTTGCAAATAGACAGAGACCCCATGATTGTGAGTGATCCCAAACTCATCTCGTTCCTTCCTGCTTTTCATTTATCAAAGGCTGTACAATTCCACAGAGCACCAGGCATGTATGCTGCTCTGGGGGTGCATAAGAAAGGGAGAAGGAAGGAGTGATGTGCTACTTCTAGAAATAATCATGGGCATATACCTGGTGTCCTGTAGTACAGACTGTTTATACTCCCCTCACTTGTTTTTCTATGATGTTTAAAATCAGCTTTCTTGGGGCGCCTGGGTGGCTCAGTTGGTTAAGCGTCTGCCTTCAGCTCAGGTCATGATCCTAGAGTCCTGGGATCGAGCCTCACCAGCCCTGCTTCTTCCTCTCCTCCCCACTTGTGCTCTCTTGCTACCTCTGTCTGTCTCTCTCTCAAATAAATAAAATCTTAAAAAAAATAAAATAAAATCAGCTCTCTTCCACTAACTAAGTTCCTTCGGCAAGAAACTATTTTATTTGGCAAGTTTAGTTAATTACCTCTGCAAAATGTCAATCTTGACCATCCTCATCAACTAAAATCCTCAAGGTCATTTTTATTTTCAGAGCTTCCTCAAAAGAGCTCACAGTCATGTTGTTATTAATTTTACCTTTGTGTTTGCTCAATGACAATATTCACAGAAGATATTACACACATACAAGTAAAAGAAACATTTGTTGTTTTTCTGAAAGTGTTTTTCTATCCATAGACACTGGGCTGTTTTTTAGCTAAAGGAAAATTTAAAAAGTAAGACAACAGGATTTTCACAATGCCACTATCTCAACTGGAAAAAAAACAATTTTTAAAATAAAAAAATAATTTGGGTCATCATTTTTAACCAATGTTAATTTTTTGGGCAACAACCCAAGTTATCAAACAAAACCAAAGCATTCAGACATAATTTTCAGGTGGATTTCATAAGCAAGCCAGTCACTCTAATTAGGGCTAGGTACTCTAATTGTCTAATATCATCTTATTATACACCTAAAAGAAGAAATTAATATTGCCCTACATTTTCCATCTGCTGGAAATTAAGTTTTGAGGAAGTTCTTCTCTTCCTCATCTTCCAACTTAGAATGCTATAATTTACATATGGGTTTCATTTTCCTGTTTTTAATTTTCTTAAAAGAGACTGCCATGTGGTAGAACTAAACATCTTTGGTTGAACTTGGGTAAGAATGTTACTTCTTGCCTCGTCTTAGGTCTGTTTAAGTGAATGCAAAACAGTTGCTGTAACGTGATGTGTAACATGATAAGATGATTTGGCTGGACCTTTTCCTATTAAAATTGCATCCTTTCTTGGTGGATATATTCTGTGTCAAGATAAGAGAGGAGCATGTGGCTGAGAAAGCAGCATTATCAGCATCAACATGTTCTGAGCCATTTTGCCAAAATGAAAAGTTAATGCTTTCACATAACTGGCATGAACGAATACTTAAGCTGAACCATTTAACCTATGGCATAGTCAAGAAAAAAAATGAAAATGATAACTGACCAATCAAAAAAAGGGGCGCAGTTTATAATTAGACATAAAAATAGACGATACTACAGGAAATCATTAAGAGAGCTACAGACTAGATGCCTTAAACCTTCAGCTATATTTTTAAGTTAACAGTTGTGTAAAGGGTCACCTGGGTTGTCTACTGAATGAGCTGTACATACTTCTCTAATTTATTACCCAAAATGGATTTAAAATACCTTAACATTTAATTTAAAATCCCTTAATTAAAATCTTTTATTTATGAATTAGCAATTTCATAATACTAAGGTGAAAGCTCCACCTCCTAACTCCAGACTTTTTATATTTTTACCAATGAATGAATATTCAGTATTACTCTGATGCAGAGAATTTCACTGTATTAGAACTGTCTTGTTCTTCCATTATGTTCTCTCTTTGCAGTTTGAGGTATTCTTTGCACTATGTTCCTTGACAATATTATTTCATTTTCTGGGTGACTTGGCTTTGAAACAAGCAGCGTGGTTTACATATATTTACATTTACTACTAGCTATCAGAATTAGCCATCAAGGGTGCTCTTCTGTCTCTATCTCTCTCCCGTCTCGGTTATTTTTAAAGTGATTAAGATTTCTACTGTTATTTCAGGCTTTGCAGCTGTTGAGCATGACCGGATGTCAGGTAAGTCTGTACCACAAAATCTCTGTAAATCTAGGCTGGGCCCTCTCAACTTTGGCACTACTGACATTTTGGGCTAATTCTATGTGAGGGGCTGTTCTATGCATTGTAGGGTGCTTAGCAACATCCATGATTTATACTCAGTATATGTCCCCCCACTCTAGTTGTGAAAACCAAAAATGTCTTCAGACACAGTTAAACTTATAGCCACTTATCTAGGCTATACCTGTGCTTTACCTATCTAAAGTCAATGATCTCTATAAAAGGAAGATTCACATGTCTACCACCCTAAGAGATAATAAAATGTTACAAAGAACACAGAGGAAAGACAGGTTAACGTGATTCCTAAACTTCCCCTCCTATTTAAAGTGATTCACTGTTGTCAGACTGGCGAATTATACTGTCAAATATGGCAAAATTTTTCTTTATAATGAAAGTCTCATAACTTTATAAAAGAAAAAAATAGTTACATACAAATTAAGTATTGGAAGAGTACTATAATCTAACTTTTTTTTGAGGAGGTCATGTAAATAATTTCCAAAAAGGAAAAATACTCATTTTGTTCCGTCCAAGTGGAACAATCACAAATGCTCTGAAATGTTTTTTTTGGAACTAGCTATGTTAAAAAGGGTATACTTTATTATTTGAGAATACTGGTGAATTACATCAGTAAGGTACATTTTAATTCATTCACCTGCCAATCATTTGAGAGTCTACTATGAGCTGGGCACTGTGCTAAATGTTATACACAAATAGGGATGGGATAAGAGTATATTATTTTTTAAACATAAACACAGGATGACACTACTAATTTTATTATGAAAAGTTAGAAGACAATCACATTTAACTTTAATCAATTAGAACAAAACTCAGCTATTATCACATGAGTTTGATAGGTGTAACAGTTAATGCTTTCTAAAAGCAACAGATAACATCCTTGGATTTAGCATAGGGGAATAAAAAGAATACATTTAGATGGCTGCTTAGCAAACCTTTCATTAGATGGAAATTCATCCTTAGTTATCAAAATAGTACACATTATACAGAGCAGCATGCTGTGTATTACAAGCCTGTGTGCATAAAACTGTACACATTTGTCTGAAATCTCAACACTAGGAATGCATAGTATTTGATACCTGAATTAGATTTTTCTTGTATTTTCTATCTTCCTGCTAATTAAGTATTATGACGTATCTATCACGTCTAGTTTTAAATAGCAGAAGGAAAAAGAGTTTGGGGGAATTACAAACTTTTGCAAAAAATGCACAAGATCAGGAAGCTTGCAGTTTTAAAACTGACATTTGACTTCTGTGAATATGGCAAAGTAAATTGCCCAATAATTTACAGCTGAAGATGTGGACATTAAAACAGACACTTACCAATTCTGGCGCACTTCCAAAATATACCCAACAATCTGCATAGAATAAAAAAGGAAAAAGTAGCTATTGATTACTGGGAAAGGTAAATCATTTTCTCAGTATCCTATAGAGCGCTCATTACAAACTGGCATTTTACCTTCTGATACTTCAACACTGAAATTTATTTGGTACTAAGCCACCATTTATATAGGAAAGTAGGACACACTAGCTTATCAAATGTCAGTGTATATAAACTGTTACAAACTGGAATATATCCGATACCCTAGGTTAAACCTATGGTAAATTAATATGTGCAGCAAAAATGTGCACAGGGCTTTTTATTGTAGAATTAATTCAGTCAACTTCAAGTGCTTTACTTCTCAAAAGTAGAAAATACATACACCAATTTACATAAATATTAATTTTGAGAAAATGGTAAATGAACACAGTTTGGGTGTTTTCGACATTAAAAAAAAATGCACACTAAAGAAATTACTTTCTACAGAATGTAGTTCTATATTTAAATGATTTATAACCATGATCTCCAATGATAGCATTTACATAACTATGTCACTCAATAAGGAAGAGTATAAATATATGTGGTTGTGTTTTCAGTGTAAGTACAACCTAGTTTAGGGTACACTGTGTATGAGTTAACTAAATATGGCATTTAAAACATACATCCTGGAAATAAGAATTAGAATAAAGACGTTCAGCTCAATTCTATGAATGAATATACTATGAATTAAATACAAATTATACGCATATTTCACTTATTTAGCGTAAAAAGTACGAGCTTTAAAAGAAAATCAATGGAGTCATTCAGTGAATAGAGACAGCTAAAAGATATGAAAACATCATAGACAATTATTTTGTTGCTTTGACAAAATAAGAAAATTATAAATGGTGTTATACATGGCTACAAATCAAGATAAATTAGCAGTATTTATTGAAGTAAGGTAGGACTGGTATAACAAAACCGAAATACTTAAATTCCAGGGAAATTTATATACTTTTTTTTTTTTTTGCCCTAAGAGATGGCTGGCTGATGAATAATTATGAGTGGTTAAGAAGTTACTGGTTCAATTAACTTCTATATACATTCCTCCTCTGAAGTGTAACTTCCTGACCTCAAATCATGTCTCTTAGTTCACACAACATGAAATGGGCAAAAACACAAGGATTTTTTTTATTATCCTTTATTTTGAAGGATGGACACTCTGACAGGTGCAACAATTTCACTATAGAAATAAAAAGGACAAAAATCAAATATACTCTTGAAAATAATGTAGGATAATAAAAGGGCCAGGTTGTGCCTAAGTTTAATCCTACTTAATTGGTTGCATAACTGTGAGCAGGTTATTTTCTTTTTAATAGCACTCACCCTCACAGGCTTGTTGTAAGGATTAACTGCATTATTACACAGAAATTCTTCAGAATAGTAACTAATGGGCCGTGGGCATTAATACATAGGTTAAAGGCACATGTGACAGAACTTCAGATATCACTTAAAATTGGCTTACATGTCATCAAAAAATGGAAGACAATTGGTTAGTCATCTGCAATGCCACAGTTCCTTGATTCTAAAAACCTATTGATTATAACATGCGCTACTGATTTAAAGCTGCTCTGGGTATAAGCCAATAAGTGTATCTGCTGATAAAGCTAATCAGATCTATGATAATAGGAAACGAGGCAAAGTAGCAATCGTTTATTGCTGCTTTTTAGTTCTATATTATTTGAAGCAGCAAAAAAATTGTTTTCAAGAGTGAAATTATCAAGAACCTGTTTTATCCAATTAGCCTAGATATCTTTACTTAAACATGGAAATATTCACTATAATGAAAGGACAGTTTATTATGAGTCTCATAAAAACATATACTGTAACAGCAAAGGACAATGGCTGTTAGGAATTGCTCCCAGAGAAAATATTTCTTATATACAAAACAAACAAAATGGGGACTAATATTCATATAAATAGATGCAAAGTTTTAAAAAAAGCCTTTAAACAGTAGACTATAGTACATGTTTCAAAATACAGAAATAGGCATGGTATTTCTTTGGTCTTTTATGTAGGAGAAATATACTACTACTCAACCTCTACTGTAAGGTTGGCAGCCCTGAGAACTCCTTTTTTAATGTAGCATGTAATGGATGTATTCCTGATCCCCAAACAATGAGGAGCAGACTTTTCCACATGCAACCTACTTTCTTCATAACAGCATCAGAAAAGCATAAATATTCTATTCTACTACTATGTGATTGTCTTTATAATGAAATAAACAGTTAAATATCTTATTAGGTAGATGTTATGTATTATATTACAATACCAGGCAAGAGATCAATTAGGATGTTTACTGGTTTCTACCATACGTTTTAAGTCAATAGTCAGGGGCTGCAGAAGAAGGGAAGGAAGATACAAAACCATTTGGTTGGGTGGAAAGGCTTCACGTACAACCAAGCAACAAGTAAGATTATGTAACTTCAACAAAGGGACAAAGTACTATATAATTTCAAGAAATGGACAGAGTGAAGACTAAGTGCAAGAGGACTTCAGAGAAAAAAAACGTGATGCAAAGTCAATGTTCACAAAGGAAGAGGGGCACTGTCACAAAAACTGATGGACAAATAACATCAGTAGGTTAAATAAAGTCCCTCAGGCTGACAGCAACATGATCAGTTTATTCGAACAGGATTAGGGATTTTTAATATTTGAAACTGGTTAGAGGTTCTATTTATTCCTTTATACATATTTGAACAACCCTAGGAAATAAAAAGGAAGAAATGGTAACAAAAGCCAAATAATTAGATGACATGATGTCTGAATAAATGCTAATTATGTCCTCAAAGATAGAATGAAGGTGAAAGAAAAAGAAGCCAAAATTATTACTCTCATAGCTGACTACCACCTTGCCTCTTGTAGATTTTTATTACTGGAAAAACAGAATTTGGCCTTGCAGGATCCTAATTTGGCCTGATACAGGTGCTGGAGATAATTATTCCTATGTGAAGTATTCTTTCATTCTTTTATTTCTTAAAATGATTAAGTAGGTTTAGGCTTTTATTAAGAAAGGATTAAGACAATTTTTCATAGAAATTAATAAATATGCAAGGCAAAGAAAATTTACATAGCTTTCACCACATAGTCTCTGGTTTTTATATATTTTTCCTTTTGGTTGAATTCAACATGTATTTTTGTATTATGAAGATGGCACTTTAAAATTTTAATACTGTGTGGTATCATATTGAGCTCAAATTTTTTCAGGGTGTGAACATATAATACAAGAGATGTGTCAAGCCCAAGACTTAATTTTTATTACTGCTTTAAGTAAGCTAAATAAATTTCTCCAAATATATTTGCTTTCTCATACAAATAGGGAACCTGTATGATTGGAGCAGTCTTAGACTGGAGAGGGAAATGTCTACATTATATTTTTTATGGACACAGTGCTTGCAAACTGTTTTACCTTTCAAAAACATGATAACCAACTTTTATTTTCTTTTTAAATAACCAGCTTTACTAATTATTGCATAAAAAGTTAAGGCCAACTACTAAGTGCTAAACTGTATTTCTAATCCCAGAGAAAAAACCTGTCATATCTTTTTAAATATACTTTTTTTTTTTGGACACATTTCAGGTCACTTCTGATATTTATCTTTTTATTTATTAAGATTCTGTGCATACAAAGTTTTCAGATTTTTAAAAACAGAAGAAGAAAATAATGTAATAAGTTATTACAAAACGAAGGTATGTATAGGAACTAAATTATTTAATGACCTTTACGGTAATTTACCCTCAATGTCTACAGGACCTAATTTGGGTGGTTAAATATCATTAGTAACATACCCAGTTTTATTTCTGTCCAGGAGGCTGGGTGCCAAGGATCGGATATAAGCACAGGTACATATAAGCAGCAAGATTACAGTCAACAGACTCTGAAAATTGAAAATGGCAGACTAAAAAAAGAAAAAGAAAAATTATTATCACAAGAAAAATAGCATGGGTAAAAAATACCAGACAATTCCATATTAAGAATCAAACTTTTGTTCTTCTCACAGACAAATGGAATGACATGTCTGAGAACACTTAAAACCCCAAATCATAAGGTATTCCAAGAGTGTACTTTCCTCTCCATTCTTTGGGCTAAGGAATGCAGAAGATCCAACAAAAATTCTAAATTCAAGCACTTGAAAACACTACCAAAAATGTCATGAATCCAAAACAGCTCACCAAAACTGAATCAGTATGTAATTAATATAGATGTTCTAGGAGCCCAGACTACTAGGCAGGACACAGAGTTTACAAGCTCTGAGTGTAGCTGACCATATAACTTCAGCTGGACCATTAACCTTAGTCTCTCTTTCACATCTCTAAAACTGGGTGGAAAGTGGTGATAGAGACTAAATGTTGGCTGAAGTTTCTTTCAATTCTGAAATTGTGTTAGGATAAGAATGCTTTAAATTTAAACAATCATGTTCCATGCGTTGATAATACCAAGCTATTAGGTTTTGGTGAAGGAAAACCACTTGCTCTTTCACTGCTCATTCTTTAAGTTATTAAAAAAATTTAACACAGGAATCACAGGAAATCAGTTTTCCAGTCAAAGTAAAATGGAGGTGGACTCAGTCTATTCAAAAATCACCTCAAGCATCATCTTTTCCAGGATGATGAACCCACTGGCCTCCCCTCTCTTTTTCACATAGAACTCTACTTTCTGTTCCCCCAGGAACTGTTAGACATTTTATAATACTCATCCCTGAAAGTGGACAACGTCTCATCAGGCTCTGAACTCCATTATCTGACTGTGTACCTACCACACAGTAGGCCAATAAGTAGTGGCTGAATAAATAAAACAATTTTTTGAAAGTGCAAGAATACCACTATATATATAACAATATAAGAATAATATTTCCATTACATAAGGTAGACAAAATGTATCAATCTCACACAGTAGCTAGCAATATGCTTATTTAGTAAACTCAGAAGGACCTCCTATGGTGTCAGAAGTTAGACAAAGAATAAGAGTTACAAAATTTTTTGAGAAAAGCAAAACTGTTACTTACAAATGTTAAGTGCTACCTGAAAGCCCAAAAGAATCTAGTGAAAAACGATTACACACAATAAGGGAATTAAGGTGGCTGGGTACATAACTAAAATATTTAAATCAACAGCCTTCAGAATTACATTACCAACCAGCTGAAAGACATAATGGAAAAAAAGTTTCTATTTATAATAGCAACTAGAACAAAAAGCTGAAATATCTAGGAATAAGCTTAGGAAGAAAAGCAGTACTGGCATTAAAGAACAAAACTGACAAAACCTTTAAATGTACTGAAAAACACAAAAGTAGAATGGAGTGGTATACCACATTCTTACATTGGAAGGCAACACCATAAAGCTAATCTATAAATTTAAAGTGACCTCAATACCAACCAGTTATTTTTGAAACACACAACTGATTTTGCAGTTCATGTGGAAATATAAATAAGCAAGAACAGCCAGGAGAGTCCTAAAACAAGAAGTAACCTTGTCAGAAACTGTCAATATTTTTTAGTTTGTTATGTATTTTATGATAATTACAAACTATTCAAAACATTAGGAAATTACACGTTATTTACCAATATCCTTAAAGATAAAAAAATGCTTATGTACAATGCTAAGCAGTGGGGAAAACAGCACACAAAATTTCATAATCAGCATATCTTCAGCTATGTAAACTTTTATGCAAACAAGAGGGCAGAATGCACTGATTATCTCTGGAAGGTGTGTTTAGCCCAAGTCTCAACTTTTCTGGATTTCTCAAATTTTCTAAGTGTTGTTTTTATGGTCTGAAAAAGATAAAATTTATTTGTAATTATGATTTTAATAGTTGTTTTGTATGCAAATCATTTCTTCATGGATATACAAGGGATAAAGTTTAGTATGTCTTGGTTTCTTATCGAATTGAACTTTAATTTTACATTTGTGAAAGTAAGTGATACAATTTTTATAACTCAAACCAATAAATGAACGCTAAAGATAAATTCTATATAGAAAACACAGTATTTCATAATGTTTATCTTTCAAAGATCATATTTTGAACACGTATATGAATATATTGATATAGTATTTGATAACAACCTCATGAAATATAAAGCACAGATTTCTTTCCAGCCAACACCACTAAACATGTATTTAGTATCTACCCCGTCTGGAGCATGAGACTAGACACAGGATTAAAAAAGTACATAGCAGGATTCCTTCCCTCCGGGGGAAGGAGTCTATCGCTAACAACAATAACGGATATTCACTGAAGGCTTCTTTTGGATTATTTTATTTATCCTCATCTATTTGAGGTAGGTGTTACTAATACCTGTATTTTATATACGAGACAACTGAGGCATACAGCAGTTGTAATCAAGTTATAACAGGACATATATTTTAAAAAGTTCACTAGCAATTCTTTGTAGTACGTGTTAAGTGGCGACTGAGCCATACTGGCAAAAAAATGCTGTTTTCATAAAGAAAAGTCAGGAAAAGCTTCAAGGAGAAAGCAAGGACTGAGTCAAGAAAGGGCGCAATTAGATTGGCAAATAGAGAGCAGGCTCCAGAAGGGACAAAAGCATGGAAAACGTCCCCGCAGAATCAGGAATTTGCATGTTTAAGGAATAAGGAGCAGGCTTATTGTATTAAGCAAAGGACTGATGTAGTAGAGTGGTTGGAAAATCAATTTGCAAAGTAGGTTTATCATGTTCCTAATGGAGTATCTAAATTTCACAATTTTGCAATGTGTACTTTTTCTTTCCCTTAATGTCTAGTGAAAAAAAAAATGCTTAAATGATATGAAGTCTGGGATTGGTTTCTAAATAATCCATTGTGTGTGGTGGGAGGTGTGGGGCTGATGAAATGCCCAGGATGCGAGGCTTCATTATACTCTTCTTTCTACCTTTCTGTGTTTGAATTTTTATGTAATAAAAGATTTTAAGAGGCACTTAAAGACATGCCTATTATTACAGAAGTGGGGTATGTATATATACATTTGTGTGTGAAACCATTTATAAATGAAAACCATTTACAAGTGTGCAATATATGATACATACAACTTTGTTTCTGGGGTTTATAGACCCTAAAATTTAAACAAATAATCTTAGGTGGTAAAGTCTTTTAGATGTACTCAGACTCTGACCAAACAAGAATGTTTCAAAGCTACAGACATTAGCCTACCATTTCTTAACCTATCTAAGCATTCCTTTTAATGCTTAGCATCTGCTGTCCACTGATAGAAAATTTTCGTCTCAGGTTTAAAGGAAACAGATGTTCCTGTTCTTGTAGAAAAATAATTAGGATTTTCAATAGGAAAATGATATTAAAAAGGAAGAGGCTAAGAAAAAAAGCAACCACAGTCGATCACAAAATAGAGGAAAAGATGATTTAAAAAAGGTGATAAGGGAAGTAAAATTCATTTACTGTTTAATTTTTTTCAGATCATGAAATCTTTTTCAGGGTACTCTGTTTTTGCAGAGGTCATCTATTTTTGTCTGCCTGGTGAACGGACTTAACCTTCAGGTTTCAACTCAAGAGTCACCCCCTCTGTAAAGTCTTCCCTGTCCCCACTTGCCACACCGAGCAGAGTCAGGATCGTTGTGCAGGTGTGTATCATAGAGTGCACCCATCAAACTGTATTGTGATGGTCTCCTCTATTTTATTGAGGTTCATATCAACTCCTTGTGCCTATTAAACAAAATAGTGCACAGAAGTCACTGAAAAATGCTGAATAAACAGGAACTTGTAAACAACTGCAAATAACGAACATTTTAAGAGCATAAATTCTAAATTAATAATGCATATTAAAAAAAAGTGTAGATTAGACTATTTTGTTAACTATTCAAGAGAAACTGCCACACATGGCTCTGCATTATATTTACCTGTCAATGATATTTTGGAAAATGCAGACAGAAGAAACAAATACCCTGATGTTTATATTAAGAGCCCAGGCTGGAGGGTAAAATAAAGGCCTAAAGTAATACCCTTTCAACATTTCAATCACTTTATATATCACCAACTGGAATTCAGAGAAAGTTCTACCAAGAAGCCAGCTTCAAGGTACTTGCATATGGGATAATGAGTATTTTGACTCCGCCTAATTTGTTTAGAGATATACACCTTCAAGAGGTGTGGATGACTGACTAAGTAGGCTGGCTGGTTGGCATCAAATTCCACAACCTCAATTCTCAAACCTAAGGTTTACCTACTTTGCAGTCAGGCAATGTCAGGGAGTTTAACAAATTAAGCTAACCATTAAATGTAAAATAACGCACACTGCAACTAAGGAGTTATAAAATACAACTAATTCCTTCTGGAGGCTCTAGGAAAAGAATGTTTTCTTGCTTTCTCCAGTTTCTAGAGGCTGTCTGCAATCCTTGTCCAGTGACTCCTCATCACACTGACCTTGATACTTCTTTTGTGACTGTGACCCTACTGCCTCCCTCTTAAAGGGAACCTTGTGATTTGTTGTTCTCTCTCCCCATTCCAAAAAAAATTTTTTTTAAAGATTTTATTTATTTATTCGACAGAGACAGAGATAGCCAGCGAGAGAGGGAACACAAGCAGGGGGAGTGGGAGAGGAAGAAGCAGGCTCATAGCGGAGGAGCCTGATGTGGGGCTCGATCCCATAACACCAGGATCACGCCCTGAGCTGAAGGCAGGCGCTTAACCGCTCTGCCACCCAGGCGCCCCCCCATTCCAAAATTCTTAATCACATATGTTGGGTCTCTTTTGCCAAGTAAGTTAACATATTTACAGGGTTTTGTTTTTGTTTTTAGTGGGGGAGGGCATTCTACTATATCTAATGAACACTTCCCTTTTATTAAGAGGTATCCAATAAGATTCACTAGACTCAGGGTTGCCTGTGACACTCTCTGGAGCACAACCTCAAATATAATCAGAAAGATAACACTTGGGGTTGTGGAATACAGCAGCCTGTCTTTTGACGGTTACTCCCAGAGTTGTGTTCATTTTCCTAAAAAAATGCAATGGAGATCCTGAACTATTTTTCCTGAAAGACCCCTTTTATTATCCCTCCACACTCCAGACCTATCTGCTACTCACAGACTTTCTGATATGCTTCAAATAATTAGTGCTATTGTACTAAATTAAATTCTACAAACCAGAAGGAAATCAACTTGGTGAGTCACTTTGTATAAACATTCTGAAGTAAATAACAATTTGTTAGGCCTTCTGAAATAATGATAATTCAGACTTTCATCTGGCCACCACTACAGCAGATGAAATAATTTATCAGTGAACAGATGAAGATTTGTTGATGCAAAGCTTAGTGCTAAAACAAAAAATTACTTGCGATGTTAACACATCTTTTTAAAAACTCTCTATTCTCAAGTCAATTTGAAGTTAGGAATATTTCAGATTCAATTTTTATCATTTTTTCTACGAAGATACAGTTTCTTGTTTTCAGTCATAAGTGAATGTTAAAACTATATTCATTAAGTTTGGATACAAAGGCAAGAATTCAGTGTAAAGGTTTTGGTTTTAGATGTATATTAAAAACAGTTTAAGAAACCATCCAAAACATTACGAATAGAGAGAAAAACAGGGGAAAAGATCCCAGCAGTATGAAGGCACAAGGAAGCAATGAGAAAGGCAGCAGAAATATACATATTAAGATGCTGAACCCATGTCTGGAGTGCTCAGTGACTGGGTGCTAACTGTACTTAATCTACAGAAAAGACTAAGCCTATAGTCTTTTCATTAGTTCTGGATCACTTGAGCTCCGTATAGCTTATTTATTTTTAGCATTATCAAAACAAATTGTTTAACCAATTTGTTGATTAAGGGCCTTCTTTATGCATAACACTGTGTAGAAGCTTCGAATGTTGATTGCATCTTCTGTGGAATTAACTGACATATTAATTCCTCCAGCTTAACTGAAATTCACTTTAAAACAAGAATTGAACACCAAAGACTTACAATTTTTAAAACTCCAAATAGTAACAATTTTACTTGTTTTAAGACTTACTGCTTTTACACAAAACTAGTCATTTATCCCTCTCAGGAGGTGGAAGGAGACCCAGAAATGATATTCCTGACCTAATTGTGATAAAAATTATACAGTACTGCAAAAGTGGGTCACCATTTTATCATTTACAAATCTAGGTCAGGCCAGCATTTTCCAACTAGTTTCTACTTGTATTATATGTACTATGCTACTAAGCATTTGCATTATTTAGGGAATAATCCAGTATATAAATCTGTCCTTGGTTAAATCTGCACCTCTGTATTATCAGTTTAATTCTACTTGTAAAATGAGGAGCTGGACTAAGTAGCCATTTGATCTCACTGGCTCCATTTTCAAAAATGTAGAGACCTTTTCTACTTAAACCTTTCCACTTAAAATTAAGGACTTTCATGGCTATGAGGAAAGGTACAGTTTGGTGGAGAAACACCTCAATTCTGTTCTCCCCTGGCAACATAGGTGGTCATTTGCACTTATTTTCATCTCATTGTCATGGTATCTATGATGTATTTGCTATGTTTGTGTTGCTTAGTTTCAGAGCGATTTTATAGACACCAGAGATCTAAATATAAAGCAACAAGGGGATCAAAGATGTTAATAGCAGAAAGCATATATAGAACGATGGTAAGCAGTAGACTTAAAAAAAAAAAAAATGAAGCAGTAAATAATTTCACATGTTCTTGATAATGTGATAAAAGTATTCCAAAGGGCAAAGTGCAAATCCTGTTATGAAGAAAAGTGTTCTGATGATGCAACCAGAAATAACAAACACTGATAAAAGGGAAAAACTTTTCAATATTTAGAGTCAAAATGTGGTATGAAGCCTGGCTGTTCCTAAGAATCACCTGAAGCTTTTAAAAACTATCGATGCCCAGAAATTTGGACTGAATTGGTTGGCCAACTGGTTTCTCAGAGCTCTTTCCACTTACACATGTTGTTTCTCTTGATCATAGCAGACAACACATGGAATTTACTTATTTAATAATGTCCCTCAGTGGACTGTGAAGTCCTTAATGACACTGAGCATATTTTACATGACTGTTTCCCCAGATGTGCAATCATTTGAGTACTAACTCTAGCTGCCATTGTGCTGTAGATATTAAAAGACCTGGTCTCTACTTCAGAAAACTCCAGCTAGTGAGGGAAGAAATACGGGCAACAATGTATTGCTGTTTTCTGTGGTAAGTGCTATGGCTGGAAGTACACTGGAGGTATATACATGGACTATGGGTACCCAAATGGAGACATAGGAGAAGAAAATAGAAGGGGCAGGGAAGGATTTTTGGGAAGAGATGAAATTTGAGATAAATCTTGATGGCTATTAAGAGGGAGAACAAGGCATTCCGAAGTTCTTAAAAGTTTAAACACTGTTAATCTTAAACACAGTATCTGTTTTGCTTTTAGCTAATTCATAAGACACTAAGATGATGAAAATAGATCTTTGACTTGTACTATAAGTAGAATAATTAAACTTAATTAGGAAGATATGTAAGAATTAAGAGTGACAGTTTCTAGGGGCACCTGGCTAGCTCAGTCATTAGAACATGTGACTCTTGCTGCAGGTAGAGATCACTTAAGAAAAGAAAGAGTAACAGTCTGTATTTTTTTAAATTGAAAAAGGAATCAAATTCTCTAAGTTAAGTAACAGTTTTCTAATGACACTCTTTAAGAGCAAATGTACTCATCGGATTGTGTGGTAGGTAGACAAAGAAGCTTCAGTATATTCTTGGCTAAGGAAGGAATAACCTAATAGACTGCCATTTTCTAAGTTCTCCAGGAAAGACGCTGTGACTTAAGCCCCATCTATAATCAAAGTAGTTGGGCTAAAGCAAGAAACAATGAGTTTTCGATTAAATGTCTAAGGGTTTAGTGTTGTACCGGGTTCTGCAGGAACCTCTGGAAACATAAGCTCAGTAACTTTCAACCCACAATAGCTTTTTTGGGGGGGTCATGGTTGCTTTTCATACTATCATCAAAGGCATGCATCCTTTCCCCAGAAATATGCTCATAAATGCAACATTTGGCCTGTGGATTTCATTAAGTTCACCAATGTACAGGCTGTTGGCATTTACGATAACAAAGGTAAAAGGGCTTCAGACAGCTTGGGAGATTTCACTATTACTACTACTACATCAGTCCTCTGGCCATGCTGGCTTTACCTTTTTTCTCTGCCTGGAGACGTAGGCATTTCTTTTGAAAACTTTTCATGACTCATTTTAATTTTTCCTAAGAGGCCCAAACTATCAAAGGAATCTGCAATAACACAAAATAATACAACCTTAAAAATGTGTGGGGAAGGAAGGTCCGAGGCCAGACACCTCAAGTACATTCCTAGAAGAAAAACCACTTCCGCAGAGATCGCCAATGATTAAAATCTATAGTTTGTAAAGCAGGAAGAGCCTGAAAGGTCACTAACTCAACAGGAGAAAATTAAGATGTGGAACTTGGGGTTTACAACGACAACAATGAAACACCTGGGCCAGGTCCGCAGAGGCATCAGAGGACGCGAAATAACAGGCGCAAACTCAAGAAGCTCCATGCCTTCTAGGGTCAATGACCATAAAGGGTCTGTATAAACGACTGCGTTAAGCCAACCAGCGCATTTCTTCGAAACAAGCCAGAAAGGGGAACTGTGCGGGAGGCGCTAGGACCTGCGACCGCGGGGTCTCTCTTGGGCGGTGGGCCCTAGTTCTCCCTGGCCGGGCGTGCAGGAGCCACATGGTTCCCGAGCCTGAGCATCTTCCGAGCCCCGGAAGAATCAAGCTAGTGACAGGGCTCCCTGGCCCGCGCACCCAGAGCCACCGCCCAACCTTCCAGCCCTGGCTCGCGCCCACAGCCCCTTCACAAAGCTAGGCTGAGACCCCACCGCCCCAATTCTTACCATAGTGAGGCCGGCGAAGCCCCAGCCACATCACCCTTCCGGGCCGAGGGCGGAAGAGGCGTGCACGCCCCGCCTGCCCTTTTCCCTCCCTCCCCGCGTCCGGTTGGGCCTGTCCGGGTACTTCCTCCCGAGCCGCGCGACCCGGACACTAGGATAGGCTCCTCACAACCGGAAAAGGCAGGAGCTAAAAGACGTCAGGCGCCTCTGCGGAAGTGGACGTCGCTCTCATTGGCTGCGGGACGTTTGTCTGTGGGAGCGGGCCTTTTGGAGGAGACCGGAAGTGGAGGAACTGAGAGGTAGGGTCCGGAAATGTGAGCTGCGTATTTTAGTAATAGTAAACTAGTAATAGTAATAGTCCTTTGTTTTGTCCTTTTTTTTTTTTTTTTTTGCTTTTCTTTCTTACTTTTTTTTTTTTTTTTTTTTTTAGTTCCCTATTATTTCCCTCTAGAACTCCTCGGTACATGATTTTTCCCAGCTCGGATCCCCCTCATTGTGTAAGCTCCTGGACCTTTCGTTTATGCACTCTCGGGGGACGCCTGGTTTCTCTAAATTAACGGGCAGGGTGTGCACCTGCTACGCCGCCTGTTCAGTTTCTTCCTTTGCACCTGAGGGATTCTTTAGACTGCAGAGTGCCTTTGAAGTGCCCTGTAATGGTTGTGGAAGTAGGAAGACACTTGAATCCAGAGAGTTGTGTTGACTATGCTGTTGGACACTTTTCTGACGCTACCCTTCTCTCTCTCCCCTAATCCCTCGCTCTTTGTAAACTGTCCATGGGTTTCACTTGGGGCCTGAAGCGTACTAGGCCCTTTGGGGTAAGGGAAGAACTTTCAGTTGTAACAAGTGGAAAGAAACTGCCCTTTTCTGAGTTGAGTGGTTGCATAGGTATTCTAGAGAAGCGGTCCATCAGCAAGAGGAATCACATGCCAACTTTCTCTTTTAATCAGTGGTATTATTTAGCTTCTTTTAGTTTTGATAATCCCATTAGATGAGGCTTTATTTTCCACCCGATTTTGTCTTTGCGTAGTCCGAATGGAGAAACAGGTGTTTTGACTTAAGTTCGCATAGTTTTTGGGAACTTAATATAAGGTTTTTGAATTAAAGTTGTATTGCTGTTTTACCACTAGTCAGTCTCCCTCACTCCCCCCCTTTTTACATTGTATCTAGTGTTAATAACGTTAATGGTTTCCTTTTGTATGATTTCCTTTTTAAAAATTCATTGGTGGTCACGTACTTAACTGCTTGTTTTCTCTAATCCTCAACTAGCCTCCATAGTTTAAGATTAAGGCTCTTTGTGTTCTAGTGTTTGTCTTTTTCCTCCTTCTCCCCCCTCTTTTTGTGTTCTAGTATTTGTCTTTGTCCTTCTTCTCCCCCCTATTTTATATTTTTTTGCTGTGGCTCTTAGATTAAGACTCATGTTTGACCTGAATGTTACTTCTTTTACTTTAAGAACTGCTTCTCTCAACCTTTCTCCATTTCTAACCCCATTTATTGCTCGTCTGAACAAAAATCCTGTAGGGATTTTATGTTCCAAATCCCATTTTCTCTTTTTCTGTTCTTTCTTGAGATCTTTCCAGCATGACTTTTGCTCCCACCCTTCCCTCAAATCCTCTTCTTAATGTCATTAGTGGTCTCCAGGTGTTGATTATTCCATCTTCTTTCCTATTTGAGCTATCAGCAACCTTTGACTCAGTTAATCACTTCCTTTTTCAAGATGTATTTTCTTCATTCCCAGGACATCACACTCTATTGGTTCTCCTTCTCCCTCGTTGGTTCCTTCTGTCTTCCTTCTGTTCTTCCTGATCTCTTATTGTTGAGTGTTCCAGGGCTCAATCTTTGATTCTCTTATTCTCTTCTTTTCCTCTTTCTACACTTCCTTTTGATTATATCAAGTGTTAATGACTTTAAATAACCATCTGTATACTGAAGACTCCAGAATTCATATTCTTAGTTCCTTCTCTTTCTGAAAGCCAGATGTTAATATTAGAGGAAACTGGGTGAGATGTATATGGGAGCTCTGTGTTATCTATGCAGCTTCCCTGTAAATTCAGTATTACTCCAGAATAAAAAGTTTATCAGAAGGAATGTTGCTTATTTGCTTAAAAACATTTTATGACTTCTCATTTGATTCACAATAAAAGCTGACATCCTTACATTGGCCTACAAAACTCTGCATGATCTGGTTTCCTATTACCTCCCTACTTCAGCCCTTTGTATGCTCTCCCTTCACTCTGTCTCAGCCATACTGGCTTCCTTGTTTCTTAAATACTTTAAGCCTACTTCTGCCTTAGGGCCTTTGCGCTGGCTGCTTCATCTGCTTGGAATGCTTTTTCCCAGACATCCACACAACTGATCTTTATGTATGTGCTCAGGTATCACCTTTTCAGTAAAGCCTACCTCAACCTATTTAAAATTGCAGCTTTGCAACTATCCCTGTTTCCCTCACTGGCCTCTGTACTCCCAGCTTTCTCTATCCTGTCTTCTCCTTTTACTCTAGCACTTGCCACCATACTATATGTTTTACATATTTATTATGTGGTTTTTTTCATTGTTGGCCTCCTATTAAAATATCAGTTTTAAAAAGGAAAGAGCTGTTATCTGTGTTGTTTCCTTGTGCCAAGTTCTAAAGCACTGTCTGAAGCATAGAAGTGCACATGTTTTGGTTGAATGAATGAACTTGACTGGGTATTTGAATTTAGCCATCCTTGATTTGCAGTCATTGTGAAACATTGAATTGTTTATCCTTTTCAGGTATTTGCTGTTTCTTGCCTCCAAGCCTTTGCTCATGCAGGGTCTTCTGCATGGAATGCCTTTTCGTATCTCTTTCCTTTTCACCTTTTAAGATTCGTATCAGGTGTAACTCAGGGAAGCCTTCCCCGAGATGTCAGGCTGGCTTACATGAACGCTTGAGAGTAGGTACCACCCTGCCTCTGCACTTTGCAAGCTTGTAAAATAATCATGTTGGGGTGTTTTTATCTCACTAGAGAGGTGGAAATGTGTCTTCCTCATTCTGAGGATATCAAAGCCTGGTACGTAGGAAGCAGTTGGTGAATGTTTTAATGCATTAATGGCATGACCAAAGTCACTCAGCTATGAAGCACTAGAGTTTTGATTTCAGGCTGAGTCTTTTGAGTATAAAATCGATGGTATATTTGCTATACCTTGTTTTCTAGGAAAAAGGTGGCTGTCCTTAAAATAATAGAAGGATAGTTTTTGTACAGGTAGGAGGTAGTTAATGCATTTTATAGTCCAGGGCAGTTTGTTCCTTGTCATTTGTGAAGCTGCCAGTGCTGATGAGAACATGAGTTGTGCTTTTTTTGGTAAGACATTGGCTGAAATAGATGAACAGAGGGTTCTTATAGTCAGCAGTTTTTAATGTTGATGAGACGGGGCTCTTTTGGAAGAACACCCTTGAGACTTTTGTTGCCTCAAAGGGGAAATCCGTGCTAGAATTCCAAACTGCTCATGAGGCATCCATGCTTTTGCTAGACGCCAGTACTGCTAATAGCTTTACATTAAACCTTTGGTTGTGTGCCATTGGGAAATCCCAGGCTATTTTCAAGATATTGCAAAGATTTTTCTCACAATGATATGGAAATTTGTTGTTAAGGTTGAGTTAAAGATAATTAGTTTGTTAAAATAATTTCTGATACTTGGCAGAAAAATTAGGTAAAGTAATTTTCTATTTAAAACACTGCATAATTGTAGATAATGAACCAGACTTCTAACTACCTTTGATGGTAAACAATCTGAATTTAAACCGTCCTCTGAATATTATCATCGTTGTAGTCCGTAAACCAGTGTTTTTGTAATGTTGCATACCTTTAGGACTAACAGAAAAGGAAATAATTTAACTCTATAAATTCTGAAAAGGCTTCAGCAGCTTTCAACCCCAACGGTGGGGTTGAAAATGATGATTAGGTTTGGGATTAAGTAATCAAAAATAACTATTCCTAAGTTTGTGCCTTGTTTCTTTGAACTTTACTAACCCTGTAAAAGTGTCCAGAATGTTGAAATAAGCAAGAAAGCCAATCTGGTCTTTGAGAGGATGCTGTTGAATAAAGAAAGACCTTGGTCAATTGGAACAGAAGCAAGTGGCTGCTAAGAAATAAGATGCAGCCATTGTTGAGGAGACTCATCAAAGTCTTGACAGTATAAATATTGACATGCTGAGATATGTCAATATTTACAATGGAATTTGGAAGTTGCCAAGTTCCTGTTTAAGAAATGTGACCCTAACATTGAACACAGTATATCAATAAATAAGGAACATGTCCAATGAACAGCTGCTCAGAGAAAGTAGGGTAACATCTGTCTAAACTTTGGAGCACTTAAAGTTGAATTTTAAAAAATTATTGACAGATCTTTGGTAATTTGTAGGTAGGTGCTTATATAACATAGTATACTAATATACTTGCATATGTGGGCTTAACGTGCTTTTAAAAAAATGATAGCATGGTTGCAATTTATAATTACTTGTGCAATGATACTCCTCTATGAATGAACAAAAAAACTCTTGCCTTAATCCTGTGTTTAGGAATCAACCTCATCATTTTATATATTATTCTTACAAAAATTGGCTCAACTCAAGACTTAGATATTACTTTGGGGAACCAAAAGTTTATGCTTTGAGAATTTAGCAATAGAGAAAACATAATAAGTTAGTGAAGTTAAAATGTGATGAGAAGATTTGTTCTGAGTATTTGACAGCTATATCTTAGAAGAAAATGAGTGGATTAAAGAGCAAGTAAAGTTGATATGTTTGGTTGAATATCACAGATTACCACTCTTAATTCCCGTATGAATATAGAGCGTTTGATGCAAAGTAAAGACACATTTGAAGCTTTTTTATCAAGTCACTGGAACCATACAGTCTTAATAACATCTGTTTTGCAGACGTCTAGAAGAAGGTTAAGCTAAGCATTCTTTGAGTGATCGTCCTGAAACAGTCCTAGAAGAGCATAAACCAGGAGCATCAGGACTAGTCCTCTCATTGCTTTTCTTTTCTAATAACAGAGACTGATGGCTTTTATATAGTAATCTAATTGTTTAACCACATCACACTCCTAAATTTGTATTGTGAAGAATGGATTCAAAGTCTAGTTGAGGTCATATATTCTGCCAGGTGCTACATTTATTTCTACAAATATCTTAAAAACATGAAAAAACAAATTGTATTAGAGGTTCATAAAAAGCTTTTAATGTATTTTTTTGAGTATATTAAAGGTGGAAGAGAAAGAAACAATTTTAAAATTTAAATTGATTGGATCCCTCTTTTAGAGCACGTTTGCCAATATTTTGAGGTAGGCTGTTGAGTTTTAAGGAGAAAACATTAACTTATTAATTAATGATTTTTAAACTTGGAAAACATTTTTTTGCCATGTAACCAAGACTTGAAACTTTGTTTTGAATAGACATTTTTTTTCCCCCTAGAATCATTAGGGTCTTCTGGAAAAATATTCACCAGTTGTCTTCTTGTCTGTCTTCAACGGTTGAACCAACTGTTACCAGTTATTTATCATGTAGTGATAAAGTTGCCCGGTACTTTGAAATGTTTTAGGATTGATGAGAGTGTAAGCATATTAAGTAGAAAATGTGAAATTTCCTGTTTCGTGTTGAATATTATGAGTTTAATATAGTGTTTCCCAAAGTTTGGTACTCATGGCACCGATGGAATACACACATTGCTGACTTACAACTGTTTTGCAGGTACTATGAGATAATCGAGGTTTAGAGAATTAAATAATTTGCTGAAGTCCAGACAACCAAGGAGTGAGATTCATACAGAAGTCTGACTGATTCCAAAACCTGCAACAAAGTAGCTTAAACAGAAAGGAACTTCTTGGCCTCATACCTAAAACATCTGTGGTTGGATCTAGATTCTGGTATTGCTGGAATCAGATCTGAGCTGCTACCCACAGCTCAGTTTCACTTTCTGCTGTTGGTTTTGTTGTCAGCAGCTTCAGGCTCACAGTGTTAGAGCATCAAATCCAGTAGAGAAGAAGTGTTGAAATTAGGCTTCACTGGTCCTAGTTGTCCTAACTTGAATCAAGTGCTCATCTCTGAGTCAGTCAACAGTGCATTACATACCAGTATTTCAGGTGTAATGCTTATCAGATAAAGAGTCGACACTGAGCTCAATATTTCTTAAATAGGCTCCTAAGTTTTGAAGTATTGAATTATATATTTAAGTTATATATTTAAGAATAAATTTCTAATAGGTGACTTTGTCTCTTTTTACAAAGGTACTCTATAGCAATATAATCAGCCTGATGGTCAAATAATACTTAGCGAACTATTTTCTTTTTATTCATTTTATTGTAGAAAATTTCAAATATATATAAAGGTAGCGAGAACATAGTGGACTCCTGTGTACCTATCACCATCACAATTATCAGCTGGTGAATGTTTTGCTTTTATCTTGAAACGTTCTCCCGCGAGAGTCCAAAATACTTTCAGGAATGGCTGAAAATGACTTAGAGTCAAAAATTACAGCATGGGAAATAAATAGTAATTATTCGTCCAATTTGGAATGTGTTGTTTATAACTTACTGTCATTCAAACAATGTGAAATTGCCATTTTTTAGGCTAAACATTGTTAAATACCAGCAATTTCACATAGTTCCTAAATATTTTTGAGCGGCTGAATTAGGTAGTGTCACCAGTTGAGGATATGTTATAGGGTTTTTTTTTTTTTTTTTTCCGGAATTAACTCTCATTTGTACCCCAATCTTATCATTCGTCCCCCTGTTTGCCATTAGAAATAGGCAGATAAATGGGTACAGTTGTAAGGAAATGGTGGGTTTGTGGGTAGGGGAAAAAGTATAGTGCAAGTTCTGTGTCTCTTCCATACAAGTGTTTTTAGTTACATTTCGGTTCCCAGCAGCACATTTTTCAAGTAGAAAAGACTGTATATACACTTTACTGATGGTATTTCACTCTTCTGAAATTAAAATGCAGGAGAGGTGTCAAAATTTTACGGCTTAAGAAATCATAATTACTAAATTCTTAAGAAAGACTGTTTAGTTAATTCTGTATTTCAGGTATTATCTTATCTCTTCCGTTCTGTTAAGTGTATTCTCACAGGAAACTCTGCAATTAGGACTGAAGTGTGAAAGTTTAGAAAGTTTCCAAAATGATAAGTATGCTCTCATCCTTTCTGCCAAGTTTATTTGTAATTAAGAGTGTCCATTTGATGAATAGAAAGGAAGTCCTGGAACTTTGGGTCCAATTTTCAGGGCATTTTGGATCTAGGTGTTAGATTTTATGTGGGAAATTTAGTCAAGCTCTTTTATTGTTTTAAAATACTTAGTTCATTGGGTAAAGAAAAAAGAAAGGAGAGGAAGTGAACTTTAAATGAATCACTGAAACTAATGATTATTAATGGTATTTGTAAAAGATGAGTAGAGGAAATGAGCAGTAATACGATATTGGAATGGCAGCAGCTGGCATTCCACAGTCATAAGAGGTAATTGAGAATGGACTATGACCATGGCAAAGATGCCTTAATTTTTAGACTAATTTTATAGTTCTGGTGCTTTATTCCTGAAGCATCAGACTGTTAATTTGACATCTAACTTGAACATTATCGGTATTTTACAAGTTTTTGAACAAGATTATGTCTACAGTCCTAACTATATTTTACTCTTAGTTTGGGTAACCATCCATCCTAGTTTGCTTGAGGTTGGGAGGTTTCCTGGACATGGGACTTGCAGTGTTGAAACCAAGAAAATCTCAGGGAAACCTGGACAGCTGGTTACCTTACTTTCATTTCTAAATTAATAGAATGGAGGTAATATTGACATGATGAGAAAATTATTTAATAATATTATAAATTCTTTACCCTTAAAGTTTAGATAATGGGAACTCGAGAATAGTCTTTGAAGAAGGCATTTCTTCTATAGAAAACTTGATATTTTTGTTTAATTGCTTTGGAAATTTAAAGGTAAATTGATTTTGTGGTCATGTAAGAAAAAAAAAATTAACCCTTCAGACAGATAGATAACTCCAACCAGCAAGTTGTCATGCTATTAATGAAAATGATAGGGAAAAAAATAATGAAAATGCTAGGAATCAATTATTAATTAAGAAAAGTTTTCAGTATGAGAATTCTGGTAAGATAAACATTAGTATTTTTTTTTAAAAGCATTGATTATTAAACAAATAGGAAAATCGTCATTTTCTTTGCTCTTAGTTTTCTGAATTGTGTGATGTTTGTCTTATTAAAAGTAAATAGCCCAAAAAGTGGTTGTCGCATAAGACTTTCTTCCCTTTTTATCTAGCAATACATATGGTCCTACCCTTGAATTTTTATAATATGATAGAACTTTAAAAAATTTATCACCATGCTTTTGATTTACAATTTACATTTTTTTTCTTTTCTTCCTTTTTTTTTAATAAGGTTAAACAAAATAATATGATTGAGAATCTAATTATAGGCTTAACAGCCTGTGTTGTGTGCTAGTCTTTATTCTGAATTCACTTTAGGTATCGGCCTACTTTTCTGAACAAGGGGGCACTTAAGTTAATTGCTTCATTAGAAACATGCATTTAGTCCTTTCTGATCTGTAAGTACAACTCCTTGGCATAGCTGCAGAAGTTTGAACACCTGCAGCCCAAGCAGCTTGAAAAGAAGCCGTAACTTAACTATAAAGGAAAATAAAAGAAGCTCAAGTTCAAAATGGTGTTATCAATGATATAGTGTTGTCACTAACTTGAGCTGACCTAAGAGAGTTGGCTTCTGCACTGCTCCTTATCAGCATCCAAAAGGGCATACAAAATTCTTTGTAAACTAATTTAAAAAGCGTCTTGTTTATTCAGAGGCAACTGTGAATGGTATTTGTTCAGAGCGTAGATCACATCAACTGCATACCAGCCAACAACTTATTTCTCTTCTAAGAAGGAAGCCAAGTATCAAAGACACAAAGTACTAAAGATAAGCTTCTCAATTCTCAACTGTTCTGAGCTCTCAATAAAGCTACTGATGTACAAATTGGGGTGGGACTCAACTGTCTCCACCTGCAGGCTTGTCTTAGATCCTTGGCTCTGGCTGGGAGAGGTGCTGATACTAGTGCGACCTTTAGTGCCCTTAGAAAACAAAACACACGCTTTCTTATGGCCCTAATCAATCAGTCCCTCTAAAGAGGATTCCACCCCTTTCTTCAAGTATTCTTGGGGCAGAAAAACTATGGCTGACTATTCCCATTTACAGGGCTGCTGAAAGCAAAGACATCATTGGTTTGCTCTTAGGATTCTTGAAAGACATGGCAAGTCATCCTTTTTCCTATTTTGTGGTTGGTTCTTAGATATTTTGTATTTGATACTTAATGAGGGGGTGACTTAAGTAAGTAGAAGAATGAATTTCATTCAGAAGTGGTTCAAATAATATATTATTAGGAAATTAAAACTGAGTTGATACAGAGAAAACATTGGAGGCTGCTGAGGCACAAAGTTTCTAGGATACTGAGTGGTCACATTCAGGCTATTGATGTTAAGTGCTTAAACATGACTCACAGGTAGCATCCAAAGTTTCAAATCTGAGTTTTAGTAAAACGATGGCATCTTTAAAATAATACAATTTAATTTTAGCTATAAGTACCTCGAGTTGATCAGAAACTGGAAAATATTTAAAACGTAAATAATTCAAAGACATTGTTAAGACTAATCTGACCCCCCGGGGCGCCTGGGTGGCTCAGTCCTTAAGCGTCTGCCTTCGGCTCAGGGCGTGATTCCGGCGTTCTGGAATTGAGCCCCACGTCAGGCTCTTCCGCTGGGAGCCTGCTTCTTCCTCTCCCACTCCCCCTGCTTGTGTTCCCTCTCTCGCTGCCTGTCTCTCTCTCTGTCAAATAAATAAATAAAATCTTAAAAAAAAAAAAAGACTAATCTGACCCCGAAATGTCTTTTTTACATTACTGAGATTAAAGCCCTTTGTGTCATTGAGTGAAGCATCTGGAATATTGAATTTTAAACTACCTTGTATAATTAGCAGTTTGTCACTTATTTCAAATATGAAAAATAGCAGTGAAACCCATTGCTGTTTTAGAGTAATTCTAAGTGCTGAGTTTTCCTGTCACAAAGTTACATTAATTGCTAACAATAGCCATGCTTCTGGAGGCACATTTAAGAAGAAATAACCTGTGCAAGTGTATCTGTGTGTTTGTATATAAATTCCAGAGAGGCAAAAAGTGGCCTTCATAAGTAGTTTCTATTACCCTCCCCCTCCTAAGCTGTGGGCTTGGGGCCTATTAGAATTATGTAAGTCTCTAACTATGTGTCTTTTTCAATGATTGGTATAGAAAAATAGTAATACACATTTTCCAGTAATTTTCAAATTTAAGGATTACAGAGCATGTGGGTAATTAACTGCATGTTAAGTGTTTTGACTGATTTAAAAGAAACTATTCACAAATGGATAACGCATTTCAGAAGTAAGCCTACTGAGGCAAAAAAAGACCTCAATGTAGGAAAAATTTATGACTAAATGAAATATTTAAAAATAATTACATTTTTTCAGTGGTTATGATGTAGTCAAACCTACAAATTTACATAGTTTTAACACGTAAACATGCTTAATTGATGTGGCTACAAGTATGGTTATTTTAGATTTATTTATTTATTTGTTTATTTATTTGACAGAGATAGAGACAGCCAGAGAGAGAGGGAACACAAGCAGCGGGAGTGGGAGAGGAAGAAGCAGGCTCATAGCAGAGGAGTCCGATGTGGGGCTTGATCCCATAACGCCAGGATCACGCCCTGAGCCGAAGGCAGATACTTAACGACTGCGCCACCCAGGCGCCCCCAAGTATGGTGATTTTAAAACTTTATGTCTTTTACTGGGAAGAATAATAAACAGTCTTCTGAGCACACTTTAGGTAGAAGTTAGAATTATTGTTAATTTACCAATTTGGAGGTATCTTACAGTCTTAATTTTAGACATTTTTTTCTTTTATTCTGGAAATCGCCCTGCTTCCTTGTGCTTTTTGCTGTAAGATAGAATAGCTCTAGCATTCTGTAATTAAGCATCCCTCCCACTCCCAGAAGATAGAGATCTGTAGTATGTTAGTTTTGTTTTGTGAAGAGCTGACAAAGTGAGTTGTTTTTATTTTCATATTCAATTGTGTGAAGAGCTGACAAAGTGAGTTTTTTGCATTCAGTTGTTTTTATTTTCATATTCAGTTGTTAATTGAGAAAAAGAATATGCTTTATTTATGAAAATGTAATAGCTTTAAATTGAGAAAGCAAATTAAAACTGATTTAAAAATTTGCTCTGTTAAAACTTATTAATCAGTTGTCAGTGAATTGCCAATTAATAATTTACTTTTGGAATTTTATAGCATATTATATATATATATATATATATACTGGTCATAAAAATTGAAGCAGTTTTATACTCTTCTCCCTAAATAAAAGATTAAAGAGTTTTTTTAGCCTTTTCAGGATTATCTAGGAAGAGATTCATGCTCTGTGATTAAAGAATAGTTTTCTCTAGTTTTCCATCTTTGGAAGTTTGTGCTTTGTTCCTGGTTTTGACTTTTTGTAATGGTTTTTTTTTGCATGTTTGTAATTTTTAGGGTATTTTTGTTTTGCATGTTAGCTTCTACAGCTTAAGCATCTCTTAATGACGTGCACATGGTCAAGGGATATTCCAGTATTAGAAAAAATATAGTTACTTTCTTTGAACCAAATATGTGTTGTACCACAGTTTGGTAAGTTTGAGGTCAGTCTGGGCAAATGTTTTTGAATTCATCGAAGAAGAACCTCTAATCATTAGAAATGAAAGTGTGATCAGTAAGAAAAGTCTTTACTCTTCATATTGTTGGGTATAGTAATTTTTTTCAGCGTTCAACTTGGGTAACTCATTTGCCATTTATGGACCTCTGTTTTTCTTATCTGTAAAAATTATAGATCAGTATTGAATAGAACTGTGATTTACTGAGTTGTGGTTGGCTAACTATTACATGTTTTCTTTGTTTTACTTATTTCCTTGGTGCTTTGTGTAGCTAAGAGAACAATATACAAAACATCGCTATTTGATAGTCACAGTTTCTTGCAAAAATATTAATTTTATTCTTTTACAACAGGTGACCAGAAATGGAGAGAAAAGTAAGCAGAATCTGTCTTGCTTCCGAACCTGACATAATTCATTTTCTACAAGTGGCTTGGGAGAAAACACTAGGATCTGGTTTTGTTATTACACTTACTGATGGTCAGTCAGCGTGGACCGGGACAGGTAATATTCACAGCAAATTTTTTAAAAGTAAAATTTCGGTAATGTGCTGTTCTTCAGTCCTCAGTGACACTTCAAATTAAGGTATTTCTTTAGTAGATTCTGGGTAAAATTAACATGATTGCTGTACTTGTTACTGCTGTCTAATTTACACATAGATTTATAATATTTAATGCCAGTTTCTATAATTAATAGAAGGATAGAGAAAGAAGCATGCGCCCCAGCAAATTCTGGTTACTAGTTGAGTCTTAGTACTTGGGGTTGGTCAGGGTTTTTAAATGATCTCTTTATACAAAACATAAATAGTACTTTATACATGTATTTTTTTTCAGGACCCCAGGGAAATATTGGGAGGCATAAGGAGGTGGGTTGGCTGGGCCAAGGGATTGTGTTAGCTTGGTGGAGTGCGGTACTGGTGATTTTCTTTTTATTTTATACACTTATATTGTTTGAATTATTTTCTAGTGAACAGGTATTACATTTGTAGCAAAAACAAAACGGTACTAGAGATTTTATAAACCAAGGTTCAAACCCTCATGTGGGATTTTGGCTATTATTTCATGAAATAGACTAAATTTTTTGCGTCTTCGGCAGTGATCTTTTAAAAAGTCTAATGGCCCTGAAATTATTTATGGAACATGGCAGGTATAAAGTGAAAATATATAGAATTATGTTTTGCTCATATAGTGAAGTTTCCATACTCTTCTAAAGTATTTTTTCAAAGATTTGAGAAACTATTTCTACAAAGATTTGAAAAACTATTTCTACAGTTATGCAACAGTCATTTCTAGAGTTATGTTATAAATAATGTTTTAGGCAAAATAATTCTCTCATGTGAATTTACATACCATTTATATATTCTATTAATTTAGAAATCTTTCCCTAAAACTTGTTACTGTAATTATTATATCTTTTAAAATTACATGGTGAAGTTTTGTTTCTTTCTTGGATGTTACAAATGCTGTTACACAGTACAGTCAAACTGAATTTAAACTTGCAGGGTTTTTTAAAAAAACTCTTCTTTTATGACAGAGAGCAAGGAATGCTGATGTAAGTATTAATAAAGTAAAGTAATTTCAAGGAAAATGTTTGCAGTACCTATTATGGTATCTATTAAAGCTGTAAACTTCTGTGTAAGAGAAAACAGTTTTTGCTTGGTTGTTGCCATGTAGGAGTGGAAGAGAATTTTTCAGGTTAGCTCTGTGTATGCTAGTGTACCCAGGTGGCAATAGCTCTGTTTTGGAAGAGGGGGTGCACAGGGCTGAAGATAATGGCAGTAGGTTAATGCCATTGGCTGGAGAGAAGAGCAGTTTCAACCGAACAGCCCAGGAGGCAGGTCCTAAGTGAAGTGGTTGCTCGTATGTAAGGAATACTGTTACTTATAACTTAGATGTTCCCGACTGACAAATGGCTTATTGTGTATAATGAATTATGATTAGACAGATGACCCTGAGATACTTTAAAAGCCTTAATTACCAAAGAAAATATTACATTCTAAGTTAGTAAACCTCATTCACCAAAGCAAAGAACAATAATATGTTGTTTAAATTTTTTTTTTTTATCATTAAGGATTGGGAATAAAAGAATATACTGATTAACTCTTAAATCTTGATTTAACCAGAAATTTAAGCTGAATTTACATTTATGGAACAATTTGTGTATGTCATAAAAAATGTGCTGGCAGTGGTTCTTAATATTATTATTATCAATATTGTTTTCCTAGATTCGTTAGGAGCAAGGAATGCATCTGATTTGTCTGTCACTCATTTTTTATAAGTATCTAGACCAGTGCCTGGGACCTATATGCTCAACAGATATTCTTTGAAAGGATGCCTCAAATATATAAAACATCCTAGGAAAAAAGAAAGTGAACCATTTATTTTAGAATTAGAACTCCAGTGTCATATTTATTTCTTGTTGGCATTGGTCAGAAATATAGTATGCTTTGCCATTTGTTTTTTAGCTACTGAATAGTGTGAGAAAAATGTTATAGAAGACTTCCATATCCTTTGTTGTATTATTAAAATTTGGCTTGCTTACTAACCAGGCTTTCAAACAGCAAATTTTATAGTGTACCATATATGGTGGTTTTATTTTCAAAGATACTAAAGTTTTGAATTTCACAAATGCTTTATATATCTTTCATTATTCATTTCTATTTTCTTGTATAAATTTCAGGGACAAAATATCAAACCAAATAATATAACATTGTTTCCATGGTTAGTTGAGGCTTACTACATGAGTATGATTTGGTTTGGCACTTTATAGATAGACAATAACATGATTAAGAACATTGAAACAATTACATAATTGAAAAATGAAAATGGATTTCCTTCCTATACCTCATCCTGTTTTTTTGTACAACTTTTTGATTGCTGCAACCTTCAATTTGGATAATTTTTTTTCTCTTTTCATTTGAGTAAAATTAAAAGGATGTGGGGTTCCTTTTAATCTCCCACACACTAAATTCACTGATTTCTTTTCCATTAGTAATGTTTTATCTAATGAATGTTTTGAGGTCTAATTATCATGTGGTCTATCATCACTTCAACATTATAGAGAATTGTATCACAGAGTTAAGTCACAAAGTAGGTTAAGGATTGATGACTGTTATGTGACCTTTATAAGTTTTATCAGTCAGCAGTAAGAATCTTGTATCACCCATCTCTGGAGTAGTTCATTGAAAAGTATACTTTATCAATAAATTTATTATCAAGTAATTATATTCATTTATATTTGTTCTAAACATTGATATTTGGTGACCTATATGGAGATTATGTGACAGAGTTCAGGGGAAAAAGGATTTTTAATAAATGCAATAAAGGAGGTCCATGATGTGATACCAACAAGATCTCTAATGGGATGATAAGGCTGTCTTCAAAGCACCAACACGAACTTAGGCTATGCACAGTCTTCCATTCATTATCCATAAAGACCCAAAAGAAAAAAATCTTCTTTCCTTACTTACATCTTCATCTACCCACAAATAGTGTTAAAATGATGCTTTCTTGGATCCTATGTGTCTGAGAATAATTCCTTGGTTTTGGTCATGTTGGCCTGCTCACTTTTTATGCTATTATTATGTGGTTCAGCTGTATCCTTGCTGAATTTTATTATTTCCATGGCTTTTTATTTCTGGTCACCAAAGTTTTTGGAGCAGTGAATGCTTACAGCTGTGCTTCTTCCAGATGTTCTTAGCACAAAATTCAAAACTGGTGACCAAGTTGTTTTTCTAGGACTGAAGTTCTAAATAGACAGTAAAAATTTCACATTTACTGTTAATGGAAATATTCTAGTAAATTTTTTTTCTTAATTTTTTTCTCACAGTTTTTAAAGGGGAAGTATAAACAGAAAAATTTTTTTCATGTTTTTTTTCTCTCTCAAAAATGAAATATTCCATAATAATAGAACAGCGTTCACAGATGGGGTAACGTAAGAGAATATCTAAGATGTCAGCACTTGAATTAGGCTGCATGAGGCTGGAATTTCTGTCTTAAACTTTTGTATCCTTGGTGCCTAGAATAGTACCTAGCACATAGTACGTGCTGAGTAAGCATTGTTTTAAATAAGTGAATCGAACCAATAAATTCTATAAAATATTTTCAGATATGTATCTTTTCGTTTTAATGTCATATAGAATGCTTTTCAAGGGATGTTTTTTCAATAGGCATACTTTATTTCTTGTGTGTTTTCATTCATTCTTTCTTTTTTTTAAAAGATTTTATTTATTTATTTGAGAGAGAGCATGAGTAGCAAGGAGAGGGAGAAACAGACTCCCCACTAAGCAGGGAGCCAAACTCAGGGCTTGATCCCAGATCCCCAGAATCATGACCTGAGCCAAAGGCAGATGCTTAACCCACTGAACCAACCCAGGCGCCCTCTTTTGTGTTTTCTGTAGTTGGATTAAACATGGTTCTACAGATTTATTTCCTATTTCTCTGTGAAATATTTTCTCTTCTTAGGTATTTATAACTCTTCAAAATTACCCAACACAAAATACAAAATTATTCCTTAACTAGGAAGCATTAGTTTTCTTATTTTTGTTTTTGTTTGTTTCTTTTCTTTTTTTTTTTTTTTTTAGAGGGGCTAATAGGGTAACTGAAAGATAATAGATTTGATAAATAGATTTGATAGTGGTGAGCATCTTAAATATGCATCTGCTTCAGAGACAGAGAAAATATATGAAAGGATTTTAGAAGCTGTAAAATCACATGAAGAACATAAAAGTTTTTCTTCTTACCTCTTTTTGACATCTGTGTTGAGATTCATATTACTATCAGAAATGACCAAAATTGAATAATGAAAAATATATGGATATGTTTCAAAATTCTCTTCCTCTTTGCCTGTCATGGTGCTTCCAGGCATACTTGACAGCACACAGACCAAAGGTATGAAAATCTGTGTTATATTTTTAGGGATTCTTTAGTCAAGCTTTCATTGATTTCTGTAGTATGTCCTACTAATGTGTTTTTTTAATGCCATGGAAGGAAATAGTTTTTCCAGTGTCCCATATTTGCCTCACCACAAAACCAACCAACCAAGAGACCATAAGTATGAATCCGAGTTTGACCACTTAATCTACTCCATGACCGTAGACCGTTTACTTGATCTGAGCATCAATTTTATCATTTGAAACATCTTTGAATATTATAAGGAATAAAATAGATGAATGTAACCTTTACACATAAAAGTATAGAACCACATGAGACTTTCATCATTGTACTAGCCTGAATTGACACAGGAAACCACCCAACCACATGCACACATTCCAAACAAATGTTAGATTAAGTCTTGTAATTTTAAAAGCAAACAGACCCATTGCAGCTTTTGAATGTAAGAAAGGGAACTCCCCAGGTGCCATCTGTGAAAAGGTATCTGAAAACCAAAGTGGTTAATGGGAACTAAAGCTTAACTCTAGGTTCATGGAACTATATATCTGAGCTAGATATATGTCTAAATGACTGTGTAGTACCTAAGTGGGTTGGAATGTTGAGACTGCAGGCCTCTTAAGCAACTGGAACTGAGCCCTCAGTGTAAAGAAAGGAAACTGAAAGGTATCTTGTTAATGAAATCATCTTAAAAAAAGTCAAAACAAGGGGCGCCTGGGTGGCACAGCGGTTAAGCGTCTGCCTTCAGCTCAGGGCGTGATCCTGGCGTTATGGGATCGGGCCCCACATCGGGCTCCTCCGCTGTGAGCCTGCTTCTTCCTCTCCCACTCCCCCTGCTTGTGTTCCCTCTCTCGCTGGCTGTCTCTATCTCTGTCAAATAAATTAAAAAAATCTTTAAAAAAAAAAAAAAAGTCAAAACAAAAACAAAAGACTGCTCTCTGGTTTGAAGATGCAGCATAAAATCAAACTAGACACTAAGAGCTATGAGTGGATAAAAGTCTGGACAAAAATCAGAACCCTAAGTCTGTGTTATGTATGGATGAGGGATGAGGGATTTAAGGTTGAACTCTTTGCTTCAAGTGTAAAAACCAAGTTAAGAAATTAACTTTCAAAACTGGTCCAGAGCTGTTGAAACCTGTTGCGACTCCCAGAAAGGTAAACTAGCAACCTTGATTCAAAGCCAGCTGTATTGCCCAGAGCAGATGATACTCTGGCTAGAGGAGAGCCTTATTCAAACACTGCAAAGCATGAAAGAGAAAAAACAGAATGAGAATGTGTCAGCGGTAGAAATGGAATTAATACTCCAGGAACCATGCATAAAGACTGATCTGAAAGAGATCTTATATATGTTTAAAGCCTTCAAATATTTAAAGGAAGGGTGTGGCAAGAACAGGATATTATGAAAAAGAAAGAGTATCTATCTAGAATTGAGAATATAATTGTTGAAGTAAAAATCTCTGTAGATGAGTAAAGCATCAGCTTTCAGTATACCTAGATGAGAGAACTGGAAGTCAGATCTGTAATATAATGTGTGTCAAACAGGCGACACTCAATAAATATTAATTCCCTTCTCTTTTGTTCCTCATCACCTACCTTCATCCTCCTTCTTTATTTTTTGGCACATAATGAGATGAGAAGAATGAACTCCATTTTTACTTTAATTCGACTCAGCACATGTGAATGAGAAGTAGACTATAGACTATTTAATCTCTTTAATAAATTGAGGCAAGGAAGAAAGACGTTTTAAAATACTGAACTTATTAATCATTATAAGAAATAATTTATCTGGCTTTGACCTAGGAGCACGTATATAAGATGGTAGTTTTTCTAGTAATTTACAATGCATGTGTTTCATCCGAGGGCAGAGAAAAAAAATGCAAGGAGTCTAATGTTTTTCAGATGAGATTTGAGACTAAATTAATGTGTTTCTCAAAAATTGCTAGTTCAGTTAAAAGGTATAATTTGACTTAAAAATGTGTGGTATAGGGATTGGTTTTACCTTTTGTTTAAATTTCTGTTACATAAGTGATAAATTAGTAGCAACAGGTAAATAAATATATACTCATGTTTAGAAATTTATTTTTCATTTCAAAATTTTTTATTAATGTTTCCCATAGTTTCTGAGTCAGAGATTTCCCAAGAAGCTGATGACATGGCATTGGAAAAAGAGAAATATGTTGATGAACTGAGAAAAGCATTGATATCAGGAGGAGGACCAGCTGATGCATACAAATTTGATTTTTCCAGAGAGTCTTGTAATTTCTCCTTTGAGAAAAACTTGAAAGATGTTTCAGTAAGTAACATGGTCCATAATAATGTAAGTGGTAAAATGTCAGGGCACTTATTGAGGAATTATCTAAATAACTAGCTTATTATTCCCAGACTATCTGGGAAATAGAAGTGTTAAAAGTACTAGGTTTTCAAGTTGGAAGAATGCTTCTTCATTCAACGTTACAGTCATTAAATGCTTCATACTAATTAATTGTGAAAAGTAATTATTAGAAAATGTATTTAGTTTTTAATGCTTTAAAAATAAGTATTACAGAGGTAATTACATGCATGAGCAGTTCTGCCAAGTGGGGTCAGAAACTTCAGGCCATGAGACAGGGTTTATTTTAATAAGTTTTGGGAAATACTGATTTTAAGAAAGAAGATAATATATTTACCATTGAGTACTTAATAATTATAACTCATTCTCTACTTTATTAGAATGTATTCAGAATTATAGAATGAGATAGTTAAGTGTAGTAAGACATATCATTAGGCATTAAGGTATTTTATTTATATATCAGACCTAGAAATACTAAAATAGAAATAACATTCAACTCAGGTTTTTACAGACAAGGATATCTGCTACTTGTCCTGTTCAGTTCTGATACCAATTCAGATCAAGGTGGGTGGTTTATGTATCAAAAATATTTATCAAAATGTACTGTTTGTATATTTTAACCAAGTTTATGGGATAATTAGAGATTGAATTATTTGTTTTTGCCAGTGGTTTATATTCTGATATGAGGTCTTTAGTAGAGGAAAGGGAGGGAAATCTTTAGCACATTAAGGTTAGAGACAGTCATTGACAATTTGTGCTGGAACTAAACTGAGTTTAAAAAATTCCTTGAAAATGACTCTTTAATTCAGAATGATTAAAGGGATTTCACCAATTAGAGAAACACGTAAAGCAACAGATGGAATCATTATTTTGAAATGTATGTTAACCTATAGAGAATAATACAGAGAGACTGGTTTCAGTAATTATTTCTGTTTAGAGGATACATACTTTTTCCACTTACCTGCCAATTTATGTAAGTTTCAATATGCCAAGGTCCTTAAAATGATAATTTAGAACGGGTTAAGAAAGGTTTGAACTGGCTGCTGAAATTTGGTTATTTATCACAAAGCGTTCTTTCCTATGGCCGAAGCACAATCAGATGATGTTATGTACTCTAAAACTGCTGAGTGTTTCTTTTAATATTTCGAAGCAGATCATTGTCAAATTGGGAGTTACACCATTTCCCATTCAATAAGCATTTGTATGTAATGACTGACAGGGGGTTTGCTGCCTCGGGGTTGGATGAGTACTTACCATGTTTGGCAGTACATCTGATTTTGCTGCTTTTGTGAAGAAAGAACTTCAAGTATTCATGACCTACGTCTTTTACAATTGGCTTGGCATGAATCAGCATTGAAAACTGACAATTATCCGAAAAGATACTTGCTTACCACCCCGAACATAACTTTATTGAGTCAGAATCACGAACTACTCGCTACCTGTTCAACAGGCTTTCTCAAGAAGGAAACAGAATAAGAGATCCCCAGTAATGCAGAAGTGCATTGGTTCCTTCAAGGATATGTCTTAAAGCACTACACTGCAGTTTAGATAGCTCCCTCCTTGTTTATCATCTATTACATTTGCTTGTGAGAGAAAGAAATGCTATTCTCAGGACAGTTGGACGAGTTCATTCATGACGTGACTTACTTGAGGGGTATTTTTGGATATTTGAATGAAAGAAAACTTTCACTTTGTGGTGCTGTAGTCAGTCTTATGGGTGCAGATGAAAATCACAAGTTCATTTGGCCAAACTGCTGTGGGAGTCTTCCAGTGCCTCAGGATGTGCTTCTGCAGATTGAATTTCAGAGTGACAATATCTTGCAAATTCATCTGCTGGCAAAAATATGCAGACAATTGGAAACATGGCAGAATGCTTTTAAGGCTTATAGTGCTTTGGATGACCTAAAAATTTAAAAGGAATTTGTAATCTTTTCCTTGATGACACAGACATCTGATTGTTGCCAAAAATGACCTCTTGTACTTAGAAAAAAAGGGAAGAATGAACATAGATTCAATTCAGAAAGTTGTAGTGAATTCTGTTGTTTGTTGACATGAGGTTACTCGGCCATGGCAAAGAATTTTCTATGAGTCCTATGTACATTTACTACCAGATTCATACCTCTCAGAATCATGGTTTTTAGGCATTTGTTGCCATCATTTCAAGAAGTTTTATGTTTTTAATTCTGCATTGGAGATCACTGTATAATTTGAACATTTCGAGTATTCAGGTCATATAAGACTTACTTGGAATTTATATAAAGTTAATAGAGGCATCCAGCTGGCCGAACATGTGATTCTTGATCTTGGGTTGTGAGTTCAAGCCCCACGTTGGGCGTAGAACTTACTTAAAAAAAAAAAAAAAAAACTTTTTTAAAGGAATTAACTACTGATTTTTGTACTCAAAAAGACCTGGGTTTTTAGAAATACGACCTTATGTTTTATTAGAGTGTCTATCCAAAGCAATGAAATACTTAATGCATAAGGTATATGTTACACATTTTTTGGAGGGAGCATGTACATAATTTTCATGAGATTGCTTTTGAGCTCATAACACCCAACAATTCATTTATACTCTAATTAGTTTTTCTTTATAGACGACATAGGTTTGTTTTTTTTTTTTTATTGTAGCTTAATTCTCATTGGAATAAGGAATGACCAGCAAGACATTAACTCTTTTTTTTCATATGGGGCAAACCTCTGGGACCCTTCCTGCCCCATCACCAGTGCTCTCATTATTCTAGATGAAAACATACTCTGGTGCAAGCATTTAGAATTCATTATGTCTCTGCTGTAAGTAGCGCCATTCAGGAGATTATTCATACATTTTGTGTCACTACTTTTTCTCTGCCATTCACAACTCATACTGATTTTGCAGTGTATTCTTTGTCATGCAAACAATACATTCTAATAATGTTTTCCTTTTTTGCTTTTATAACTTGATCTGTTTCTTCAGAAAAAAAATTATTTATGAGCCAAAAAAAAAAACACCTAATAATTTTTGGAAAAGCATAACCTTGGGCTCATTATTTGCTTGCTCATACCTCTGTTTTCTCATCTCTCGAGTTTTAAAGTGATTTCTTGGGTTCATTCCAGGTCATTTAACATACTAGTCTTATATTTCTAAAAGTAGCCCAAATGAAGGAAATCTATGAGTTTTGAAGAAAAATAAACATGATACACACACACATAAACACACACCTACACACACACACACGAGAATTGGCTACAGGCCTCTGTTAGAATTAAAGTCTATTTTCATAAATAAATAAAATCTTAAAAAAAAATAAAGTCTATTTTCATTTCCTTTTCCTTTGTCTCCCTTGCCCCTTCCATGAGAAACTGGGATACAGTTTAGGCTGAATATTTGACAACTTAAGTACGACAGAGGCCAATTTTTCTGATTTAAAAATCCAAATAGGCAGTCTTGGGTTAGTATGATGGTTTTATGATGTTGGAGGCCCAGGCTTCCCTAATCATGTTGCTTTGCCATTTTTAACAGGCAGTTTTTATCTCACGATCCAAGAAGACTGCTCTAGCTTTAGCTTCACCGTATGTTCACCTTTTGGGCAAGAGGACTGAGTTAAGGAGAAGATAAAGAGCATGCACATTTTCTTTAAGGGCATCACCTAAAATTGCATACATTACTTTTGCTTACATCCCATTGTCCAGCATTAAGTCACAAAGCTTCACCTAGCTGCAGGGGAATCTTAAGCTGTATCCTGTGCCCAGAAACATCCATTACTGTGTAAAAGGGGAAGGAGAGATACTGAAGGACAACTAGCAATCTCTGCATGATAACATTTAAGAGAGATTGAAACGTCATTTAGAAGGGTTCACTTTTATTGTTACAGGGGTGTTTCTGTAGTATTTTCCTTACAAATAATTGTTTTGTCATATTTTAGTTCCAAAAATGTTGCAAGACAGTTATTATATGTTGAAAGACAATTATCATATGGTTTTTCTCATCTATGGAACATAAGAACTAGGAAGATCGGTAGGAGAAGAAAGGGATAAAGAAAGGGGGGTAATCAGAAGGGGGAATGAAGCATGAGAGACTATGGACTCTGAGAAACAAACTGAGGGCTTCAGAGGGGAGGGGGGTGGGGGAATGGGATAGGCTGGTGATGGGTAGTAAGGAGGGCACGTATTGCATGGTGCACGGGGTGTTATACGCAACTACTGAATCATCGAACTTTGCATCAAAAACCAGGGGTGTACTGTATGGTGACTAACATAATATAATAAAAAAATATTATAAAAAATAAAAAAAATGTTGCAATATATAGTGAGGAACAGGCTAGTTTGTATCTTGCTATATATTGTAACTTTTTAAGTAAAAAAATGCATTCCAAGTTCAAACAACTTCCCTACAGTAATTTAATTTTCATTCTCAGATATATAAAAATGAGGTCAAATAAGTTAGCCAAAAGCAGCCAAAGTTGTTTGTAAAAACACTAGTCCAAAATCCTTTATTATTACCATGTGTCCCTGTGGTTTGGGGACTTTGAATTCAAATGGGTATTTCCAGATGAAGTATCAGAATTTGAGCATTTATTATGATACTTTGCGAAAGACTTTGTCAAAAATAGCAATGGCTTTCAGGTTTGTGGGAGTATGGGTTGCAAATGTGTTGTTTGAATGCCTGAAAAAAAATAGTATTTTTATTTCTGTAATAGAAATATTTGTATACATCTGCCATTTTTATATAATTTCCTGACCTCTTTGGAATGTGGGAACTAAATCAGTAATGTAAGTGGTACAGAAATCCTGCTCAAAGTATATACTCTCTAGTTAAGCCATAGAAAAGACATTAGAATTTTTACTTTAAGAAAATTATTAATTTTTAGCTATACTATTTAATCTTTGAGAACTTTTGCTTTTGCTTGCTTCATATTGCTCAGCTTTGATTTAAAATGTTTTCTTCTTTTAAAAGAACATTTCAAAGTGATTATATTTTAGTTTTTTCAGTTACTCCATGATAGTGCAGGAAAGAAAGACAGAAGTAGAAAATAACATGTAAAAACCATGCTCTAGAAGGACTTTTGAGTGTTAATAATACGAGTATTTGCTTCTTACTTTTCAGTTAATCTCCTTTAACATGTACTTTCACTTCACCCTGTGGACCTGGCATTGTCACTGTTTATGTGTGAGGAACAGAGGCTGAAGGCCTAAGCAAGTTCTTAAGGAAAGCAGAGGTGGTAAGTTAGATAGGATAGAATCTAGGCCACTGTCCTAAAAATCCAAAACAATTTTTTTTTAATTTGTTGAGGTGTAATGTGTAATGTACATGTGATAAAATGTATCCTGTGTTAAATACAGTTTTCATTACTCCAGAGAATCCCTTCATGCCTCTTTTCAGTCAGTCTTACTGCCTTTCCTCCCCCAACGCTGCCCACCCTCCAAAGCCCCAGGCAACCACTGAACTGTTCTCTGTCACTATAGATTAGCTTTGCCTGTTTTAGAATTTCATATAAATGGAACCATACAGTATGTACTCTCACGTGTAACTTTATATAGTATAATATTTTTGAGCTTCATCAAAATGTGTTATGTATCAGCAATTCATTTTTTTTGATTGCTGAGTAGTGTTCCATGGTACAAATATACCACATTCACATTCTGGTGGATAGATGGATGGTTGCCAGTTCTGGTTTCCTATGAGTAAAGCTCTGTCCCAACCCCAAACTGTTTTGAATACTTAGGTTTATAATAAATTTTGAAATCAGGTAGTATAAGTCCTTCAACTTTGTTCTTTTTCAAAGTTGTTTTGGATTTTTTGTATACTTCAGATTTTCTTGTGAGATTTATAATCAATTCATCATATCTACCATTAACTTTTTTGAAGTCTTGATTTGGAATGCTTTGAATCGACAGACTTGACATCTTAACAATATTGAGTCTTCTGTCTTATGAACAAGATCTGTCTCTCCATTTATTTAGTCAGTGGTCTCAACCAGGGGAGATTTTGCTCTACCAGGGACATTTGGCAATATCTGGAGACATTTTTGATTTTTACAGTTAGCAGCTGTGACTGGCATCCTTAGAGATGCTGCTAGACACCCTGCAGTGCACAGGAACAGGCTTTCTACAACAAAGAAGTCTCTGACCCAAAACATCATTAGTACCAAAGTTGGGAAATACTGATTTAATATTCCTTAATCACTCAGCAGCTGTTTAGAGTTTTCGAAGTGTAGGTTTTGTAAATCTTTTATCAGTTTATCATTCTGAAATGGAAGCTTAGGTCATTGATTTGAGACCTTTCTTTTTATTAATATAGGCATTTTAGGATCCAACTTTTCTTCCAAGTGCTGCTTTAACAGCATTTCACAAATTTTGGTATCTCATGTTTTGTTTTGTTTTTTTTTTTTTAATTTAGTTTAACAAAGTACTTTCTAATTTCCCTTTTGATTTTATTTTTCACTTATGTATTATTTGGAAGTTTGTAATTTAGTTCTAATTTTTTCCAGATATTTTTCTGTTACTGGTTTTTAATTTAGGTCCTTGTTGTTAGAAAATTTTATATGACTTGAAACCTTCTGAGTTTATTTGGGTTTGTAGTAAGGCCCTGAATATGGTCTCTCTTGTTCATTGGTCTGATTGTACTTGAAAGAAAGATTCTGCTGTTGTTAGGTGGATTGTTCTTTAAATGTCAGATCAAGTTGGTTAATCTTTTTCTTTTTTTTTTTTTTAAAGATTTTATTTATTTATTTGACAGAGATAGAGACAGCCAGCGAGAGAGGGAACACAAGCAGGGGGAGTGGGAGAGGAACAAGCAGGCTCATAGCAGAGTAGCCTGATGTGGGGCTCGATCCCATAACGCCGGGATCACGCCCTGAGCCGAAGGCAGACGCTTAACCGCTGTGCCACCCAGGCGCCCCCAAGTTGGTTAATCTTGTTCAAGTTTTCTGTATTCTTGCTTCTTTTCTTTTCCTGTTAGATTTTATTTATTTATTTATTTTAGAAAGAGAGTGGGATGAGGGCAGGGGGCGGGCGGGAGGAGCAAAGTAGAAGGGAGAGGAGGAGGAAAGAATCTCAAGCAGACTTCACACTGAGCATGGAGCTGAAGGTGGGGCTAGATCTAACAACCCTGAGATCATGAGCCGAGCTAAAACCAAGAGTTGGATGCTTAAACCAAGTAAGCCACCCAGGTGCCCCAACTTATTTCCTATTTATCTCTTCTACCAATGACTGAGAGTGTGTTCAAATCTACAGCTGCAATTATGGATTTGTTTACTTCTTGAAGTACTATCAAGTTGCCCTTTATGTGTTTTAAATTTTTGTTATAAGATGCGAAGCATTAAGGTTTGTCATGTCCTCTTGGTGATTTGACCCCTTTATCACTTGAAGTGACCTTCACACTCTTAATATTTTTTGATCTGAAATCTACTTTATATATTAGCAATCCTATTCTTTTTTTTTAATTTTTTATTATGTTATATTAGTCACCATACAATACATCCTTAGTTTTTGATATAGTGTTCCATGATTCATTGTTTGCGTGTAACACCCAGTGCACCATGCAATACATGCCCTCCTTAATACCATCACCAGCCTATCCCAGTCCCCCACCCCCTCCCCTCTGAAGCCCTCAGTTTGTGTCCCAGAGTCCATAGAATCCTACTCTTTTTTAATTTATTTTTTGATAGGAGTTAGCATGGTCTTTTTCCTTCCTTTTGCTTTTGACTGTTTTTGTCTTTATTTAAATTGGGTTTCTTTTAAGAAACATACAAATGGATTTTGCTTTTTTAAATTCAGCTTGTCCAATTTCTGTCTTTGATTGGCTTATTTAGCTAATTTTTATGCTATTTTAGTTCGTGCTCTAGGGTTTATAGCATACATCTTTACCTTATCACGATCTACCTTAAAGTGATACTGCTTCACAGATAGTTTAAGAATCTTACAACAACAACAACAAAAAGAATCTTACAACAATATACCTGCATTTCACCTCTCCTAGGTGTTATGCTACTGTGGTCATTCATTTTACTTACATATATATGTATAAACTCTATAACGTTTTGTTATTATTTTTATTTTTAGCTTTTAACCTTTAAAGGTTAACTTTTAAAAATCATTTTTAAATAATTTTAAACTTAACAAAAAGTTTCAAAAATAATACAGAGTTTCAGGGTACCCTTTACCATGCTTTCCCAATGATATCAATCATAACCATAGTACATTAGGAAAAGCAAGAAATTGACATTGGTATAATATTATTGACTAAAAAATAGACCTTATACAGATTTTACCAGTTTTTACAAGCACTGTGTTTTGTTTTGTTTTTGTTGTTGTGTTGTGTTTTGTTTCGTTTTTGTGTGCTTATGGTTAAACATTTTGATATATGAATTTTTTTATATGAATGGATTCATGTAATCACCACCACAATCATCATACAGAACTGTTCCATTATCACAAAGAAACCCCTTCATTCCCTCATGCTATACCTTTATGGTCATACCCTCTCTCCAGTGTAACTCCCAGCAGCTGCTTGTCTGTTCTTCATCATTGTGGTTTTGTCATTTCAAGAATGTTGTATTAATGGAATCGTACAGTATGTAACTTTTATAGATTGACTTCCTTTTCCATGGAGCATAATGCCCTTGAGATAGATCTGAGTTGTTTGCATGTATCACTAATTCATTTTTATTTATTGCTTAGTAGTCTGTTGTATGGCTGATGCTTTGTTTATCCATTTACAGACTCAAGAACATTTGGGTTGTTTCCACTTTTTGGTTGTTCCAAAGCTTCTTTGAACGTACATACAGAACCTTCTGTGTGAGCATAAGGTTTCATTTCTCTGGTGCAAAGGTTGGCCAACTATAGCCTGTAGATTGGCCACGCATTTTGGTAAATATATAAGCGTTTCCATTTGTTTATATATTGTCTGAATATATATTTATATATTGCTTTTCGTGTTACAATGGGAGAGTTGAATAGTTGCAGTAGAGATCTTTTGGTGTGTAATGGCTAAAATATTTACTTTTGATCCTTTTAGAAGGAGTTTGCTGATCCCTGCTCTAGGATAAATATTTAGGATTGTGAGTGCTGGGTTGTATGGTAGTATATGATTAATTTTATTTAGAAACCGCTAAACTGGGATGCCTGGGTGTCCCACGCTCAGTCATTTAAGCGTTCGTCTTCAGCTCAGGTCATGATCCCAAAGTCCTGGGATCGAGTCCTGCAGCAGCAGGGAGGGAGCCTGCTTCTCCCTCTGCCTGCCATTTCCCTTGCTTTTGCATGCTTTCTCTCTCTCTCTCTCTCTGACAAATAAATTTAAAAAATCTTAAGAAACTGCTAAATTTTTGCAAAATGGTTATACTGTTTTACATTTCCACCTGAAACATAATGGAAGTTCCACATTCTTACCAGCTCTTGGTATTGTCAATATTTTTTATGTAAGCCATTCTGATAGGCATGCTGTATCTTCTTGTGGCTTTAATTTGTATTTCCCTAACGGATAAAGATGTTGAATATCTTTTCGTGTCCTTATTTGCCATCTATATATCCCCCTTGGTGAAGTGTCTGTTCAAATCTTTCACTCTTTTTTTTTTTCTCAAAGATTTTATTTATTTATTTGTCAGAGAGAAAGCGCACAAGCTGGGGGAGCGGCAGGCAGAGGGAGAAGCAGGCTCATTGCTGAGGAGGGAGCCTGATGTGGGACTCGATCCCAGGACCCTGGGATTATGACCTGAGCCAAAGGCAGGTGCTTAACCGACTGAGCCAACCAGGCATCCTATTTCACTCATTTTTTTAGTTGGATTATATTTCTTTGTCAGACATGTGACTTGCAAATATCTTCTTCTAGTCTGTTGCTGATCTGTTCATTTTGATAGGTTCTTTTGTATAGCAAAAATTTTTATTTTTAGTGAAGTCCAATTTGTGGACTTTTTCTCTTTTATGGATTATGCTTTTGGTGTCATGTCTAAGAATTCTTCACCTAACTCTGGCCAGAAGATTTTCTCTGATCTTTTCTTTAAAACATTTCATAGTTTTATGTTTTATATTTAATTTAGGTCTGTGCTCCATTTTGAGTTAATTTTTGTATAGGGTGTGAGGTTTAGGTTGAGGTTAATTTTCTTGGGTATGAATGTCCACTTGACGTAACACCATTAGTTGCAAAGACTCCTTTCTTCATTGAATTGCTTTTGCACTTTTATTAAGTCATTGGCTATACCTGTGTGGATCTGTTTCTGAACTCTGTATCCTCTTTCATGGATCTGTGTCTATCCCTCCACCAGCACCACATTGTCTCAATTACTGTAGCTGCATTGTAAGCCTTTAAATTGAGGGTGTGATTCCTCCCTCTGTATTCTTTTTTTTTCAGTATTGTTTTAGGTCATTTCGTTATTTTGCCTTTCCAAATACATTTTTAAAATCAGCTTTACTCTATTTACAAAAAATCCCAATTGATTCTTGCAGTCCATGAACACAGTATGTGATAACTTTCATGAGCATTTTTAGTTATTTGCCCACAGATTCACTACATGTTCTCCCAGATTTATTTCTAGGTGTTTCATTTTTTTTGGAGCAATTAGAAGTGGTATTGTTTTTTAATTTGAGTTTCCAGTGGTTCATTAGTAGTGTGTAAAAATATAGCTTATTTTTTATCTTGATCTTATATCCTCCAACCTTGCTTGATTGCCATATTTGTTCTAGGTTCTAACAGAAATCCTTATTTCTCATTTTAGAGAGAAAGCACCAACCTTTCACTCTTAGATATGATGTTAGTTGTAATTTATTTTGCTTTTTGCCTCCCATAGGTTATGGAAGTATTCTTCTATTTCTAGTTTACTGATTGGTTTTATTGTGGCTAGGTATTGGATTGTCTTAAATGGTTTTTCTGTATCAGTTGATGTAGTCCTATGAGTTTCCTTTTTTCTTTCTTTCTTTCTTTCTTTCTTTCTTTCTTTCTTTCTTTCTTTTTTACTTTTCTTTTTTAGACTATTAATGTGGTGGATTATGAAGATTTAGCTTTTGCTTTGTATTCCTATAATACATCTCACTTGGTTGTGGTATATGTCTTTGGTAGTAGGGAGTGCCCTTTGATTAGTATAGGGTGAGAATGGATGATAAATTTCTTTCTTTCTTTCTTTTTTTTTTTTTTTAAGATTTTATTTATTTATTTGACAGAGATAGAGACAGCCAGCGAGAGAGGGAACACAAGCAGGGGGAGTGGGAGAGGAAGAAGCAGGCTCACAGCAGAGGAGCCCGATGTGGGGCTCGATCCCATAACGCCGGGATCACGCCCTGAGCCGAAGGCAGACGCTCAACCGCTGTGCCACCCAAGCGCCCCGGATGATAAGTTTCTGCTCACGATTTCCATGGCCACAGTATCAAGTTGGAAGAGGAAGGGACTTTACTTTGTTAGTTAGGTAGAAGTTAGAGTGAAGATGGTGAACTAGGTTCTACCTACAATTTCCTTTCTCTAGTACTAGATGGGGATAAGGATGTGGATAAGCATAGCTTCTCCTGGGTTCTTTGCCTGGATCAGAAGGGGCAGGGAAGGGTTCTAGGCAAAAGGCTTTTGTCCTTCATGGCTACCCTTTCCTGCTTCCATTGGCCAGATAGAGGTGGCTTTTCTTTTTGTATGTGTATTTGCATTCATTGGTGTTTTCTTATTGCAGGCCTATCTGATATCCAGACTGGATACATAGAAGGCAACAAAACGAAACCAATCAGGGAACTCTCTGACAAATCTTTCCTCACATTCCAAGGTCCCCACTAAATCTTTCTTTTTTTAATCTTAGAGAATCTTTTCATAGTTGCCATAAGTATCTTTTCAGGGTTCTTAGTTGAAATTAGTGAAAGTAATGGGATATAATGAATTGCCTCCATCTTGTCTAGAATCAGAATTCTGAGTTAATTTTTTAAAGTATTTAAGTGACTCTTAAGAAGAAGGTTTTTATATTTACCCACAAAGTTCCATCTTCCAAACCAATTTATTCCTCTGTGTAGATTCAGATTTCCCTATAATATTTACCTTCCATCAGAAGGACTTTAATATTTCTTTTTGTGCAGGTTTGATTATGATCATTCTATCAGATCTGTATTTCACCCTTCTTTTTAAAAGATATTTTTACTGGGTATAAAATTCTAAGTTGATCCTTTTTTCCCTTTCAGTACCTAAAAATATAATTTCCTACTTAAGCAATGTGCCTTGCTTCTCCAGCTGCTTCTGAGATTTTTCTCTTTATCATTGCCCTTAAGCAGTGTGATTATGATGTGCCTTGGTGAGTTTTCTTTTTTTATTGAGCCTCTTTGATCTGTTAACTTGTATTTTTAGTCAATTTGGCAAAATTTTAACCATTATTCAAATAGTTTTTCTGTTTCTCTTCCTCCTTGTTTGGAGACTACAAGTACATGTGTATTATGTTGCTTGAATTTGTTCTATAGCTCACTAATCCTCTTTGCTTTCCCCCCTTTTTTTCTGTTTTCTATTTTGAATATTTTTCATTGTTCTGTCTTCATATTCACTGCTTGTTTCTTCTGCTATGTCTCATGCATCATTAATTCCATTTAGCACATGTTTCATCAGACATTGTGATTTTCATCAAAATTTCATTTGTATTTTTTAAATGTCTTTCATAACTCCTAGCATTTTTCAATCTTTTACATTGTTCAATATGTGGAATAGGATTATAATAACTTTTAAGGACCTTGTTTGCTAATTCTGCAATCTATTCTTTTCGGGTAGGTTTTGATAGATTTTTCTGCTCATTATATATCAATTTCCCTTTTTGTTGCATTCCTAGTAATCTTTGGTTGGAGTGCCAAACTTTGTGAATCTCATTTTGTGATGTATAATTTTGTATTTCTGTAAACTCGTGCTTTGGGACATAGGTAAGTTACTTGGAAACTATGTAATCCTTAGGGTCTTGGTTTTAAAGCTTTGTTAGAGGACCAGAACATTTATTTTATGTCTAATTTTACACCACTCTTGAGGTAAAATACTTCTGAGAGCCTTACCCAATCCCCATTATTTCTACACAGGGTAGTAAAATGAAGGATTCTCTGATTGTGTATGGCTTTTTAGCTTTGTCTGTCAATTACAGTATCTTATTGTTAGTTTCTTAAATTAGATTGCATGTCGTGATAATCTATCTCTTAGATTTGTTGCTTATCTTGTTCTTGCAGAAACTTAAAAAATTTGAGACAATTTTCCCCCTCTAGTTAAGATGACATAGTCTTTTAGTTATCGTTGCTTCATTCCGTGTACCTACGACATTAACATTCAGGTAAGAGAATCATTAGGGCACCTGAGTCAAAGTTGTGATCATCTTCGTTATTTAGTTACTTTTTTTGATTCTCATGACTTTCTAGCTTTAAAAAGTAAGCCATATAGTCATTAAGTTATCAACCCTTAAAATTAAATTTATGAAGGATTGAGGTGATTATAGGCCTTGAGAGTCTTACTTCAGAATTTTAAATTTTCAAAATATTTTTAGGTCACCTACATTCTTAATACTGTTTTAAATTATTGCATAGAAAAAATTTTAAATTAGTCATACTTCGACAAATTGATTTTGTGAAGCTATAAAGATCTGTAGTCCACTTTATAAATTATATTATGTTTAGTTATTTGTTTTCTTCAACAGGCATTACTTTTTGTTATGAAATCCGGTCAAGAATCAGATTTTCATTAATTATTATTGTCCTGAAGTAATAAGTAAATAACCAATTAAGAAAATCAATAGAAGCTGAAACATCTAAAATCAGATGGTGATAATGATGGCATATACTTTTCTGTTATCAGGAAAAATTGTGGAAAATAATTGCTAATTAAATTGATATTAAAACTCAATTATTCTTTAAATGGATGCAGAATAGAAATATTCACTGTTGATAAGTAAATCACAACTAATATTATAATTAGACCACTTACAGTGTTTCAGTGGGTAAGTTTGGAAGAGATGCAATGTAGGATATCTGTGTACCTTCTCGAAAAAGTACTGAGTTTAGGAATTTCATAGAGGGAGAAATACTGTTCAAACGATGTTAAAACTGTTGCATGTTTTTGAATGCCTATACTTTTGTACTTTAAAATATTACTGCTGAAACAGTTCATAGCCATAAGAATCCTATTGCACATCTGTAACCCATTCTGGACATTTTATTGTCCAACTGCGTAGTAGTGATAAACACTTAGCCCAACTACCTAATTTGAATCTCAGCCCTTTACTTTCTAGGTATGACTGTGGGCAGCTTATTGAATTGTTTGTCCTCATTTCTATTTTATAATTTGTAGATAATACTAATACATAACCATAGGGTGGTTGTAGGGATTTAATAAATTAGTATGTGGGTATGTGTGGGGGTACATTTTTTTAGGACAGTCTTAGTTATAAAAGGCACTTTGTAAGTGTTATTAATTATTTACATAAGTGTCTCTTCCATTATACAATAAATTCCTTGAGGTCAATGACCATGTCTTAACTGAACTTGAAATTCTAGCAGATCCAGATGTTTTGGGGATGGCCTTCTGTTGAGAGGAAATGTAGCATGGTGGAAATAACTTAAGATCTTGGTTTGAGTCTTGAATCTATTTCTAATTATATGGGTTTCAGCAAATCATTTATGTTTATTTTATGATGAAAAAATCGAGTTCAAATAGGCTAATAATGCTAACTCACAGGGTTTATGGTTGTGGGTACTCAGATTGATGTGTGTGCAAATGTTTTGTAAACTGTGTATTGGTATACCATGTGGCCTGTCTCAGGAGGCCATTGAGTTGATGTTTGCATTCAGAAGGGCCTCAAGCATATACTTGTGATGTTATCTGTAAATGAATTTATACACGTGGTCATAGTAGACTTTTTTCATACCAGTTTAAAATTGTATGATACAAGCCATACTGCTTGAAGTACTTTAGGAATAGCATCAATTTAAATATGTCAGTACAATTTTTATAACCTTGTTTTGACTTTTAATATATCTGGAGACTAAAAAATTGGACATAGCTTGGATCTCCCTTGACCTCAGAGAAGCCTTGTTAAACAGATGTTTGTCATTGTTATGCTGTATACTCTATAAGTTGTAAGTTTACTGGTGGCCCCAGAGCTTCTGTTTTCTTTGTTGAATTTATGGCGTAGTACATAACATTAATTAAAATTGGCCACATAGTAAATAAGTTTTATTCAAAACTAGAAGCATCCACACAAAAGAATTTTTTAAAAAATATATCATTGTAATAATTGCTTTATTTGTACAACTCCTAGAGAGAATATGATATTTCTAGCTACAGATGGTCCAAAACCAGTCCAATAGTAGGGATATGCCCATAGGGACTTAGGACCATAATTGTGGGTTATGATAATATTTTACTGATTTGTTATGGTTCTTGGTCATTTATATTTTTTGACAGCTTTCTTTTTTAACACTTTAATTTTAAATGTAAGAAAAGTGGCAAAAATACTAAAGAGAATTCTTGCATACCTTTTACCTTACATCCCTAGTATTCACATTTTACATAACCATGATAAAATTATTAAAATTAAGAAATTAAGAAATTAATATTGACATAGTAATCTATAGCTGTTATTTGAATTTCACCATTTTTTCCCCACTGTCTTAGTTTGCTTTGGCTTCCATAACAAAATGCCATAGACTAGGTGGCTTAAACAGTTAGGAATTTATTTCTTATAGTTCTAGAGGGTGGGAAGTCTAGGATCAAGGTACCAGCGGATTGGGGCGCCTGGGTGGCACAGCGGTTAAGCGTCTGCCTTCGGCTCAGGGCGTGATCCCGGCGTTATGGGATCGAGCCCCACATCAGGCTCCTCTGCTGTGAGCCTGCTTCTTCCTCTCCCACTCCCCTGCTTGTGTTCCCTCTCTCGCTGGCTGTCTCTGTCTCTGTCGAATAAATAAATAAAATCTTTAAAAAAAAAAAAAAAAAGGTACCAGTGGATTCCATTTTTTGGCGAGGGCCTGCTTCCTGGTTAGCTGACACCTTGCTCCTATGCTCCTGTGGTGGAGACAGAGCCAGCTCCTGTGTCTTGTTTTAAGGAAACCAATCCCATCGTGAGGATCCTTTCCTTGTGAACTCAATTTGTAAACCAAATGACCTCTTAAAGGCTCCACCTCTAAATACACTCACATTGTTGGGGGATCGGGCTTCAATGAATTCTGCACAGGGAAGACAGAAACATTCTGTCCATAGCACCCACTGAAGTCCTTTTTCTGGTCTAGAATACAATTGAGTGTGTTATATTGCATAAAATGGTCTCACTAATCTTTTACAGTCTCTAAAATTTCTTCATTCTTTGTCTTTCATAACTTTGACACTTCTGAAGAGTACTGGCCAGTTATTTTGTAGAATGTCCCAGTTTGTGTTTTTCTGATGTTTTCTCATTGTTAGGTTGAGTTTATGGATTTTTGACAAGAATACCATAGAAGTGATGATGTACCCTTCTCAATGCAACTTATTGGGAGGTATATGATATCTATATATATTACTATGGGTGATGTTAATTTTGAATACTTGGTTAAGGTGGTATCTGCCAGATTTCTCCATTGTGAACTTGGTATTTTGTTGTTGTTGTTATTAATGGATATCGTATGTGGTGATATTTTGGCAGTATACAAATACCCTATTTTTAAAAATCATACTTTTACCCGCTAATTTTAACATCCTTTGATGATTTTTTTCCTCCAACAGTTATTACTATGAAATACCTAACTATGATTTTCCATTTTAATTATTTTTTTACTTTATTAATTGGATTCCTACCATAGGTAAAGCTGTACCTTCTCCTCCATTTATTTTTTTACTTATTTATTTATATCAGCATGTACTCTCATGAGTACATTTATTTTCTTCTATGGATTAAATTTCTCTCATTATTTATTTTGTTGCTCAGATTGTTCTGGATTTGGCCATTGGGAACTTCCTCAACTTGGCTACTATGTCTTTAAATACGTCTCCATTACTTTGAGCCCTTCCTTGCTTTCTGGCACCACAGGATGTACTAGGGTCATCTTGTGTTTCCACCCCCAGCCATAGACTCAGCCTTTTATCCAGAGCCACAGTTCATTTTATTTGAGACTGCATCTTGTAATCAATATCTGGGTGCTAGGCTTGCTCATTGCTACTGAGGTGCCGTTGCTCTGGGTCCTCTCGGCAGACTAGCAGAACTAGCAAATATATATGTATACTTACACATATATGTGCACACATCTGTATTTCTCCATCTGTGCATATGTTAAAAGCCATTATTAGTTCAGTCCAGTGTCACAGAGTTCATCCTTCCCTACTTTCTTGTTGGTAACTTTGCCTCATGGTGAGAAGTCTGGCTTTCATTTTCTACAACGTTTACTTATTTACTCAGTGTTTGTATATAGGTAAAGTAGTCATATCCCTGTAAAAAACAAATTTTCTGAATACAGTATACTATTTGTATGTTTTTGTCTTTATCCTTACAGTGTACATTCAAAATATGATTTTCCAAAATGTCTTAAATTAGTTCTATTCCTTCCCATCTCCTTTAGTATCCCTGTTCCATTTGGGGTTCATCTCACATTACGGTTGTTGTTATTCATTTTTTTGCTATGTGAACAATTACCAAGAATCAGAGCTATATAAAAAGGTGTATTCAGAGAAGGGCTACTTTTCCCTCATCCCTACTACTCTTCCCATTCCCGTACTTTTTTCATTACATTTCCAACCACCTTCTTTAGGTAACCAGGTTCTTTAGTTTCTGGTTTATGGGTCCTTTCTTTTATATGAATGAGCACATATATTTTCTTGTATTCTGTTTTTTTCTTATGTGAATGGCAGTACACTATAACACTTCAATTTTTTTTCACATAACAACGTATCCTGGAAATCACTCCATGTCAATTCATAAAGATTTTTCACTTTCATTTTCAGAGGGGCTTCATACTCTAATTGTGTGGCTGTGTCAATTTTCAGCCAATCTCCTATGTATGAGCTTTTAAGTTGTTTCCAGTATTTTGCAAATTCAAACAATGCTGCAGTGAATTATCTTTGTATTTTTGTGTTATTGGAGGTTTGTCCTCAGGATAAATTCCTAGGTGTGCGATTGCTCGAAAATAAGTGTGTATATTGTTTTCTTAGATATTGCCAAATTCCCCTTCAGAAGAGTTGGACCAATTTTCATTACCAGCAGCAGCATATGAAATTGTCTAGCTCCCTGCAGCCTCACTAACAGAATGTGCTGTTACACTTTTTAATTTTCTCCAATCTGATAGGTGTGAAATGTATCCCAGTGTTGTTTTAATTTGCGTTTCTCTGATTCTGAGTGAATTTGAACACCTTTACGTACATTTGAGGATCATTTTCAGATTTTTTTTGTCCTGTCTTTTTCATTTTTTTCTTTGGGTCTTTGGTCCTTTCTCAAATTTTAATAGTTCTTTGAATATTAGAGATGTTAGCCCTTTGTATGAGTATTGCTTACTTTAAAGCACTGCACCTGAGATTTACTCATTCAGCATTCTTCTTTGTGTTAAATGTCCCAAAATATTAATCTGGAACAAGTTAGGTCTCAGATAGTCTAGATAAATAGTCTTGTACTGAAAAAAATAATGCTATTTCAGTTTCTTTGTGACCAAAAATGAGTCCTACATTTTGGTGACTTCTTTATGGCCCATTTTATTCTCTAAATATCTTTTATTTATACTGTCCCATATTTGGAAAGTGCATATTTCTGTGGGTTTGTGGGAATGCCTGATCTTTGAAGAGGTTTTCACTTACCTTCCACTTTAACTCAAAGTACTTTTATTGCCTTGCTTGGTATTCCTACAGGTTTTCTGTATTTCATAATTCCATTTACATTGAATTGTGTTCAGCTATTACAGCTTCCTAAGGTCTAGGGCCTTGTCATTGTCATATTTTACTCCTTTACTGTGCTTTATAATGGATATGACCACTGTGTACCATACATTATATTACATGTGACCCTGATGATTTTATGAAATAGGTTCTTTTATCATTTTAATATTATGGATGAGGAAACTGACACTCAGTGGTATATAACTTATCCAAAGCCAAATAACTTGTGAGTGGCAGAGCTGGGATTGAACACAAGTGGTGTGATTTCAGAGCATTTGGGGCCAATTATTATGATGCTATATATAATGTCTCTTAATTTTGTATGTAGTTGCTGTGTTCGAATTTTTATTGAATTCATCTATTAAAGTCCTGTGGGGCAAAACAAAACAAAACACCAATGTCTGTGGCATTCACGATATTCCAGGTATCAAGTTGGGAGGGCCTTAGCTAAGGGTGCTGCAGTAAAAGGAGAGTCATAGCAAGACATATTCCATATCCACATGCAGTCCAGTATACACTGAGCTAATCTGGCCAAGTTTGTACGGATTTTTGAAGTTTTGTCATGGTGAGCCTCCTTGGTTTTTAAGAAATTATCATGAATTCTGATTACACTGGCAAAAGAAACCCATTTTGTACATGGCTACTGGAAAGGTGACATCCCAGAGAAACCCATTTTCTTTATGTATTGTTTAAAACTTGCTATTTAGAGAGATCCCAGCTGTCATTTTTATTTCAAGTGCTACATATTAGATGTTTTTAAAATTTCCTTCAGAGAAATCGTTTAAATAATTTTCACAAATCTTCGATTAGCATAAATGTTTTTCAGTGGGTTTTCATGTCAGTTTGGAATACAGTGCTTATGATAAAATTTTGATTATATAAGATTATATCATTTGATCTCGCTTAAATATAGAGTTTTGAAGAGTTATTAGTGGTAGGCTACTTTTTGATGAAAAATTATAACCTTTTTTTCACATTATTTTACGGATCTCTTATAACTCTATGGAATAGGTATGATTATTTGTTAGAGTGATGCAAAGATTAAATAATTAATCAAAATCATACTCCAGGGCTCTTTTGATATTTGGAGAATCAGTTTTGTTCGTGTTGTTTTTTAAACCCACTGTTTTTAAACCCCAAAATATTTAAATATGTAAGGTCTGTTGTACTTATAAATGGAAGTAGAGAAGTGTAATATAAAACAGCTGTGTTACTTTCCTTTCAAGGTATTCATTACTTCAAGTTGCAAGTTCACCAAACTTGATTAACTTTTCCTCTTAATAAAAAAAAAAAAATCACTACTGAAAGCAAGAATTACATTATATTGTGAGATTGATATTTACTATTTCGTTTGCTCCTTATTCCTTCTTGCTAATCAATATTCCCATCTGGTATCATTTCATTTCATCCTGAAGAAGTTCCTGTTGCATTTCTTGTAGTATAGGTTTGCTGGCAATAAATTCTTTTAGTTTTATTTTATCTGAGACCGTCTCTATTTTGCCCTCAATATTGAAGTATCTTTTTGTTGTACAAAGGATTTTGGATTGACAATTTTCTGTTTACAATTTCAGTATATTAATTTCCTGTCTTTTCATCTTTGTTGTATCTGATGAGAAGTTAGCAGTCGTTTGAATTATTGTTCTCCTGTATGTTATGTGTTTTTTTTCCAGCTGCTGTTAATATTTTTATCTTTGGTTTTCAACAGTTTGACCATTCTCAGATATATCTAAGGTATGTTTAGGAGTGGACTTTAAAAATGTCTTTTCCAGAGGTTTCTGAGTTTCTTGAATATGTAAATTTATGTCTTTAACTAAAATTGGGAAATTATTAGCCATTATTTCTCAAATATATATACATATATATGTATATATTTTTTTCACTCCCATTCTTTTTTGCTTTTCCTTTTGAGACTTTAATTAAAGGTCCTTTAGGTTCTGTGTTTTTTAAAAATCCTTTTTGTCTCAGTTCTTCAGATTAGATCATTTATATTGATCTTCCTTCAAGTTCCTTGTCTCTTTGTTCATCTCAATGCAGTGATTTTTTTTTAAAAATCCAGTATTTTTTCATTTTTAATATTTCCCTTTGGTTCTTTATAACTTTTGTTTCTCTACTGAGATTTTCTGTCTTTTCATTTATTATCATATTTTACTTTAAACTCTTGATCATAATTGTATTAGCTCATTTAAAATCTTTTTCTCTTCATGCTAACCTCTGGATAAACTTATGTCAGTCACTGCTGATTGTATGTATTGTATCTTTAATATGTTTTTTGTTTCATTTGTTGAGAACCTACAGATTTTGTCCTGGACGTGGTGAATGGTTTATAAGTTTATTCTGTTAGACTCATTTGAAGAGTATTGATTTTTTTTTTTTTTTTGGTCTGTTTGTTTTTTAAGTCCGTTAACTTGGCTAACCTCAACTTCAGAATTCTGTTTCCCACTTGGTGGGTGTTAGCTGAAATTTCAGGTCAGTTCTTTTAACCTTAGGAAGGCTGCTTGGAGTCTGTCTCTTACATTCTTGATTTGGGGATTAGCAAGAGACCTGAACAGTTTATCTATGGAATTTAGAGTTTCCCTTCTCTGGTTCTCTTCTTTCTAGAATTCTCCCCTTCAGTTTCTTGCTGTGGTTCCCCTGGGCCCTGTCTTCTAATTATTTAACAGAGTAAAACTGCTGGTTTCTATTAAATCTTTTTTTTTTTTTTAAAGATTTTATTTATTTATGTGACAGAGAGACAGCCAGCGAGAGAGGGAACACAGCAGGGGAGAGGGAGAGGAAGAAGCAGGCTCCCAGCTGAGGAGCCCGATGTGGGACTCGATCCTGGAACGCCAGGATCACGCCCTGAGCCGAAGGCAGACGCTTAACGACTGCGCTACCCAGGTGCCCCTGGTTTCTATTAAATCTTAATTGCTCTTTGTGGCAGGTATTGGGGTCCTTAGGCTGAAAACCATAAAAATGGGAATCTTGTTCAGTGTATGTCCCTTTCTTCGAGATTCAGGCAGCTTTTGTTCACTCTCTGGTGCCCTCAAGTCTCCTCCTCCTTCTAAAATATTTGTTTCGAGTCCATAATTGTTATCTATGTTAGGGGTGGTCCTATGGGAACTATCTAATGATGACTGCAAGTAGAGATCTGTGCTTAGCTTTTGAGTTCTCCAGTCCCTGTGGTCTTGTGGCTTTTCTCCATATTTCAACAAAAGTATGTTTATATTGTTCTTTCGGCTTATTCAGATCTTTTGGCTTATTGAGAAATTGGTGCTCTGGCCTAATTTCTTGGAATCGGTGTTTCTGCTGTCCTAGTTTATGCCTTGTCTAATTAAAGTCATGCCTGTATTTGAAAAGTGGAAAGTTTCCAGGGAAAGCGGGCAGCTGGTATTGACACTCAAAAGAGTTTTATGCAATGAAAGTAAGCAAAGGGCCAGTTAGGCTGAACCTCAGGAAAAAGTATCTAATGGTAAGATTCGTGAGACTAAACAATCTGGCAAGGGGGCTTTCTCTGAGCTATTTCATACTGAATTGGAAAAGTCAGAGGAAAAACAAGTAATAAGCCCAGGTCTCTTATTGGCAGATGGACAGTTTGTATGATCTCATAGTTAACTTTCCCAGTGGCTATTTGACTGTTGTCATTAGCAGGAAAGCCCTTTAGATTTTACATTATTAATACGAGTGTCTGATTTGGGTTAAAAAAATTGATTCCTCTAGAAAATTTATAATTGATAGTAAAAATTCTCATGGAAAGGAAGAAATAGTATAATATTCATTTCTATACGTTCTTATACAGTTCCCTTATAGCAGAGACGTGAACTGTCTTGTTCTATTATTGTACTTCTAATGCCCAGGCTAGTAGTGTTTGGCACTTAGAAGGTATTCAATAAGTGATAACATCCCTTGTACTTTTATTACACTTTACTAAAAGAGCAATACGCTCTCAAATGGATGTCAGTTACTGAAAATGACAGTTAAGGTTTATGTTTTCCATTATTTCTCTTATTCTCTATATTTTTCTTTCCCCCCTAAGTCCAGAAGCCTGAATTCAAGGTGTTTAGGTGTTCTCTATAGTTTTGGTCACAGGAAAAACAAAAGGATTTAATTTTGTCGTAATTGTGGAATGCACTACGGGAAAACAATATCACAATTATTTGCCAGAAGAGAGAATGTTAAAGTGGTTACAGGATCTGAAGACAAATAGTCCTGATTTTGAATTCTGGCTATATATTATACTTGTTTGTGACCTTTGAAAACGTCCTTAACCTTTTTGAATCTCAGTTTTCCCATCTTTAAAAATGTGGATAATTAGTACCTATTTCATATGGCAGATGTGAGTTTAAAATGAGATTAGTTTATAGAATTGTTTAGCATCATACCAGATATATAGTAGTCACTCAGTAAAAGATAGCTGTTTTTTTTTATAGTGGTTTTTCTCTTCATCTTAATCTTTATAGTTTCTTCATTCTTGCTTTTGGGATAATTTTGTATTTTAACATGGGACCAATTACTTGCCATGTGACTTTGAACCTTTTGGGCTTAACCTTTGATTCTCAGTTAAATTATTTATGCATTAAAGAGTTGAGTTAATTCAGAGTCTCTTTGTTGTGCCATCTGTGATTGGTGGGAACTTCTAGGAGGTTCTTCACAATAGTCTGGGGCTACTTTCATGGTTCACTGGAAGATGTCCTGTAATGATACGAGTCTATGAACCAGATTTGACATCACTTACCTGTTCATAGCCTCAATTTTCAACTTGCACTAAATGAGGGTGTAAGACAAGTCTTTAAAGACATACTCATGTAACTTTACAGTTTTTAAGACAAATACTGTGCTCACTTTATATAATACATTGTGTTAGGTATTTCCTTTGGGTCTGTGAGGGTTGAAGGTAATCGAGTGATACCCTTCTGGGATTCTTTTCCTAGAGTAGATAACTTAATTAGGACATTCATTATAATAATGATAAGTTGTAGTAAAGAAAATTGTTAGACATTGTATCAAATGTACTCCAAATGAAGAAATAATACTTTTTAATAGAGTATTTAACAAGCTGTAAAGAACTTTAACTCTTAGCTGCAAAAATATGTTTATGATACATTATTTTTGCAACATTGTACAGTGAATAGCCCTATCCAAAACAAGAACGTTTTTGAGTGCGTTTTGTATGTAATTATCAGATCATATCATTGATTTGTTAATATGGCCGTATTGATTTATATTTTCATTTTCTAATGGTTTCTGCATCCATTTTGCATCTCTTTAGATATCTGGATCAATCTGTTGATGGTTCTTTTTTTTTTTTTAATTTATTTCAAGTAATCTCTACGCAAATGTGGGGCTCGACCTCATGACCCCAAGATCAAGAGTTGCCTGTTCCTCTGACTGAGCCTGTCTGGTGCCCCAATTTGTTGTTATTTCTTTTTGATGGGTCCTGAAATGTGGGAAAAGTCTCCACTTTACATGGTACTATGCTGTTTATAGAGGTTATGTTGGGCTCCTGTTGTTTCATTAATCAGTAGCATTTAAGGTAGTTAGAGTTTTTTTTTTTTTTTAAGTTGGCTCCACGCCCAGTGTGGAGCCCAGTGTGGAGCCCAGTGTGGAGCCCAGTGCGGGACACAAACTCTCAACCCCGAGATCAAGACCCGAGCTGAAATCAAGAGTCAGCTGAAATCAAGAATAGGATGCCTAACTGACTGAGCCACTCAGGCGCCCCAGGTGTTCTTTTAATTAGCATTTAGTTAGCAGTTTAGTTAGCATGTATTTTTCAGATGGTTGAACTACACTGAAGTGTGTTGCATTATCTTACTCCTGGTCTTAAATGTTTTGATTCTTTTGAGATATAGGATATATATATGTAATGGAAATGCGATTACATCTTCTACTTTGTTGCATGTTATACTTTAACAGTAGCATAAATGATTAAATGCAGCTTTAAAGCAACATGAATAGTTCATTCAATACAAGAAACTCCAAATATTTCTAGCATTCTTAATTATAATTATTGCTTTCCTTTTAGTCTCTTGAAGCAGCGATCAAAGAAGAAATATTTCTGTGTGACTCAGTATTTTGAAATATTTACTCCCAACTAAAGTCATACTTCATCAAAAGAGATGGTATCATTAGAACTGAATTATAAATGTATTGACATGCTGACCCACGAAGCTGCTATCTGACAGGTTGTAAATGTTCTACATGGGCGTGCTCTTTTAGGCTTTTGAGTAGTGAGAGCAGAGGGTGTTGTTTATTCCTACTATAATAACAGCTTATTTGGTATACTGTGTGCTAAACCAGCTGCAACACCAAAATGGGCCACCCACAGAGAGTACAGTGAGGGATTATTGAGGCTTGACTGAAGTGCTACCACCTAAGCAAATAGTATTGCTGATTTTGTGGTTTAGTGCTTGATCTAAATTAGAAATGAATCTTTCTACATGTCTGAGCTGCTGAGATTCTATATTAAAAAAAATAATAAAAAAATAAAAAACCTTCCTTGACATAAATTTAATCTGTAAAATTAAATTGAATTTTCTAATAATGTTAAATTGTAATAATATGGTAAACATTTTAAATAATGTCTAAATAGATTTCTGTGCAATGCTGTCATTCCTTGTAAGATAATGTATTTGTATTATCTTTCTCTGTGTTTTGCTACTACAGTGGGAGTTTTGGGACTACTGAAAAAGCAAATATCACTCTGATAACAATTTTTTTGTGTATCCTTGAGTGATGCACATTAATAGCAATCTGTCATAATGAAGTATGTGTTTTACTTTGCAGGGGAAACCTCTTGGTGTTAAAAGCTTTCTGAGCACGACTTGGTCAGTCAGGGTTTGAATGGTAATGTAACTGTGATCTGGTGATGTAGTGTTTGGATAGCATAATTCATTTGGAGTTCAGAGTGTTTCCCAGGAATTTAACTGCTCAATTAAGGGGAAAAAATGAAGTTATGCTTTTGCTTTCAATGGTCACAGAAAATACAGGTGCAGTGAAGACTTATTTGACTATTAACTACTTACTGTGGGTTCAGCATAAATACACACACATAGACATACATAAACATAAAAGTCCTTGCATGGTTGGTATATGAACAATGAGAAAGATTATTGGACTTGTGTGCTATGAAATTACGCCAAAACTTTATTTTGACTTTTTGGAAATTTACTCTGTGCTATCACACAGCTGTAAATTAGTATGAAGGATTTCTAGGATTTACTGTGGTTAGAATTGTTACCTCATGATAAACATAAACCTAATTATTTAGGCAATTTAATGTTTGTATAATTTATCATCTGCTGGTCAAGAGGATGTCTTATATTGGAATATAAATAGAGCTTGTGTGTTTTTTAATATAGCAGGTTTTAAAATAAGATTTATTTAAAATAAAAACAAAATTCCTATATAAACATTCTTATGTAAACATAAGCATATAGCACTTTTTAAGTGGTTTGTTTGTCTATGGCCCTTAACATAGAGAGTGGTAGGTTAAGTGAAAATGAGTTAGTGTAAATCATGGTGGATTACGTTACAATTATAGTAGAGTCTTGAATGAGAGCTAACTTTTAAAGTCAGTGCCTAAGAAAAGTTGAATGCAGTAAAAATTACCCTTAAAAGTCCTTTAAATTATCATTAAGTATAATATGTATGAAACTATCTACCAGGAGCCCAGCATTGGCAATTTTTCCTCTAGTGATAAAAGACATTGCTGCTTCTTTCACAGATGACCAGGTAAAAAAAAAGTTTCTTTTAATTTAGGTGCTATGTTGAATAACAATATTTGTTTGAATTTTTTTCATTAGCACATAGAGTTGATTTTGAATATCTTAAGTATGATGTAATTTTGCTGCATTACTTGTGGTGATAGCCTAAGGCAAGTATTTATAGTCTTGCCAATACGTAATCAGAAGAGCATGGGCTTTGGTGATGGGTAACTCCTGGTTCAAATCCAGCCCTTTCACTCACAGTGTGGCCCAGGGCATTTTACTAAACCTCTATGCCTCAGCCCACTTGTAATGGGGAACAGTAGTATTTCTCCGATGGTGTGTGAAAGTGGCCTAGCAGTAAGTCGGCATCACTATATTTCTGTTTTCCTTTTCTATTTCAGCATGAATGTAACTACAAACACTTTTGAAAAGTAACTGGAATTACACTGGTTATTTAAAATGTATGTAATTTATAAAGAATTATTAAAGCAAAATAATTTGTTATTAGAACACATTTGTATCCATCGCCTCCTTAAAATATTTTCACAGTTCTCAAAAACTTTTTGATAAACTTTTTAGCATGACATATGAGGCCCTTTATGATCTGATTTCTCCCTACTTTCCCTGTGTATTTCCACCAAGAAATTCTTTGTGAGGGTGCTGCTAGCTCTCCCACTATTATTATCCTGACCAACTCCTGGTACTATGAGACTTACCTCAGTTATCAACATTCACCTCCTGGTTTCTTAAGCCATCCTCAGTCCCACCTCAGCTTCTTTCCCAAGTCTGAATTCTGTTCTCTGTGTGTAAATTCTGTATACCCTGTATATTGATGTAGGTATTATAAGCATTTAACCCACTTCTCTTAAATGCTGTGTTTTACTTTATTCGAGGTCGTGGACCATATATACATAGTACTTAGTATAAATGCATGAGTCATTGATCAATGTTTGGCTCCATTAAAGTGTGGAATTATTGAAAAATAGAGAAAGGTTTATATGAATGAGCGCTGCCATGTTCCTCTGGGTTAGTTTTTGAGACTCCTAGTTTTTAGTTGCATACTAAATTGTGAATATTTTTGTGGACAGCCAAGTTTCCAACTGCATCATATTTTTATGTTATAGATTAAATATTTTTGCTTTTTGGTGAGTAGTGGTTTTCCATGAACAATACTGTAGGTTTGAAAATGTCTTATACACTTTCTCAGAGGATTAATCACTCTTTTAATTCTATCAGTGTTAGAAGGAAAAATAATTATCATCGGTAGTAGATCTTTGTCAGAGTATCCAGACATACTGGTCACAAGGAGTTGTGAGAAATGGGTGGGAATGCAATTAACTCAAGGGGCATTGCATAGAAGCAGCTGGCAATGCTGCAACCAGGAGACAACCATTCCATCCTTGATAGATCCATGGGAGTGGTTTGCTTGTAAACGTGGGTGTTATTTTAGAAGAAGATTGAGAACTGTTTTTCCAAAATAGCAACATCTTAGGCCATGGGTTGGCAAACTATAGTCAGTGGGCCAAATTCAGCCTGCCTTCTGTTTTTGTAAATATAGTTTTATTGGAACATAGCCACACTCATTCCTTTTCATATTGTCTGTGGCTATTTTTGTGCGACATGGGCAGAGATGAATCGCTGCAACAGAGGGCCCTGTGGTCGTCAAAGCCTGAAATATTAACTGTTTGACCCTTAACAGAAAAGGTTTCCTGACTCTTGCATCAGATATTTTGCCAGTTTTACAGTTTGACAGTTGTGGATTGAGAAATTAATAGTTACATATCCTAACAAGGAAGGTATACTCCTTCAGATGCAGTTTTTTGTTTTTTTATTAAACAACTTTTGGTTTTTATTAAATCTGTTAAAGTATAATTTCAAAAAAGGTAAAATCATGACTCTCATATAAATATAAAATGAACCTATAAGAAGTTTTAACTTCTTAATTAATGAGGGAACCTGTGAGATAATAAAACTGTGTCAAAGGAGAATGATATATATGTACTTAATAATGCTGAAATAAATTTAATCTGTGTAAAATTAGTAATGTTCTATAGGACAGTGTAATGTTCGGAATCATATTTTCTATGGGTGGAAAAAGCATATTTGTACTCGACAAAATTAATTTCTGTGGGTAAAATCATTAGCATTACTCTTAATTTTCTGTAACTTACAAAGTTATAAAAGAGCCTATTCAAAGACAGTCATATTTGTATACTTCTGTAGAATACAGTAACATGGCAGGCTCTCTACAGACCAGCATTCTGTTGAAAAGATATTCAGAAAGAGCTTTTTGCCTATTTCAAAGTCTTAAAGAATTTTCCCTATCAAATGTAAACCAGTTAAAAAATAATTTAAGAAACAAACACGTAGGAACGAAAATAAAAAAATAATGCTATCAACTGTTGCTCTAAAGAAAATGAAATACTGAGATATAAATTTAATAAAACGTATAGATCTCTATCAGAAATCAAAGAAGACCTAAATCAATGGAAAAATCTATTGTGTTCATGGTTTGGAAGACTCAACATAGTAAGGATTTCATTTCTTCTCAAATTGATCCATGGATTTAATGCAATTTCTGTCAAATCACAGCAAGATTTTCTGCAGACACATTCAGAATTGTTCTAAATTTTATTCATGTGGAAAGGCACGGATCCTAGAATAGCTGAGACAGTCTTGATGAGGAAGAATAAAGTGGGAAGAATCATTACTTGATATGAAGGCTTGCTATTTGGCTCTGCTAGTCAAGACAGTATGGTATTGGCAGAGACATAGACACAGATCAGTGGAACAGAATTGAGAATCCCCGAAATGGACTCACACAAATATGCACAATTAGTGTTTTCAAGAAATCATTTTACTTTAATTCATTAAGTGTTATAGTCAAAGTAAATATGAAGTCCTAAAGTAGTAATTACCAAGGAATGGTCAACTATGCATCCAGGAGCCAAGAAATGCCTCAGAGACAGGCCTAATAATTATGATGGTTCTGTTCCACTTTGCTTAGTTGTTTATGATTTATGCCAGTCTAAAATTGTATGACAGACTTTTTAGTTCCCAGTGACTCTCATTGTGGAAGATGATAAAGGGAAGCGAAGTGGAAGAAGTCACTACAGCCACTTGGGACTGCTCTTCCACCTTTATTTTTCTCCCCAGCTGATTTTGATAAAAGTGCAAAAGTAATTCAATGGAGGAAGGATAGCTTTTTCAACAAATGGTGCTGGAGCATCCACAGGCAAGAAACCTTATACTTTAACCTAAAGTATACTTTACCCTAAAGTATTTAACCTAAACCTTATATTTTACAGAAAAATTAACTCAAAGTGGATTCCAGATTTAAATGTAAAACATAAGACTATATAACTTTTGGAAAGGAAAACATAGGGAAGAATCTTTGGGATGTTTTTGGGATCTAGGTAATAGGTAAAAAGTTGTTAGTACACTGAGCATGATTCATAAAAGGAAAATTTGATAAAACGCAGCTAAAAAAATTAAAAACTTTTGTGAAACATCCTATGAAGAGGAAGATAAGGCAAGCAGCAGACTGGAGAAAATATTTGCAAACCTCATATCCAATAGAGGATTAGTGTTTATTGTATTTTGAGAGTTAAAATATAACAGTAAAAATACAACAGAAAACAGTAAAAAACCAAATGATACAACTAGAAAACTGGGCATAAGTCATGAACAGACATTTCAGTAAGGAGAATATTTAGGTGGCAAATAAGCACATGGAATGATGTTCAGCATTAGCCTCTAGGGAAATGTAAATTAAAACCACAATGAGATATTACTACACACCTATGAGAGTGACTCAAATAAAAAGTAGTGACAGTGATAATGAGGACATGGATAAATTGTATCATACATGCATTCCTGGTGGGAATGCAAAATGTCACAGTCGTCTGGGAAACAATTTGGCTGGTTCTTATAAAACTGAGCATACACTTATCATCTAACCTAGCAATCAAGCTCCTGGACATTTATCCTGGAGAGATGAAAACTTATATTCACATAAAAACTGTTCAGTAATGTTCATAGCAGCAGCTTTATTCTTGGTAGCCAAAAACTGGAAACAACTCATATGTTCTGAAACTGATGGATGGTTAAACAAACTACAGTATATCTAAAATGGAATACTAACAGCAATAAAAGCAGTGAGCTATCCTTACAAGCAGCTTGGATGAATCTCAAGGTAATTACGCTGACCGAAGAAAGCCAATCCCAAAATGATTCCGTTTATATGGCAAAATTCTTGAAATAACAAAATCATAGAGTTGAAGAACAGACTAGTGGTTGCCAAGAGTTAGGGAAAGAGCAACAGGAGGGATTCTTATGGTGACGGAACTGTAGTAATGGAATGTTCTTGACTGGTGTTGGATACAGGAAGCTACACATGAAATACAATTACATAGAACATAATACACACACACACCCATAAATAAATATATGTAAAAGTTGGGAAATCTGGGTAAAATGGGTAGATTGTATCAATGTCAATTTCCTGGTTGGAATGTTGTATTACAGCTTTGCAAGACGTTATAATTTGGAAAACTGGGTGGAACCTACACAGGATCTCTTTGTACTGCTTCTACAACTGCATGGGAATCCACAGTTATCTTAATGTTAAAAATTTAATAAGGAAATAAAATGGATCTTACAGGAACATTCTTTTAAACTGAAAACAGTTCTTTAAAAGAAATATGTTTGAGGTCCTGCAACAATTGTGCATACGTATACAATTAAATATTCTTAGGTATTAAGTTTAAATTAGGAAAAGGGGACTCTCTTAGTCATTTAATTTTATTTTTATATACCCAATTAAAGCTAAGTTGAATAATTTGAATAATTATAAATCATTATTAAACTGTTATTAACAGCAATGGAATTAAAATTTTTGAATGTTCTGTAGTTTAGTAACAGCTAATTCAGTACTTCAGTTACTGAGAAATGTAACTTATTTTGCTTTTGAATTTCTATAAAATATTCATTATGAGCTATTATGTTTTATATTATATATGTGTAGAAAATGATATAAGTAGTTCTCCCAACACTTGGGTAAACATAACTGTACTTTGAAGTACGGTTTGGGATCAGTCCTAGGACAGTAGTGACATGGTGCTTTGGGAAAAAAAGCAATGCATACAGAAATTATTTTAATTATGTGTGGTTTTGAATAATCTCTGCTGAACTGAATATATATTATAAAATGTAACTCTTTTTAGTAGCATTATTATTTACTGTCATCTAATTTGTCTTTCCACTCAGTTCTAGACTCTTCCCTAATGGTGCAATTTCAGCAGATATGTGTTTATCAAAAATAAGTGCACACGAACCCTGGTAATCAAAATAGAAAAATGTGTTAGTGGCTTTGAATGAAGTATTTTTTATTGGTAATATAGGCACAACTAAACTAAGATACCTTCCTTCATGTTTATATTAACTAAAGATTTTATAGCTTTCATGGAAATAATTTCTATTCATCAGCCTTTAGAGTCTGATAAAAAAAACATATATATTAAAACTTCTTATGGATAGGATCTAATATAAACGTTCATGCAAAGGAAAAGATAATTTCCTTTAGATTTAGTTCAGTGGCAGTTCTTGTTCTTGATTTGTCGTTTTTTTTGACAGTATGTAAGCCTAGAATACTAGGAGGAAAGCCACCTGCGTAGTAAATATTCTGATTTCTCATATTATTTCCTACAGTTGTGACAGTCAGTGGGTATATATTATTATTATAAAATGCTATCCTGTGAAGAAAATACTGTCATGTTTATAATATATGTTTTCTATAGAGTTCAGAATCAAATTTTTAAATTTATATTTTTTAAAGTAAAATACACATTAATGATTCTATTTTAATCTTATGAGGACATCTGGTAATTTTTCCATAATGTTTTCCCATGTGTAAAATTTATATAAGTATAAATCGATTTCTGTTCTCTCTCCTTGCTATTTTAGCATACACGGTTTTTGTGTATATAGTACGTATTACTTTCCTGTGGCTGCTGTAACAAATTACCACTAGCTGGGTGGCTTAAAACAGAAGTTTATTCTCTCATAGTTTTTGGAGACCAGAAATCTGAAATCAAGGTTTCTGTGTAGACAGAGCCACACTCCTTTCAGAGACACTGGGGGAAGAATTTCTTCCTTGCCTTGTCTAGGTGTCTTCCTCCTCACACCCCTCCCCTCCAGCATTAAAAAAACTTGTGGTGAAATACTCGTAAAATTTACCATCCTGTTTTAAAGTGTGCAGTTTATTAATGTTCATATACGTTCACATTTGTGTATTTGCCTTTCTAGTTTTTATAGCCCTGTTTCTTAGCTTGTGGCTACATCACTTCTGCCTCATCTTCACATCGCTTTCCGTGTGTGTGTGTGTGTGTGTGTGTGTGTGTGTGTGTGAGAAAACTGACTCTTGTAAGGAGGATAAGCTCTTTCTCTCAGGATCCTTAGCTTGATCACATCTTTTGTCATATAAGTTAATATTTATGCATTCCAGGGATAGGAAGTGGATATATTTATTTTTGGGAGCCCATTATTTCAGTTTGCCACAGTAGGCAAATATTAACTATTTCATTATAACCAATATTTGGAGTTGTTTTTAGGATTAAGTCAGTGATTTCTTTACATATCAACTTTACAAATCCACTGGACAAATCAAAAGGTAGCTACAAGGTGCCTCTTGGTCCCCTACAGGTATGACTCAAGCTTCTTCATACAGCCTTCAAGGTACCCATTAACTGGCCTGTGCCTTTATTTGCTTTCATCTCTTATCATTCCCAGTCTTATGAAAGTTTATGTATCCCTAAACACACGTGTGAGTTTTAGTTTCTCCCTAGAAACCGTACGATTTTTCTATTCTGTACTCTTTATGTGTTATTACTTTGAACGGATAAATAAGCGGTGGTACATAAGATAATAGAGTATGTTGATAACAGGGGAGGCTGTGCATGTGTAGGGTATATGGGAAATTTCTGTACTACTTCTCAGTTCTGTGAGCCTAAAATTATTCTAAAAAATTAAGTCTTCAAATAATTAAATTACTAAATGCAAAGCTTGTCATAACCTTGTGTGCTAGAATACACTCAAGATATGATTCTTGATCAGAGCTCATCAGGGGAGTCCTCATCAGACTCTTTGACGAGAACTGGGATGTATTTCTAGTGGGAGAAAGGATTAAAAATATTATTTTGTCCTCATTAAGAAGCTTTCCCTCAGTCCCTATATTCAAGCAAGTAGTGTACAAAACTAATTCCTTCATATGTACCAATCATATCCTTATTATATTTCACTAGGTTAGAAGGGGTTTGCAAGTATTGATTTTATGAGATCTTATATGATATGAAATGGGAGCTGATTAGTTAAATGTAAAGTACAAAAAAGTCTTTAATTCTGTCCTCAATGGATTTTATTCCAGCATGTGAAGATTCATCTTAGACCAGCCTATAGTGGAGTGATTTAAAGTTTAAGTGAGAAAACAACTCTTAGATGATCATGGTTGAGAGATTTTTCCACCACACTGAAGTGCACCTAAAAATACTGTTAGATCTGTAAGACTGGAATATGGTTAATTGAAATTTAGCATATAGAATACTATAAAAACATTTATATAATTTGAATGTCAATATTAATTTTGGTACCAACATAAAACTTAAGAAAAACCCCTTTTAAAAGAATGGTTTCTGGGGCGCCTGGGTGGCACAGCGGTTAAGCGTCTGCCTTCGGCTCAGGGCGTGATCCCGGCGTTCTGGGATCGAGCCCCACATCAGGCTCCTCCGCTATGAGCCTGCTTCTTCCTCTCCCACTCCCCCTGCTTGTGTTCCCTCTCTCGCTGGCTGTCTCTATCTCTGTTGAATAAATAAATAAAATCTTTAAAAAAAAAAAAAAAGAATGGTTTCTTTCAACAATAATTTTAAAACCAGGTATAGCTAGGAAAGTTTGTTTAAACGTATTGTTATTTTAACTCTTTTTTTCCTCCAGTTTTACTTAGGCATTATGAACTGTAGTCTTTATGTCTTTCTGTATCATAATATTACTCACTAGTTAAATGCTTTCTGGAAATTGGTAGCTTAAAAGTGGAAGAGCAAATAAAACATTGTAACTGATAATTGTGAATAAAATATGTTCAGTGCAATATATTGAAATTTTTAGAAGGGCATGCCAAAAGCACGTAACATTTCATTTTAAAGTGAGGTCTTCATGCATCATTTATTTACAGATATATTCTTCAGGGAATGTGACCAATCTTCTTTGTCTTTTGAATGACAAACATAGTTGAAAATTTAAGATATTCATCAAAGCAATTCCCCTGCCAATACTAGTCTGGTCCTTATGGGATTTTCTCAAGTGCTTTGTCTGGGCTAGTTCTTAACTTAAGTGATGAGGCTTTTATTGTGTTCCTACAGAGATTATTTCATCATTTAATAGACTTCACTTTAAGATAATGTTCACTTTGTGCAGATTTATACCGTTATTATGGTCATGCCCTTTATACCACCCTTGCTTTTTCCCTTTACTCATCCTCCTCTTTGCCCTCACTGCTATATATATATTTGTTCCAAGGTGCTTTATTCATTTTAGAGAAAGCAAAGTCTTTCATGAAATGATCCTCATAGTATATGTGAGTCTTAGGGAGTATATTTAGGTTTCTAGAAGACCTAAATGCTAGTAATAGTAATTTTTTTTTTTAAAGATTTTATTTATTTATTCGACAGAGATAGAGACAGCCAGCGAGAGAGGGAACACAAGCAGGGGGAGTGGGAGAGGAAGAAGCAGGCTCCCAGCAGAGGAGCCTGATGTGGGGCTCGATCCCATAACGCCGGGATCACGCCCTGAGCCGAAGGCAAACGCTTAACCGCTGTGCCACCCAGGCGCCCCTAGTAATAGTAATTTCTACTTAGTATTGCTTTTAAGTTACACTTCCAGTGTTTTTCGTATATCTTTTTCAGCTATTTTTAATAAAGTTAGAATTTTTATTTTTTGAATGATTTGTACAGTTTATATTCAGGAATATCCATACTTTTCTTATTTTGATGCATGGAATGCAAACATAGAAGAGAAGGGGATTCCAGCAGAATTGCTGAAAGATTCCTGTCAGGCATACATAATGCTATTTAATTTTGAGTATATATTGTGAAATCATATTACTATTATATTATGTAATTATGTAATTATATTATGCGTTTGTGCCAGTATAATCTGAAACAAATTAACAAATATAATGAAAATTGTATTTTCACTTGTAACAAATTAGATTTCATGTAGTTGAGTAAGTAATAGTTGTATAATGGACATCTCAGTTCTGGTTACCATATATGTCTTTATATTATGTATTTTGTGTAATAGCTCATTTCTGGCTGAGTTTTATGCTGTTACCTTTGTTTTCTTTTTGTCTCATTTTTCTGAATGTTCTTTTTGTGGATAATATGGGGTAGAAGTAGAATTTCTTTAAAAAACTAATAGTACATTATATTATGTTAGTATTTTCATGTGTTTTTAGTGTCATTGGAAAAAACTTAATGAAAACATTAAAGCCAAGTGATAAAATCCTCTGTGAAAAATAAGACTAAAGACCTACAGCTTTCCGTATATCCTTGTCATTCAAGAATTTTACATGGGTGTGCTACCCAAGTTTGTGATGTAATGTAATTTTTTTCTAAGGCACAAAATTAAATTATATATTCCACAAAGGATCTTCTGTAGAAATTAAGTCACTTCCCAAGTGAGAGAGCAAAAGTGATAAATTGATATCTCAAAATAGCTTTGTTTTTTTTTTTTTACAACCCACTGTGTCATATACAAAAATTGTTATGAAGTAATAAAACTATTTCTTAGTGAAATGGTTATCTACAAGAAAACACAAATATGTGATAAACCAGCATTAGGAAACAACATATAAAATGTAAAAAGCTCACAAAAATTAAGCTAATTGAGTACTACCATGTAAACATGCCATTTATTAAGTAGGATATGGTATTCTTTAAAAGCTTCTAGTATTTCTTGAGCATTAAAATATTCTCAGTGATATACTTTAAAAATAATAAAAAGTAATTTCTGAGAAATAATAACACAAAATCAAATTAAGTTTCTTAGTGAGTTAATATTTTTAGTAAGGGAAGAAGTCTAAGAAATCAATGAATCTTACTAAAAAATAGTTTTTATTAGTTGAAAGTTGAAACTAGGGAGTATCAGATCTATGACTTAAGCTTATTCAGAACTGAAGTCCTCAGTATTTATTTGATAAAGGGTATTGTTGCAAAAAATCTGTTTGAAAGTATATACAACCTTCAATATTAAATATATCACTAATCTTATGGCAAAACTTTTGGATATTTAACTAGTTGGAGATAGGAATATACATGTATATTTCTTTCATCTCTCTCTCCTTTCTGATAAAATTTATATGCAGTGAAATGCACTGATCTTAAATGTACAGTTTGCAGTTTTGAAGATGTGTATACCCTTGTAACTACCACCCCAGTCAAGATACAGAACCTTAATATCACTTCAGTCAGTCCCCATCCCTCACAGGCAACCACTCTTCTAATTTCCCTCATGATAGATTGCCTAATTTTGCCTGTTCTTGCTGTCGATGTAAAGAGTCAGAGAGTATATAATCTTACATGGCCAGCTTCTTTTGCTCAGCGTTAACATCTGTGAGATTCATCCATGTTGGTGCCTGTATCTGTACTTCATCCCTTCTCATTTTACACTGATAGACCACAAATTGATTATCCATTAACCAGTTGATGGAGTTTTACACAGTTACAGTTGCAACTACATTTTACTAACTTCTTTTTTTTTTTAAGTGTTTTTAGAGCAATTGTAGGTTTCCAGCAAAATTAAGTGAAGGTACACAGATTTCCCACATACTCCCCTGTTCCCCCAGATAACCATCCTCTTTATCAGAGCAGTGTATTTGTTGCAATTGATGAATCTACACTGATAGATCATTATCACCCAAACTCTAGTTTATGTTAGAGTTCAGTCTTGGTGTTGTATATTCTGTGGGTATGGACAAATGTCTAATGACATGTCTCCATCATTATGGTTTAATACAGAGTATTTTCACTGCCCTAACAATACTAGTGCTGTGCCTCCTTATCCCTATCTCTACCCCCAAACCCTGGCAATCACTGATCTTTTTATTGTCTCCCTATTACTGTCTCCCTAGTTTTGCCTTTTCCAGAATGCCATAATTTGGAACCATACAGTAGGTAGCGTTGTAAATTGGCTTTTTTCATTTAGTAATATGCATTTAAGATTTCTCCGTATCTTGCATGGCTTGATAGCTCATATCTTTTTAGTGCTAAATAATATTCCATTGTCTGGATGTATCACAGTTTATCTATTCACCTGCTGAAGGACATCTTTTTGCTTCCAAGTTTTGGCAATTATGAATAAAGGTGCTATACACATCCATGTGCAGGTTTATGTATGGGTATAGGTTTTCAAATCCCATGGATAAATTTCAACTCTTTTGTACTACCAAGGAATTCAGTTGCTGGAAATTATGATCTTAAGAGAATGTATAGTTTTGTAAGAAATTGCCGAACTGTCTTCCAAAGTGGCTGTACCATTTACAGTCCCACCAGCAATGAGAGAGAGTTCCTGCTGCTCCATATCCTTGCCAGCATTCGCTGTTGCCAGTATTCTAGATTTTGGGCATTCTGATAGGTGTATAGTGGTATGTCATTGTTGTTTTATTTTGCCTTTCTCTGATGACATGTGATGTGGAGCACCTTATCATGTGCTCGTTTACCATCTGTATGTCTTCTTTGGTGAGGTGTCTGTTAAGGGTTTGCTTCATTTTTTAATCAGGTTGTTTTCTTAGATTGAGTTTTAAGAGTTCTTCTTGTATTTTGGATAGCAGTCCTTTTTCAGTTAGGTTTTTTTCAAGTATTTTCTCCGAGACTGTGGCTTGTTTTCTCATTCTCTTGGCATTATCTGTTGCAGAGCAGAAGTTTTTAATGTTTTTTTGAGTAAATTTAAAGATCTTATTGGTTTTATTTAAGGATTCATAAAACGGGCAGCATCCCATCTAGGAAATAGAAAAAAGCTCCAGAAGTTTTTCATTTTAGTGAACTCCAGCTTATGCATTATTTCTTGGTAATTCGTGCTTTGACATTTGTTTTTAAAAACTCATTGCCGTATCCAAGATCATCTAGGTTTTCTCCAGTATTATCTTGTAGGCGTTTTGGGGTTTGCATTTTCCATTTCTATCTATGATCCATTTTGAGTTAATTTTTGTGAAGGGCATAAGGTTTGTGTCTGTATTCCTTTTTTTGTTTGTTTTTGTTTTTTTGTTTTGGTCGTGGATGTCCAATTGTTCCAACACCATTGTTAGATCAACTGTCTTTGCTCCATTGTATTGCCTTTGCTCCTTTGTCAAAGATGAGTGTTTTGTTAGTTTTTGAATATCAAAGACTGTTTATTTAGACTATGTTCATTTCTTAAAATTTTCACTCAACCATCCCTTTTAGCTAAGGGGAGTGAACTTGGTGCATGGCCTGTTAGTTAGCATAAACGCAACATTTCTTTGAAGTGTCTTTTATTGCTTTAAATATTTTATACAAGGCTTTCTGTTAACATGGTTGAAACCCAGTATAAATTCACAAACCCAAGAAGAATAGTAGATGCATCTAAGAAAGATCTGTAAAATTTTTGAAGATGGAAGGCAGATGAATGATTTGTAACTCAGTAAGTGGAATGGAGAAAGAGTCTAATAATTTTAGGTTGCTATAAGCAGACTAATTCCTAAGCAGAAAGCCTCAGGAATTGGAGGTACCAGTTACCTCCAAAGGTGACAGTACAGAACAGTGTTGAAACAATGAGTATTTGTGTAAGGCATTATAATGAGGGACTTAGACCATATCAAGAAATTCGATTAAATAAATATATATAGCTATATATAGCCATATGTAGAGAAAGTGAATTGGAGGAAGGAGTGAAAGAGTTAAGTCCACATCTTGCATAGTGAGTAGATTGAAGAAAGAAAGACTAAAGGAAATCAGTAATAAATGGATAATTGGTTAAAATTGACAAGTTATGAAAAGTAGCTAAATGTGTTGAAAGGGGCTGCTTATGTGGCGCTGGAATCTGGGTGGCAGGAGTGGGATGGGGCTTTTTTTTTTCATTATAAATCTTGTAGAACTCTGACTTTTTTTATTTTGGTTAAAAATGAAACTAAAATATGCCTGTGACTTTGGTGTTCTCTTCGCTATTGTACCTGTGGTTGTTTTATTATAAAGAAAATTGTCCACCTCTCAAAATGCTTTAGTTAAGTGTTTGATTGATGTGCTAGGTTAATTATGTGGATTGCTGTATGTACTTCTTGGCCCATGACCACATGCTTCTAAGGATATAAAACCCACTTTGAGAAATATGGATTTAAGTTATTTCTTTGTTACATACAACAGTACTGTGAACATTTAAGAACATAAGTAAGTTTTGATATAGAGGAAGTTATGATCTTAGCCACTAGTGTATGAATGGAAAATTATTTTTAAAAAACCCCAGTACCCCAAAACTTTGGATATTCTCTGATTGAAAACAATTATCCTTATTTTGACATTTGTTGTCCATCCATTTAGCTGTGTATCAAGAATCTACATTTAGGTGGATAGTGCATTATATGGTGAAGAATTTGTTTACTCAAATGCCATTTGGAAGTTTTTTATAAATATAGATATGACTGCTTAATAATAATCTCATTGTATAAGGAAGCAATCCCTAAATCTAAATGCTTATGTGGGATTTTATATCTTGGAAATAATTTGAGAAAAGCATACATTCAATAACTTTCAGTTTGTGAAACCATGGGATTTCTACCAAGAGAAGGACTCGGACATCGTCTTCTGTAATGGTCTCTTATGCTTCTGTGCTCGGAAGAAGTAGATGGCAGCAGATGGATTAAAGGATTTAATAGTTATTTTTCCAATTAAAAAGAATTCTTGTTTTCTTTTTTAATAAATTCAGAAAAACCACTCCACTTAAGACTTTTTATGGCAGGGATTAGATCTCTTTCTAGATTATGAAAGAATCTTTGTCTATATTCCAACCAATATAAAAAGATTTTATATTGGTAATTAATGTAAGATCATTGTCAACCATGAAAGATACTTTATCTTGACTATATTTTAAAAAATAAAATTCACCTAATATACATAACAGTTATTTCATGCAAAGATGATAATGTCAAATAATGTAAAGTCATGATGAATTTTGAGAAATAAAAGAAAGTAAGGAAAAAATAATTTATGAACGGACAAAGACAATTTGATATTTGTGTTTTATGATCCATAAAATAATATTTTTTTTCTCATAAGACTGTTAAAATTTTTTCCAAGAACTGTAAACAGTTTTAATCATAGGAGGCAGAAAGGAATGTCGCCCAGTTTGCTGAAAGAAACTGTGGCTTTTTCTTTAATTCTGAAATAGAAAATACAATAATCACAAAGAACTGATCTTGTGTGGACAACATTGAGCAAAAGGTACAAAATACTTATTTTTTCTAATTGGTATAGTTATGTTCATTCCTTTTATAGTTGTTCTCTTATACCATTCACCCGTTGCTTTACTTCTCCAAGTGATACATGCTATGATACACACATTAGTATCAGCCTAAACTGTACTGTACCCCCAGGCATACAGATTAAGAGAAGAAATATATTGGAAATTAAATTCCTATAACTTCCTTTTATGAAATGTTTGTTAGTACAGAATTCTGAGATTAGTAAATAGATAATAAGAAATGTATTGGAGAATTACATGGAAAATATGAAAACATTAATTTTAAGGTAATGGTTTAAAATTACTAAAATTCTTGCATATTTTATTATTTGAAACAAATAATGATGACTCATTTCAGTGCTGCTTCTATTTCTAAATCCTATTTTGATGTATTTGCAAGGTAGGTAATTTTCTTCCTTTAGAGAATTTAGAATCTATTAGGACTGTCAGTTTTTAAATAGGGTATTTGGAGAACATAAGAAAGTTTGACCGCAGTGGGAATGTTTGACCTAGAGTGCTAGTTTATGCAATTTATTTATTTATTTTTTAAAGATTTTATTTTTTCATTTCAGAGAGAGTGGGAGAGAGAGAGAGAGAGCACGTGCACAGAAGAGGCTGAAGGAGAAGCAGACTCCCTGCTGAGCAGGGAGCCTGATGTGGGACTTGATCCCAGGACCCTGGGATCATGACCTGAGCTGAAGGCAGCCGCTTAACTGACTGAGCCATCCAGGCGCCCTAGCTTATGCAATTTAAAACTTATAAAAGATGAAAGAATTAAAACGATACCTAATTAAAAACTAAATACTGATTAAAGAAGTGTAAGGAATCCCTTAATATTTATTAATATACTCAACTTCCATTTATTTTATTTTAATACAGATCAGTTTCATTTGGCTAATTTTTTAGACCTCAGTAGAATTAGGTGCTTATAAAAGACTCACGGAAGTTACTCATAAAGTTCTATTCTTTCCTTTACTCAGTGTATTTGTTTATTTGTCTTGCCTATTAGAAGTATAAAGAACTTCAGTGAATGGGCTATATTTCCTACCTCATCCTTGAATCTGCACTCATTATTTTAAGTGAATTTGGAGTTTGTAAACTTTTAGAGTTAACTGATACCAGCGGTTGTTTGGTATTGCTAATCTTAAATTCTGGTCTGGCATATGCCTTAAAATCTTAGTCAGTTTTTTTGAGTAGCTGTTGAAACCAAATACTTACGTAAAATTTATGTTCACTTATTTTCTGCCCTGAAGATGCTAATTCCCTCATCTGTTGGGTTACCCTGCTTGTTTTATTATTTTAACTAGATAACTGTGAGCTTTCATAACTTTGCCTGGCTATTTATTAATCTTTAATCAGGAGAAAAAATTAAAGTGAAATAAGTTGCATTTTATTTTCTCCCTTATCTATGGGTTCCTATTTTAATGACAATCATTTTTCAATAATGGCTTATAACAGAGTTCAGTTTCAGTAAACTCCTGACCACCTCTTTAGCTGCTAAAATGTCTCACACATTTTGCCACTGAGTCATTTCATAACTGTCTCCTTTTTGTTTCTAATATATGTTTTTTTTCCATGTGAATACATCTCAAAAGTTACTGGGTTTCTGGAAACATAAACAAAGAACAGATGGCTGCTCACACCTTATGACAAATACAATGGAGACAGAGGACTTTCATCATGTCCCTCATGGTCAGCATGTTAGCTCTCATGTGGTGGACATCTGTGGCTATTTGAAATAGGGCTTGCTGCTACTTTGGAGTCTCTCAGGTCTGGTCAGTCCTCTTGACAGTAGCTTATTTTAAAGCAGTTGGGTTTCTCATCTGTTAGTCTGAAAAAAAGAAAGATAACCCTGAATAAGTAAGAAATCGGAAATGTCCCAAATAAGAGTACTCTTCTTTTAGACTGTTCTGTAGTTTGTTCAAACTGATTTGTTAATGTCAATTGAGATCTCTCTACTCTGATACCATCTTTGCCAAATTTGGGAATCAAGCTTCCTTAATATAGCTATCTTAATGGACACGTTTCTGTACTTGTATGCCAATTAACAGGGTACTGTAAAACAAAATCATTGTAATTTAGATTAATTCAGGGAGAAGACCAAATATAAAGATTTAAATCATGGATTATATCAGTAGACTTTTGATATTTATAACTTTAATATCCAAATCACGAGCAATCCCCAAGTGTCTATGACATTAAATGATCTGTAAATTTATATAGCTATGAATTTTAATTTTGGACCACAGATTCTTAGGTGGGTGAGTTGCCTGTTTATCCACATGTGAGTTTTTTTCTGTGTTGTCGCTACAGTAACCTTTGAGATATTCAAAACATTGTGTCTTTGTGGAGAAACAGTCACCAAATTAAAAGGAAAATTTTAGCGAATATTGAGAATGCTCTTAACTTGTAACAAAACACATTGGAAACATGTCTCCTGAGAACACTGTGGGTTTGAAAATGCTACGAGCTAGTAGGAAGGTTTATGTTTTTGTAAATGTGCAGAATTCCTAAGGTCTTCGAAAATCTAGCCGGAATATCAAAGGTCTTCTGTATGGAATTTTTAAAGAAATACTATAATAGAGGGCATTAAGGTTTTTACACAAAACAAAACAATAACAAAAATGAAAAAAGCTATTCGTTGTTTAAAGGATAATTTCTTTAAATCACATGGTTTTTAGATTAGAAATTTGATTTATTAAGAAGTCTTATTCACCGTAATGACCTCTGCTATCTGTATAACAGTTTATTAAATAGAAAAAAATCTTCAGCTTTGTACTTACTAAATTACCATGAAATTTGAAATGGAATACATCAGCTCAGCCTATAAGTCAATTTCACATATTTAAGTTATTCTTCAGGGGCGCCTGGGTGGCTCAGTTGTTAAGCGTCTGCCTTTGGCTCAGGGCCTGATCCCAGGGTCCTGGGATCGAGCCCCGTGTTGGGCTCCCTGCTCCGCTGGAGGCTGCTTCTTCCTCTCCCGCTCCCCCTGCTTGTGTTCCCTCTCTCGCTGGCTGTCTCTCTCTGTCAAATAAATAAATAAAATCTTAAAAAAAGAAAAAAAAGTTGTTCTTCAGAAAAAATTTTGTACATGTTTTACAGAATAATATTTTTAATAGACCAGTCTCTTAAAAAGTTAAAAACAGTTACTCTTTAGACATTATGAAGATCAAAAACAGGAAATTAAAGAAATTTTACAGCTTGGGATATGTTTTGGGTATGTAACATTGCATGAAATTATCTTATTAAAAGAATTTTTCCATCTTTCATATTTTCTTTTATATTAAATAAGAATGACTCTATAAATCACATTGATTTCATTTTTTAAAAAAAACTTTAAGAAATTATTAGTAATACAATATAAAACTTGTTAGGAATATGAAATTGCTTTATGGATGACATAAGTTATGATTATGTTTCATTTGCTATGTTTATTTTATTTAAATAATTAAAATGTCTTTTCCCTCAAGGCTCCAAATAACATGAAATGATAAACTATTATCTGATTAGGTAAGGATTTAAGATAATCCCATTATAAAACAGCATCCTGGAGCTTGACAACTTTGAGCAAACATGCAGAATTAGTTATGTGTTTCAACTCAAAATGAAAACAAATGCAAAATTTTCCTGATCCAGGTCATAATGAAATAACCCTTTTATCTAAATAAACATAGCCTGTAAGAGTAAAATTAGTTTCTGAAAGGAGATGCTCTTTCTGAAAAATGTCTTAGCATTTCTTGAGGTGATAAATAAGTCTGGATTAGGTAATCCCTAGACATAATTGATTTATATTAGATTTAACTTAAAATTATTATGAAAAAGACACTATAGAATTAGAAGATTTTACATTCTGGATAGAAAACTGGAACAGTGGTAGTCTTGCATGTTCAAATTGCGGAGGACAGTAATGAATAATCTTCAGGCATTTTGTAAACTCCAAGTTGGCAGGGAACGTGACTTTCTTGTCATTCACGTTTGTGCTGAGCTGAGCACTCAGTAAATACTGATGTTATTCATGGAAGTAATGTGAATGATTAGAAAAGTGTTATATGGATTTCTGGGCCTGAACTGTGGACGTGATCATCCCATTCCAGGTACATAGAAATGCTGAGGCAAGGAGAGAAGTGGAAAAACTCCAGGGGACAGAAGTGAAAAGATACCTTGAAGTCACAGTTATGCTGCATTGGTCAGAGAGGTCATTTGGCCTATATACAAGTTCTGTAGGCTTGAGTTTAATGCCTATGTGGTAATAGAAAGTTATGGATGCAGGGGGAGAGGAGGAGGAGCCTCTGAATGGAGTCAGAATTTGTACTGTCTCTATAGCACAGGGATCTCAAGGCAAGAGACTGCTAGAATTTCTGAAACTCTTGTAAAAGCAAATCCTCAGCTATTTAGCAGCTAATACAAAGCCCACACAGATGGACATCTTGTGGAAAGAATATCCCCTCTGAAGATAAGTTCAAAATAAAAAATCCAGCTCTATGAATTATCTAACATGAATAACATGATATAGTTAGCAGCCAAAATAAAAAGAAGGGTCATTGCCACAAAACATGAAATTATATTAATAATGTAGTGCAATGTTGAATAAGTATATTTTCAGCAATTAAGGAGATTTTTTTTTAAAGATTTTATTTATTTATTCGACAGAGATAGAGACAGCCAGCGAGAGAGGGAACACAAGCAGGGGGAGTGGGAGAGGAAGAAGCAGGCTCATAGTGGAGGAGCCTGATGTGGGGCTCGATCCCACAACGCTGGGGTCACGCCCTGAGCCAAAGGCAGACGCCCAACCGCTGTGCCACCCACGTGCCCCAATTAAGGAGATTTTAAATGAATATTAAACATAATAAAATAGAGCAAAGGAAAAATAAATACAGAGAAAATAGGGGAACAGTAAGATGGTAGGAATAAGTCAGTAAATCAATTATGTGATTATAAAACTCTTCTATTGAAGGACAGATTCTAGATTCTATAAAATGCAAAATACTGGGTGCTTGGGTGGCTCAGTTAGTTGATCTGGCTCCTGATTTTGGATCAGGTCATGATCTTGGGGTCATGAGATTGAGCTGTGCATCAGGCTCTGCACTGGGCATGGAGCCTGCTTGGGATTCTCTCCCTTCCTCTCCCTCTGCTCCCCATCCCTCCCTCCCCCCACCCTGGCTCATGCTTTTTCTCTCCCTGGAAAAAAAAAAAAGCAAAATACAACTTCATGCTGTTTATAAGAAACACATCTTGAACATAAGGATCATAAAGTTTGGAAAAAAGGTAAAAGTAATATACGAGGCAAATATTAAAATATAACTTGTGAGGTCACTTTATTGTCATACAAAAAATAACACTTTAAGGCAATTAGTGTTGCTAGGAATAGGGAAGACCAAATGACTAGAAAGATATAATTCTGAGAACTATACTCACTTGACAACATTACCTCAAAATACATAAAGTTGACTCAATTACAAACTGAAATTAAAAAATACCAAATCATACTGAAACTTTTGAAAATACCTTTCTCCAAAACCAACATATTAAGCTGATCAGAAAACAGGAAAAAAATAGAAGCTTTGAACAGTATATTTTAACACGGTTTCTTGGATGGATTATGGATGGTTGGAAGGAAGGAAAGATGGATAAAGAGGTAGGTATCCCTTTATCTAATAGAGAATATACATTGGTTTTGAGCATATTGAAACCAGACAATATTCATGTACTAGGCCACAAAAGGCTTCTCAACTAGAGAATTAAACATAGAGTTCAAGATTTCTGTAACACTTAATTACAAAAAAGATGGTCCCTCCCACAAATGTAAAATACACACATATGAGAAAATCCATGGGCCAAAGTTGAAATTTAAAGAAAGATTATGAAATATTTAGAATTGAACACCAGCCAAAACACTGCATATCACAACTTGAAACTAAAGAATTAGCGTAGTTTTAAATGCGTATTTTAGCAATGATTGAAGAGACAAGCTTTCATCTCCTGCCATGTGATGTCAGAGGCGGGGCGTACAACCAAGAGAATCCTTATGATGCTGCTGCAGGGAGATACGGGATGAATGCATACAGTTGACATAAGCGACTGCCAGTCCCATCTTGGAGCAGGGCTTGGTCAGAGGTCCGGGAGGGATGAATTGAAGGGGGGCTGGTGGTTGAGGGTGGTGTTTATTTGATGTGTTGGATCGTTATGAGTTAGAGTTGAAATTTGCTGAACATAAATTGTTTTTAATATTTTCCCTATCTCATTTTCCATCTAGTTTATGAATCTTTTTTATGTCTCCATTTTTAAAGGAATATGTTTCAGATTTATTTTCTTATTTCTCAAAAAATAGTTTTTTATATTTTATTTCCTTTTTTAAATTGTGGATGATTATATTTTTTTCCCTAAATTTTAAGGGAAGTACTTTTTGTGTGTGTTTAAAATATATGCTGATTAACAACAAAGAATACCTCCTTGAAACTATCTGAAGATAACTCTAAAACATACTGTTTTCTCAGTGGTTGATTTTCTTATTATATCCCTTGATTTTGGAATAGACTTTCGTTTTAATGTAAAGGGGGCTTTCTTTGTTCTCTTTAGGGAANGAGAGTTGAAACTTGACAAGAGAAAGATGAAACACAAAGCCAGTGCTGTGCTTACTAACGTAAAATGAACAAAACGAACACATTATGTCATAGGCTGCTTGTCTCCCTCAAGAGACAAAGACTCGGCCAATCTGGGCTATCCTTCTATTAAGTTAGAACAGCTGGAGTTTGACTCGAAGTCTAAAGACTGGATAATGTTCATATTGGAGCTTTCTTGTCTTTTACACATTTGGTCTCCTGTGTTCTTTTTGGCTGGGGAGCTTGGTTAGTGTGCAGTATGATTTTGAGGGGAAAAAAAGCTGCTTATTTCAGGATAGAATATTTAAAATAAACAGGCTGTGTGTTTATTACTGTGGAAACCAGAGAGCAAGTATGACTGTAAACAGAATGATTTCAAAAGACTGAGTGATTAAATGCCAAGAGGACTGCAATAATACTATTATTCTTTCATAATTTTTTATTTCTACCATAATTTTGAAATGCTTTCTGAAATAATTTTATGACATATATGTTAGTCTTTTGCCATGCATACATTGATTTTTTTTTTAGAGGGTTAGTAGAAACTTTTAGTCATTTATTCTACTAAATGGAGAAAGTTGAATATATACTTATTCATAGCAATTATGATAGGTAGAACCTTCTAAATGTGTTCAGTTCTCAGGATTTACTTGATAACGTTTTTCATGTTTGTTGATTACCAGTGAAGAGTGACTTTGCGTCTTGTGTGTTTGCTGCATGGATCTTTTCATGGAAGTATACTCTGAAAACCTAGTTGTAACTGCCAACTCCTTTAGTGTAGAACTTAAAATTTTATGTGACACAAGAAGCGATTTCTTTCTGGTGAATCAATTTGTGCCCGATGTGACATTTGAATAAAGCTTGATGAGACCATAGTTGCTAGAAAATAAATTCAGCCTGACACTCATTTATGGCAGTTCTACCAACTCTGTCTTAAAGCAATGCCTGTTGTTTCATTCAAAAAACTATGTTCTGTTTTCTAAGCATGTTAGTTTTCTATTGTGGCACAACTAGGTTCTCTGCTGAGGGTCTCACAAGGCTGGGATCAAAGTGTGAGTCAGGCTGCATTCTCACCTGAAGCTCAGCTTGCTCTTTCTTCCACCCTCACGTGGTTGTTGGCAGCATTCATTTCCTTGCTGGCTTTTAGCCAGAGGTGGTTCTCAGCTCCAAAAGCCATTTTCATGACACCCTCCCTCTTAAGTCCCACAACAGAGAATTTCATTCAAGTCAAATCCCTGCTCTTGACGAAGATCCCAATCCATTTTAAGGGCTCACTTAATTTGATCAGACCCAACCAGAATAATCTCCTTTTTTTTCTTTTAAACTCAGCCTTCCCATATCACGTAACCTAATGGGACTGAATACCTCCTTAAATCCACAAGTTCTCACCCAAAAAAGGAAAGGATTATACAGGGCATGTGCTCTAGAGGTTGGGAATCTGGAGGGCCATCTTAGTGTCTACCACTTAAATAATAGAAGGCAATGAAGTGTGTATTTCTTCAGGTTTTTTTTTTTTTTTCAATCTTCATATGAGCTTGGATTCTTTTCCTCCTTTAGTTTCATAAAAGGAAGATTATTCTTTTCTCAGTTTAAATTCTTCCCCCTGGTCTTTCCCACCCCTCTTTCAGTTCACTCTATTAGACCTGCTTGTGGTCCCACTCACACACTCTTGTATTTTAATTTTCCCGTTTACTTGCTCCTTCCTTTCAATTTGCATGTTGCCTAGTCCTCAGTTCTTCTCTGAAATGAATCTGCCTTTTCTATGGCTTAGGTTTAAGTCCACTCTCTTTTTTGCAAACAGGTAATCTTCCTGTCTCTGGCCCTCCCTACTCTTATCTGCCACCAGGGACATTTCTAAAATGCAAATCTAGTCATATTATTCTGCTTAAAGTCTTTGGAAGCCCCACCTTGTTGTCTTTAGCAAAGCACCAAATACAGCCTGTAGACATGTTTGGCCCTTACAGCTAGAAAAAAATTTGAAATGAGTCTCTAGACTCAAAATCAGGAGCTTATATCTAAAAATCCAAATTTCTGGTGTCTCCCAAAAAATGAAAAATCTGAGTAATCTGGCCCACGTTTCCACCAGACAATAATCCACGACTGCTACCAAGTGGCTCCCCCTGTACAAGGGAAAAGCTTTCTATAGTTTGTCAGCCCGTCAGCTTTATTCATCCACTTTACCTGCCTGGCTCCTGAAGACAGTTGATTCCGCGAGCCCTGACCTAGAGAATGAAGGCTAAATGTCTTAGCACGACATTCATAATTTTTTCCTAACTTCCTCCCATTCATTCTTTTCAAATCAAGTTGTATTTTAGTTGGATGATAACATTTCAGCTCCTTCTGCCAGATTGTGATTTCCATAAGGATGGGAAGTATGCTTTGTTTATGCTTTCATTCTCAGCCCCTAACACAATTTCTAACACATATTAGGAACTCAGTGAAGTTGAATTGAATGGTATTGATTGTACTTTCACACTAACACACTGATTTTATGTGCCCATATAATTGTCCAAAAGGCAATATAGACGAAAGTATCAGCTCTCGGCACTATTGAAAAATCTTTAATCAAAACTTTATTCTCAAAAAAACCAAAAAAAAAAAAAAAAAAAAAACCTTTATTCTCTACCAAAAATGAATCAAGAGAGTTAATTTGATTTACAAATAATTTATTGTACTATGATGGTGGTAGTGGTTGCGGAAATTCTTCAACACAATCAGTGTCTTGATTCCTTCCATTCTTTAACAGGAGTAAGAATTGGGACTCCCCTGACAATGTTGCATGTTCAGTCTTCTGGAGAACACGGAGAAAAGAGGGCTTCCAGTTCGCTCTGGTTCTTTCCTTTGCAAGATACTGAAAGGCTTTCTGTTTGTTGATATCCATAAATCAGGAAATATTTATAAATTTTCTAAATAGATTTCCTAACCATTGCTAGTCATGAAGGAACATTTTAAACTGATTCTTTAAGGTGTTTTTGAGAATGATGGGTTTGGTTATTGGAGAATTAAATACAGATAATTAATGGAATTTCTGCTGTATTTCTTTATGGTTGGATTAAAACATGAAAATGTAAATGGGATTATTGAATATGTCTCAGTCTAGGAGGATACATTTTATAGTGTTCTTCATAATTAAGTTGTCCTTTTAAGGTTTGAGGGTGAACTTTCCACTGCATATTTTAATTCTGTTTATCCAAAATGTCATATTTAATTAAAAAATATGTATCCAAAATATCCCACAGAAGTATCATAGCATGAAGTAGAAGTAGCTACTACTCATGTTAAAAAGGATCATAGATTGTTGTTGGCAAATAGAAAGAAATCCTATTTAATCCAAGACAGGGTGGTTCCTCTAGGTTACTCACTGATGAGACAATAACACTGGAAAAATTTGCATCATTGCTCTTTCTTGGCTCAGTTAAATTGTTAAATTGTGAACAAATTCTCTTTGTGATCTTGTTTTTGTGTTGTTCTTAAAGGTTCAAAATATTCTGGACTGCTCTTTTTTCATTGATAGTTAACAGTGATGACGTTAGTTGTCTGCGATAAATTGTTTGTGTATATGTTCCAACAATAGTCATTTTTTTCAGTACTCTCTTATTTTATTTTTAGATGTTGTTCTAGTATTGCTTTTTTTAAGTAGCCTCCACGCCCAGCATGGAGTCCAATGTGGGACTTGAACTCAAGACCTTAAGATCAAGACCTGGGCTGAGATATTTAACCAGCTGAGCCACCCAGGCACCCCAAGTATTTTTTATTTTGTTATTTATAATGTTCAGTCCATATTTGTGAGGGGAAAAATACCCAAAAAGCCTGGATAGAAGTAGTTCTTAGCCTCTGACCCCCCACCCCACCCCTCCTTTTTTTTTTTTTTTTTTTGAATTGACCAGAGGTTGCCCAGGGCATAGTGGGGGAGTTGAGGAAATGAATTTAATATATAACCATAGACTCTGTAAGGTTGAAATACTACCTGTATTAGAGTTTTTCAGAGAAACAATGTCAGTATATAAAGAGATACATTGTAAGGTATTGGCTTACACAGTTGTGGAGCCTGAGAAGTCTTACTATCTGCCATTGCAGTCTGGAGACCCAGCTAAACTGATGGTGTAGTTCAGAGGTCTGAAGGCTAGAGAGCTGATGGTGTAGATTCTAGTCCAGGTCTGAAGACCTGAGAATCAGAAGCACCGGGGACAGGAAAGGATCTGTGTCCCAGTTCAAGTTCTCAGGCAGAGTGAATTCAATTTTCATCTGCCTTTTGTTCTATTCTGGCCCTCAGCAGATTGGTTAGGGTAATCTGTTTTACCATTCCACCAATTCAAATGCTAATCTCTTCCGTGGGCACCCTCACAGACATAACTAGAAATAATGTTTAACTGGCTCTCTAGGCAAGCAGTGACCCTATAAAGTTGACACATAAAATGAATTATCACACCAGCTTTTGCCAGTCTTGTTATTGAGAATCTGATTTGGCCCTATATACTGATACTCTGATGAAATTTCATTCTGCTACTATTATCCTGAAAATGTGCTTATCCTGGGATTGATGATGCTTATCCTGAGATTACTTGTGAAAAATATTGAATGCTATATTAATGAGCACCTTTTTATAACACTTCTCATACTATATAAAGAGTATATCCTTACAAGTCTCTTTGTAGGCAGGGGCATTGTTTCATTCCTCTTTGTTGCTTTGACACATATATTACTATCTGGTGAAAAATTCCTTAAAAATGTTTGTTGAATAAAATTATAAGGATGAACAAATCTTTGAGGCTATATAGTAGTTTCTCATTTTCTTCTTGAATGCCATTCATATAATACTTATGAATTAGGGTGAATTGGGCAGTGGCATTGTTACAAGTTTTTGAAGTTCAAAGATTAAGGTCATAGTTTGTTGGTAAGGGAACCTCATCTAGACTATAATATTTATCTCATGTATATCTTGTTCTGTATTTAAGTACCAAGATTGTGGATAACATTGTAAAGAAGGGAATTTGACATTTTAAGGCATTTTGTAGCATATCTTGTTTTTCTTCATATTTTTAGTTCTAGCTAAGAGAAAGTTATTCATAGGAAGAAGAACGTGTATTAAGAATCAGAATTTAATCTGATGATCAGTCTTTCATAGTTATTTAGGTTCAGGAAATGGCTATTAAAACCAATTTAATTGTTACATTTGACAACCTCAGAATTTAAAGCAGGTTGTGAATTTATGCTCATTTAGCACAGATGTTGCTAAGATATACACATAAAAGTGAAAATCTCAGTTAAACATGTGTTAAACAAATAGGAATTTGCTTTTGAGGTAGCCAGCCAGTCCAATAAATATTCATCTCTAGAAAATATTTCTAGATTGTAGAGCCAAGTTGGTCAGCTTTCTTAAGATCAGTAAGAGGAGGTATATATATATATATATAGATGACCTTTGTGGCTGGAGGTATGTTAGGAATATCTGTATAAATGAGAGTATTTGGATCAAGGGTAAGGTAAGGACAGATTGGAAAACCACCTCTTTGGGCCCCCCAGTAGTACCTGGTTTCTAGCTCCTGTGATTGATGTATGATGAACTGAAGTCTTAGATGTGTCCTGTTTAAGAAAGCAACCTAACCTCATGGGAATGTCTTTTATTTATTTGCTTAAAATTACCACTTTAGTAATTCTAAGGAGATATGGAATGTGACAGTTCCTGTCCCTTAATACACATAGAATCCTTTTGGGAAGAGTTTCTGTCATGTCATTTCAAAAGCAATAATCCATCCCCGTAATCAATCCTTACGTAATTTTTTTTTTTTTTTTTGGCTTGTGCCTTGATCTAGTTAGTAATGATTGGGTAGCAAACCTGAGTTTATCCAAAGCATGAACTTGTAAATGCTTGCCATGAACTTGTAGAAGTTTACTTCCCCAGGTTAAAAATGAAATAAACTGGTTGGAGCTACCTTTCGCGAAAGGAGCTCTGTATGTGACAGGCACATCAGACATCATGGCCTCCTTCTTCAGTTTATAGCCAAACAGTGATTTATAAAATTATGATAATTTTTAACGACTCTACATTCTGTAGTTTTCTGACCTGGTTTATTAAGGAGAATGCTCTTTTCCTTCCTTAATATATTGTAACCATGACAGTAAGTGCAAAAGCATTTCTAGTAGCTGAACATAAATCTTTGATCTGACCTTTTGAGTCATACGATCAAAGATAAATTACCCTTTTAAAAATTTTATGAAATACTCATTTTGCATCCGACATTATTTCCCCATGGGTATAACTCTTCATATAACTGTGTATCTTGGTGTATCCTATGTTTTAGGATTGATACCCTCCTTTCCACTGCTCCCTCGCTCTAGTTTTAGGGATTTATCCCTTAACAACCCATTGAATAAATTGAGATTACTACTTTGTTAAAATACAATAACTGCTATACCATTTGGACGCTTTTGGCAATGAGTAAATGTTCTCATTTGAGAGCTGCTTCATAAGAAACAGTTCACAGAGGTGGAGCTACAGTATGCCAGAATAGTTGATTTCTTTTGGACTTAACTGAAACTAGGTTTCTGCTTTTAATATTTCCTAACAGCAAGGTGCTATTCTATATAACATGACTTATTTACATAGTTACCACAAAACACTTGGTATTTCATGCAGTAATGACATTATTTCATTGAAAACAGTAATTTTAGTACTGCAGTATTTCAACATTTTTTCTGGCTACATTTTTACTTTGAGCTTTTACAAGTTGAAAACTCATGGTTGGGATATGATGGTTTATCTTGATTTTTCTGAAATTAATTTATTAACATTGTAGGCCTTATAAAGTACTGTCTTTACATTTACGTAAAGCAGATATTCTATCCGACTTATCTTTGTATCATGTAGATTTTCTTGTACATACACATGGTAGAAGTGAAAGAAAATATTTAATTGAATTTCAAGTTTTATGTAGGATTCTACTGACTACACGCCTATATTTCTTATACTATTTTAGTCTTAGATCCAAAGAGCTCAGAATCTGAATTTATTACTATTAGCCCCAGAGAGACTTCCTATAGTCTTAGTACGTATGGTATTATACTATTTTATTCATAAACTATTATATTATTTTAGTCTTAGGCCCATAAAGCTCAAAATCTGAATTTATTACTATTAACCCCATAGAGACTTCTCTATTAACTGACATAATGCCTGAAACATAGTAAGTACCCAATAAATGTTACTTATTAAAAAAATGTTGCGATATAATTTGGTTTATTTCATCACATTGATGGAATATATTCTCTGAATATTTATTATTATGAAGACATAAATTTGTTGATTTTTGGTATCCAGCATTACGATAGAAATCCAGTGCCATTCTAACTCCTGATCATTCACATATAGTCTGTTTTAATGCTCTAGAATCTTCTGGGGTTCTCTTTTTGTCCCAATCTGAAATTCAATGTTGTTATTTCTTGATAGTAATCTTTTTTAAAATCCAGTGTGCTGGGACCTTAGTAGGCTCTTTCTGTCTGGAAATTTCAGTTCATGTATTTCTCCTAATTTTTAAATTGCTTTTCTGTTTTGTTTTCTCTTTTGGCTAACTTTTTAATGTGAATTTTAACTAATCCTCTTTTGGCTAACTCTGTTACATGGATCTTCACTGATCCTATACTATATTTACCCTCTAATTTTCTTACAATTTCTCTCCTATTTTCCATCTGTTTCATCATTTGTGTCTGTGTGTGTGTGTGTGTGTGTGTGTGTGTGTGTGTGTTTTATGTGCAGCCCAGAATTTTATTCTTTGATACCTGAAGTCAGTAAGTATGGTTTCTACTTGTTCTGTATGAGCTCTAGGACAGGGGAGAATACCCTGTAAGGAACTCATGGAAACATGGGACTTACCCTGTTTCAGTACATTCCAGATGCTGCCTGCTGTCAGTCATTCTTCAGTCCCTTGATAAGTTTTGGTTTTTGGTTCAAAGTTTGTAATTGTTACCTCCAGGAGAGTTAGTTTAATGTAGCTTACTTTGCCACTACCTGAACTGGAACTACCTCAGTGTTAATTCTTAATTACATCTTTTTGCAAGAAAATTCAATTAAGGGGCGCCTGGGTGGCACAGCGGTTAATCGTCTGCCTTCGGCTCAGGGCATGATCCCGGTGTTATGGGATCGAGCCCCACATCAGGCTCCTCTGCTACGAGCCTGCTTCTTCCTCTCCCACTCCCCCTGCTTGTGTTCCCTCTCTCGCTGGCTGTTTCTATCTCTGTCAAATAAATAAAAATAAAATCTTAAAAAAAAAAAAAGAAAATTCAGTTAAATGCATGATTACATCCATTGTGCTCTTCAGTTCTTCTCAAGTATCAATAGAGAGTAATTTTTATACCTAATAGGCAGTTTTCTTATTTAGTGATTATCCACCTAAAAAAAGCCTTGAAAATTTTAGATGAATACTTTGTTTTTATCTTGTCTCTAGGTTAATAAGGTGAATAAATCAAAGTAAATATTATTAGTTTTCTGTATAAGTATTTTGGGATAGAAATTTATTTCCTAAAGATCTGCCATTGAAATACAATAAAGATTTTTAGGATTCTTAGTACCTTTTTTTCTGAAGTAGGTTCCGCACCCGTTGTAGAGCCCAGTGTAGGGCTTGCACTCACGACCCTGAGATCAAGACCTGAGCTGAGATAAAAAAAATCAGATGCTTAACTAGACTCAGCAACCCAGGCGAACCCTGATAAATATTTTTGAATGAAAAAAATATGGCAGAAGAATTTTTAATCCATAGTTTAAAAAGGCAATTATTAAGCTTTTAAAATTTTTTAGAAGAAATTCATAAACCATACAGAAAAATGAGCATATTTTGTCTTTGATTTTATTTTGTCTTTGATCATTTCATTTAAGTTGATGATTTAAAGATACTTGGTATTTTTATGATTTTTTAAGGATCATTAGTTTTGAGTTTATTAGTTTATAATAATTGATTTTAAGGATATTAGAGTTACAGTTAACACAATATTTTTTTGTGAAAATATTTTGTTTTCAAAACGTTTTTAATGTCAAAATCATGACTTTTAACCAGTAATGCTATTTCATCAAATATAATTCAGTGCTTTGGGGCAGGATAAGGGAGGTTGGCCTTAAGTTTCTGAAACTTTTAAATGACAAAGAGCCAGAATTTTATAATCAGAAAAAAAAATCAAGATTCTATTATTTTAATTTTCCTGGAGAATGTTATGAGACACCTGAATAATTGTTACTTACTAAGATAAACTGGTTTTAAGTTCTGAAACAAATGATCTGTGCCATTTCATCCTATGTTTTATTAACATTTACATTTCCTAATTATCCCATAGCAGGATATTTTATCATAACTTTTGTCCAGTGTTTGCTTGCTTACTATTTCTGTGGGGCCTTAGAAGCTAAGCAACAGCAGTGATCCCAGCCCCACTGACATTTTTCTCTGTCATAGCCACTCTGGAATGCTACTGTGTTAAAATAACCAACCATTTTTAGAAGAAAATCAAATTCAAACTGACTTAAGAGAGTGGAGTTTTTTGTGCCCTTAGGTGTTATTTCTTTTGTGGTTTATTTGCAAAATCCTTCACATCGGAGCTTAGGTTTCTGTTCACGAATCTTCTATAGGATAAGTCATTATTTTGAAAACAGTGGTTACAATTGCTTGTGCAGGACCCCACTGAAAAGAAAAGTCAGTATTGGTATTCTAAAATACAGATTTCTAAGGTTCCCATACAACATGTAATTCTTTTGATAGGACCAAGGTATAGGTATCAAAAATAATACTGAGTAGATAGTTGCAGTTTTATTTCTACCTACAGATCATTTGGTAGTCTTATCAGCTGCAGAGGAGGGAGTCTGATTTAAAAAAAGCAATGAGAAACTTAACCAAAGGACATAAAAATAACTCTTGATTAGATGAAAAAGCATAATGATCCTGAATGGAGGAATTACACTGTTAATTCATACTTGAAATAAGTTAATTCCTTATAAAATAATTCAAAAAATGAGTATAATTCCAAACAAAGTTCCTAGTATTTTTTAGTTGCGTTTTTTTATTTGTTTTTAGCTTGTCTGAAATTCATAGTCAAAATTCTTGGGATGTGCTTGGCAAAATTAGACAATACAATATTGAAAAAAGGAATTAAGAGATGGACTTTATAATCTTTAATGATAAAACATATTATAAAGCTGTAGTAATTAAAAGAGCATCCTAGCACTAGTAAAAGAATAGTGAACGATGGTATTGAAAAGGAAACTCAAGAAAATACTTAAGTATACATAAATACGTAGTTTCTAATAATCATGACATTTTGTGTAAGTAGGGAGAGAATGGTTCACTGAGTAAATGGTGAGGAAACACTGATTATGTATTTGGAGAAATAAATTAAAAATGAAAATATAGGTTAATAGTTACTTTCTCTGACTTGCAAAGATCTTGAAAGGAAATTTTTTATTTTTTTAAGATTTTATTTTAAGTACCTGCTTCCCCTGGTGTGGGGTGGAACCTACAATCCCGAGATCAGGAGTTGTGCATTCTACCGACTGAGCCAGCCTCACACCCCAAAGGAAACTATTTTTAGATTAAACTACATTAAAATGTAAATACTCTATAAGTAAAATTGCCAAACCAGAAAAATATTTTCAGCATTTATGACCAAGTATTGATTCACTCAGTTAACAAACATATTTTGAATCCCTACTATGAGCATGGAGAAGGGAGACAATAACCATTTATAAATAAAATGAATTAAGATGATGACAACTGCTATAAAGATTATAAAATAGTTTCTTAATACCTGTACTGTTGGTATTTCTTTGTAGGACTATTTGGAGGATTCTAGAATGCTTATATCATAGTTAAGGTATATCATAGTCAAGACAGTGTCTCCAGAGGTAACATTGAATAGAAACTTGAATAAAATACAAGAGGAAGCCATGTGCAATTCAGGGAAAAGAACATTCTAGAAGAATATGCAAAGACCTATTAGTTTCCTGTTACCACTGTAAGAAAGTACCAAAAACTTTGTGGTTTTCTTATTTCTTTTAGCATCAAGAGGCTGCCAGCCTTCCCTGGCCTGTGTCCACATCATTCCAATCTCTGTTTTCATCATCACACTGCCCTTGCTCAGACTGATCTCCTGCTTCCCCCTTATAAGGACCTTTGTGATTACATTGGGCCACCTGGGTAATCCATGATAATAGCCCCATCTCAGCATCCTTGATTTAATCACATCTGCAAAGTCCCTTTTGCTATATAAAGTAATATTCACAGATGCTGGGAATTAGGATGTGGGTATCACTGGGGGTCAATTACTTATCCTACCATAGACTCTGGTAACTATATTCATTTTTAGTTGCTACTGTAACAAATAACCAGAAACTTAGTAGCTCAAAATAATAAATGTTTCTGTAGGTCAAAAGTCCAACATAGGGGCATCTGGGTGGCTTAGTCATTTAAGCGTCTGACTATTGATTTTGGCTTAGGTCATGAGCTCAGGGTTGTGGGATTGACCCCTGTGTGGGGCTCCACACTCAATGTAGAGTCTGCTTAAGATTGTCTCTCTCTCTCCCCCTCTTACTCTTCCCCCACCCCTCCGTTCTCGAGCTCTCTCTTTCGCTAAAGAAAGAAGGAAAGAAAAACAGAAAGAAAGAACATATTTAAAAAAAAAAAAAATCCAACATAGTAGTCTCATCTAGCTAAAATCTATGTGTCAGCAGGACTGTATTTCTTTCTGGAAGCTCTACAGGAGAGCCCATTGCCTTGCCTTTTTCCACCTTCTGGAAACCACCCACATTTTGGTTCACGGTCTCCTTCTGTCTTCAAAGCATCTTTCTGTGCTTCTCTTCAAATTCCATGTCCTTCTGGGGCGCGTGGGTGGCTCAGTCGTTAAGCGTGTGCCTTTGGCTCAGGGCGTGATCCCAGAGTCCTGGGATCGAGCCCCACATCAGGCTCCTCTGCTGGGAGCCTGCTTCTTCCTCTCCCACTCCCCCTGCTTGTATTCCCTCTCTTGCTGGCTTTCTCTCTCTCTGTCAAATAAATAAATAAAATCTTTAAAAAAAAAATTCCATGTCCTTCTGACTGTAGCTGAAAAAGGAAGGTTCTCTAAGATTTATGTGAATAGATTGGGCTCATCCAGATAATCCACAACAATCTCTTTATCTCAAGGTCTGTATCCTTAACACATCTACAAAGTCCCTTTTTCACAGAGAAAGTAACATATTCACAAGTTATAGTAAGTAGGGTGTAGACATTTTGAGGGGGGCACCATTACATTTGGGGGAAGCTGTCTATTACATGTGGGAATAATTGACCTATTCAAGTGAGAGATGTAATTAGAGGGATGGTCATGAGCCAGATTATAAAAAGCCTTTTCATCCATTGGAGTATTTAAAGAGAAAATGGGTTGTAATAAAATGAGGAAATAGATTGGTGCTATTCTAAAAAACTCTGGGATGATAGATTCTGTATCTGTGCTATCTGATACAGCAGCTACTAGCCACACATCGCTTTTGAGTCATAAAATGTGGCTTGTGTTACTGAAGAACTCAGTTTTTAATTTTAGGTAATTTGAACTTAAATAGCTTATGTGTAGCTAGTAAGTATTGGAAGCAGGACTGTTGGAAGAACTAGTGGAAGATACTACCTCTATTTTTGGAGAAATTTTGCTGTAGCAGAAGCAGAAAAATGAACAGTAGCTAGAATTAGATATGACAGTAAGGGGGTTTTGTTTTATTTGCTTTTGTTTTTAGACTGGTAATATTGAAACACATTTGTATTAATTATGTATTGTTGAGTAATAGGTTATCACAAACTTGGCAGCTTGAAACAGTGTACATTTATTACTTCACAGTTTCTATGGATCAGAAATGCAGGCTTGACTTTGCTAGGACTCCTGTGAAAGCTGCAGTCAAGGTTTTGTCCAGAGCTGCAATCTCATCTCAGGGTGAAGGATCTGTTTTTAAGACCATGTCAATGCTGGCACAGTTCAGTACCTTGTAGCCTGTTGGACTGAGGGCCTCAGTTTCTTGGGGGCTGTGATGGTTAACTTCATGTGTTAACTTGGATGGGCTAGAAGTGACTAGATATGTGGTCAAACATTCTGGATGTTTCTGTGAGGAAGTTTTTGGATGAGATTAACATTTATATCAGTGGACTTTGGGTAAAGCAGAATGCCCTCCAAATAAGGGAGGACCTCAGTCAGTCAGTTGAAAGCCTGAACAGGACGAAAGACTGATCTCCCCAGAACAAGAGGGAAATCTGCCAAGAGATTTCATTGACTCTTCCTAGATTCCCAGCCTGCTGGTCCACCCAGCAGATTTTGGACTTACCAACCTTCATAATCATGTTGGCCAATTCCTTACAAGAAGTCTCTTCCTATATGTATAAACATCTTACTCTTTCTCTGTCTTTAGAGAATCCGTCTAATGCACTGGCTGTTGGTCAGAGGCTTCCCGTGGCTTTAAAACGATTATTTGTCAGAGATCTTCTTGGTTCCCTGCTGCGTGGGCTTCTCCAACATGGTTGCTAGTGTCATAAAAGCCAGCAAGGGAAGACTGTTAGCGAGGTGGATATTATAATCTTATATAGCTTACTCACTGAAGTGATATATGTCACCTTTGCTGTATTCTGTTGATTAGAAGCAAATCAAAGCCCTCCCTGTACTTAAGGGGAGGGGATAACACAGGTTATGAATCCCAGGAGGTTGAGATAATCAGATGCCGTCTTAGAGGAACTGCTGTGTACTATTTAAGCAGTCATTTACCTTCATATAACCTTCCAGTGGCTTTTTGTTATAATCGGAATAAATGCTCAACTTCTTACTGTGGCCTACAAAGTTCTGTGTGATCTAGTCTCCTGTTGACCCTTTCCATCTCATCTGCTGTGTTCTCCCCCTAAGTTTTTGCAAGGTCTTGTTCCCTGACTACTATATCCAAAGATACGCTGCCCTCTAGTCACAATCTCATTACCTATCTTATTTTCTTCATTGATTCTACAGCTGTGTGAAATTATAATCGTTGTGCACCATCAACTCTTTCCAAGAGACCAGACACATTGTTTTCCTTTCTCACAGCAGTGTCTCCAATGCCTAGTACATAGTACATACTCAACAAGTCTGATGAAAGAATGAATGAATGTGTTCTGTGTTTCACCATGTAAGAATGGGTATACTAACTTTTAAATCCCCAAAAACTTAATTCCTAATACTCATTGTTGACTGGGAATCTTACCAATAACATAAACTGTTGCCTAACACATGTTTTGTATTTTATATGTATTATATACTGTAGTCTTACAATAAGGTAAGCTAGAGGAAAGAAAATGTTACTAAGAAAATCTTAAAGAAGGAAAAAATACCTTTACAGGACTGTACTATAAAAAATCTGTATGTGAGTGGACCAATGCAGTTCAAACCCGTGTTGCTCAAGGGTCACCTGTACAACACAAATAATAAACCCTGCTGTAAATTATGGAGTTTAAGTATTACTACCTAAACAATATTGATCTCATCCATTGTAGCAAATGAGCACATGCATACAGATGTTAATATCAGGGGCACCTCTGGGTGGGGGGATGGAAACTGTCCCCATTCTATTATTCTGTAAAACTAAAAGTGCTCTAAAAAAATAAAGTCTATTAATTTAAGAAAAAAATGGGGATACTAATGTGTAATATGTAGCCACTATCCCTTTGCAGCTTTTAGCATACTACAAAAAAAAAAAAAAGTAAATATTGTAATGCTATGATAGATATCCATACTTACTCACTAGACCACCCAAGTGTAACTGAGTGAATGGTGAATGTCTAGTGGAAAATGCAGGGAAGAGCTAGTTTTGTAGTGAGGGGGATGGGCAACGACTTCTGTTTTGGCGTTTAAAGTTTGAGGTTTGTATAGATTATTTTGCAGCATTCCGAAAAGGAGTTAAATGTGTGTATAAGTCTGGAGTTCAGGAGAGGCCTCACCTACAGATATGCATTTGGCAGTTTGCAATTTATCTGTAATAATGGAAGCTGTGATCATGGAAAGCCCTGTAACTATAGGGGAAAAAAAAAGGTAGGTCAAGAGACCATGCCAAGAAATACTACCATTTAGCATCTAAGTGGAGGACAGAGAAGCATACTGCACAGATGTGATTAGACAAGTATTATGAGATTTAGAACAGTGTCGGAGAATCCAAGGCAATATTTCTTCATCAGCACCTAATACCAAAAATAAAGAACAGGCAAATAATAAGTAACTACTGTTCTCTATCACCTTCCCTCAATGCACTTACTATAAAAAACCTTGTAGTTGACTCTAAATCCCTGTATAATTTTTCATTGTTAATTTTAACTCCTTATTAGGCCGAGATAAAGCTAGATTTTAATATATTTCTCATGAACCAAAAGACTCATCATCTATTTTAAGACAGTAGTGGAATGAACATTTATAGTCATTCAAAGTAAAAGTAACTTCTGAGATTCCCTGACCACATAGGCTTTGGGTTTTTTGTTGTGAAGGATTCTCTGACTTATACCAATGATTTTTACAATTATGAAGACCAAAATAAGAATTTTTACATGATATTTAATATATTAAAGCATATAGCACGCCCTTAGAATTCTAATAATTTCCTAGCACTCTAATTCGAGACGAGTATTTTTCACTTTTAGATTATTGCGTTTTGATTGTAAGAACCTACAGGATCTAAAATATACAGAGCCTTGCTTGATCATACAATCATCTTGAGATATTTAAACATTTTTTTAATGAGCTGTAAGAAATCTGGGTGAGAACATAGTTGGAAAGGTGACATTAGTAAGTTCTAGATAGCTTAGAAAAGCAATGTGACCCATTGTCAGCCTAGAGAAATTACTGCTTTAGGAGGTACATTTGTAATGTTATTTATTTAAATATGAAATAAACATTTCAACAGACCACTAAACCAAAGAGTTCATGATACATATCTTAGTAAAAATAGATTTGATCTAAAATATGAGCGTGATAATTAACATAAATAGGCCAAAGTAATACAGTTTAGTCTCTTTTTTATTACAAAACTTGACTGCTTTCCTATATTACTGAATTTTGTAGCTGTGTATTATAACAACTAAGTATATGCAACTATGTATTTGTCTAAAATAGACAAAACATTCTGTATTATAAACTACAATGGGCAAGCTTTACTTTTTTAGTGTACACATCTAGATACAGCTAAACTTTTGTCTGATAGGAATAAATTAAAAACACATACTGAAAAAAATGAGTTCCTCTCTGCCATCATTTGCCTAGTAATAACATCAAGGTGTCTTTATTCCTCCTTTTTCTTTAGCTTTACATTTTGATTCCCAGGACAGTAGCATAGATTAATTCTGCAAGGTTATTTAGACTACTTTGAAAATGTAACAAAACTCAAATTCTTTAATTGGTGTGTTCTAAGCAGAATATCAGCTCACACTGTGATAACTCTCCTCTCCTCAGAAACATTCTCCCCAGAAACAAACAATCCCCCAGGAGTTCGTTAGTAATTATTCATAATGTTTATTTTGTATACTTTACTAATGCTATATATCTCTTTAATCTGGCTACTCCAAAGAACCTGACAACTGAGTATATAACTTCATAACATTCTTTTAAAAAAAAATCTGACAAAAAAAAATCTTTGAAGGTTTTATTAAACATATATATTATCATAGTATCAAGTGCTATTATACAGTTTTTTAACATGCATTTTTTGTTTCAATTACACTATACAATAAGATAAAAGTTTGTTATATTCTTCAACCATTTAAAATATTTCTTAATTTGTATTCAGAGCATCACAGTCCCAATTTTTTTTTCTTTTTTGTTTAAGTAAGCTCTGCTCCCAGTGTGGAGACCAGTGTGGGGCTTGAACTCAGGATCCTGAGATCAAGAACTGAGCGGAGATCAAAAGTTAGACACTTAACTAACTGAGCAACCCAGGTTCCCCATTGTCCCAGTTTTTTATTTGCTTGCCCCATTATAGTTACTTTCCTTTATTAATAAGGATCATTCCAATAAAAAATTGAAGTCTTTATTTAGCGCTTAATATATGTCTAGAGCTCTGCAAGATAAGTGTGGAGACAGTGGAAGAAGTATAAGATAGGTCCTCTGATCTTAAAGAGCTAGGAATTTAAAAGACTACATTTCTGGGGGCACCTAGGCGGCCCAGTCGTTAGGCGTCTGCCTTCAGCTCAGGGCGTGATCCCGACGTTATGGGATCGAGCCCCACATCAGGCTCCTCTGCTATGAGCCTGCTTCTTCCTCTCGCACTCTTCCTGCTTGTGTTCCCTCTCTCGCTGGCTGTCTCTATTTCTGTTAAATAAATAAATAAAATCTTTAAAAGGCATAAAAGACTACATTTCTGAAACAACTAGAAGAAAATATAAGGAGGATGAAAGGAGGGAAAAATTGTGAGACAAACTCTGAAGTATTAAGAATAGAGAGGTCAGAATAGACTAAAGTAGTGACCTGGGTTTTGAAGTGGTAGGTAAGAGGTATGGCACTTAATTTTGGATTTAAGAATTAACAGATATGCAGACAGATATCCAGAACAAACAAAGCACTGGCTAAAGAAAATGGATAAGTTTTCTGAAATTGGGAATTTTTAATGCAGATCAGATTTTAAAAATCCTATTATTGGCTTGTTTTAATATCTAAAATTATGACACTTTAGAACCAACTAGTGCAAATGCCTATGATTATCAACATTTAAAAAGTTAATTGTTCTCAACTTTTTTACACAGAAAAATAAAGATGTGGCTTAAAATTTTAGATTACAGACTGAATGAGGTGCCTACTATAGGTCAATATACTGAATTCTCTACAAGATCTTAAGAACTGACTACAAAAAGAAACATTTTTGACCATGCCTCTAAAGGAGAGACATGCTTTCAGATTGCCTTTAATTTGTGGTTTCTAATTCTGGTGTACCATTTGAAGTCCTGATTTTATATTGTAGATTATTTTGAAATTACAGAACTAATAATAAAGAAAAGCTGTGCTAATAGCCTTCTATGTCAAACAAAAAGCTAAAGTAGAAGTTTTTAAAACCATCTCACCCATACAATGTGGCTTTGTGCAAATTTGCCTGTTTTAAATATAATACTTTTTTAAGTTGCCACTTTTTATATGGGGGCTAGTATAAAGATCTGTTGGATATAGGGGCACCTGGGTGGTTCATTTGGTTAAACGTCAGACTCTCGTTTTTGGCTTAGGGTCGTGATCTCAGGGTCATGAGATCGAGCCCCACCATCAGGCTCTGCACTGGGGTATGGAGCCTGCTTAAGATTCTCTCTCTCTCCCTCTTCCTCTGCCTCTCCCCACTGCCAGTACCCCCTCCTCCCTGGCTCTCATGCTCACTCTCTCTCTTTAGGAAAAAAAGATCAGGGCTCCTGGGTGGCTCAGTCAGTTGAGTGTCTGGATCTTGATTTCAGCTCAGAGCATGATCTCAGGGTCTTTGGGTTGAGCCCCCCGTTGGGCTCTGCACTCAGCACAGAGTCTGCTTGTCCCTCTCCCTCTGCTCCTTCCTCCACCTGTGCTCTATCTCTAAAATAAATAAAAGCTTTTTAAAAAATTGACTTGATATAGAGTTAGAGTGTAGAAATACTTTATGCTTCCCATTTCATTAGGTCTGATAAAAGGCCCTGATCAGAGTTCAGTGCATATGTCCCCTTACATCTTCAGTGATGTGGAAAGGCTGGAACAGCAGAAGTGAAAGTAGAAGGCAGCTTTGTGCGGTGGCTCTGAACTGTGTGTATTACAGGAAGGCTTGTCCACCAGTTACTCTTCCATTCCAAACTTTTTCTAAGAAATAAGTTGAAAATTTAAGTAAATCTCTTTTCTTGGATTGAATTTCTAGATACTTCTTATATATTTTTATTTTTTAGAATAACATGTTCACGCCAATAAAGTGAATATAATTAGCCAAACTAGTGAATATGATTAGCAAATAGAAAAAGAAAATAGTTGCCTATTCCTAAGAAGAAATGACATTTTAAGTTTATTCTATAGTGAATAGCCAAGAAAAGATTTAAGAATTCTCTTTTGGAGTTTGAATATATAGGTTTGAATGATATTTTGAAAGAAATTGGTTATGAGTAATTTAGAATTGGTCCCTTCTTCCTTTGCCATCTAAGATAGACGAGTAGGCAGCTGGACTTATGCTTATCTGTGCATTTGTATTTTACCAGTTACTTTATTCAGGATTAAAGTGTGGCGTGAATTCATTATCCATTTGGCATTGCTGAAACTTTCGAATAATGAAAAACTCTTTCCTTTCTAAAAATTTCTATCTTAGTAAAAGCTGCCTGACAGTTTTGATAATGAGAGAATACAGAATCATTTTATGGGCTTATGTTTTACTGATAATGTAACCTATTATATAACATTAAGCTAAATTTTTCTTCTATTTTATATCAATTCAAAGTTATATTTTATATATTCTGTAGGTGATCTTTAATTTGTGTGTATGTGTGTGTATACTAGGAAAAGCTTCAGAAGGTAAATGCTTAAATTTATTTTTTCCCTTAAATTTACTTTCAATTTATATATTCTTTACACAGATAAAACTTTCTTTTTCTGTGTGTGTGTGGTGTGAGGGGCAGAGGGAGAGAGAGAGAGTCTTAAGCAGGCTCCACATCCAGAGTGGAGCCCGATGGGGGGGCTCTATCTCATGATTCTGAGATTATGACCTCCAAATCAAGAGTTGGATTCTTAACCGACTGAGCCACCCATGTGCCCCAGATAAACTTTCTTATTTCAACTCCTATGCTTTTAAAATGACTCATATTTAGTTATATGTGAAAACTGCAAATGTTTTAAGCCATCTGATCCTAAGTGTATGAAAAACAAATAAATCAGATATGACAAATAGTCTGAAGTAATTTTAACTGAATAAATAAAAATTCTTAGACTTTTGTAGATTTTCTTATGGTAAACGTTGCTTAAATTGCTTGATTTAGCTTATGTATATAGCCCAATACGATTGGATGTACTAGTTGAAATAAAGGACAGTTTTTCTTAATCTGATTTCCCTGTTGTTAAGAAACAAGAAATGGTGAGATAAAACAGAATTAAGTAGACATATCTGCTTAGATCTCAGAAACACACACAAATACATAATTTTTTTTTATGGTGAAAGCAGTGCTATTCGGTCCTCTAAAATGTAATAATCCTGAAGAATATTAATATTCTTTGTTTCCGTCTGCATTTTAAGTGAGTATCCGTAAAGGCTTCTTAACACCTAGGAATCATCAGTATTTAAGCCTTTTGGCAGATTTTCTATAGTATTAAGTAAGACGTACTTACATTTTCTATCTGAAAATTTCAAAGTAAATTAGTAAGCACGATTTATCTAGAAAACTTTACTTTGTGGGGTTAAACACGCAGATGTTCCTAAATTACTCCTAAATGATCCTAAAAATTCCTAAATGACCCTAAATATTACTAAATTATATAAATTAACTGAAATGTCTTATAAAATGCCACCTAGATTGCAAATATTGGATTTTCTCTTTACTGACTTTCAGCTTTATTTGTACATTGACTAATAGCAATTTTCCTCAGAATTATCAATCACTGTTAAATATTTCTCTCTTTTTTAAAGATTTTATTTATTTATTTGAGAGAGAGAGAGAAAGAGCATGAGCTGGGTGAAGGGGGAGAGGGAGAGGGAGAAGCAGGCTCCTCGCTGTGCAGGGAGCCCAGTGCAGAACTCGATCCCAGGACTCTGAGATCATGACCTGAGCTGAAGGCAGATGCTTACCAGATTGAGCTACCCAGTGCCCCTGTTAAATATTTCTCAATTTGAATTTAATATGTTTATAGAAGTAATCTTTCAAAAGCAAGACATTTTAGAAACGTTCCTGTTAGATGAATACCATAGTAGAAATTACTGATCGTGGAGCCCAAAAAAACAAAAACAACAAAAAGGCTTCAGTTTTGCTCGCAGTTCTGCCACTCAGTGCCATTATAGTCTCTCTTAAGAATTACGTGTAGGTTGTGAACCTAATTCTTCCTCTTACTAGTTTTTAAATTTTAAATTTTTTATTATTAATTTTTTTAAAAGACCTGAGCAGAATCCAAAAGTCAGATGCTTAACTCACTGAGCCACCCAGGCACCCCACTAGTTTTTTATTTAGGTTACCCTCTTATGTCAGGAAACAGCATAACAGCTTAGCATAGGAGGGTTTTGGCTGTTCCTTCAATATATTAGATAACAACTCTGAACCTCAGTTTACTAATTTATGAGGTGGATATAATAGCTTCATTTTGGTGATGATTAGATGAGTTGTATGTGTGTTATGCCTGAGTTAAATTTCAACTGCAAGACATGGTAACTATATAATAATAATCATTTTAAAAATCTTATATTTAGCTGTTATAATAATTTTAATAGTAAGGATAATTATGATTAAATCACTGTATTTCATTATTTTTATCTATCAAATGAGGAGAACCTGTGTCCCCTTCTAAATTCCATGACTATAATGAAACCGTATTATGGTATTTCATTTTTAAGTGCCTCTGGTAGAGGATATGCCTTCACGAGTCTTACCTTTATGAATAAGTACAAAAATTTGACATTGGACAATTTTAATTTATTGGTTTTTTGATACAGAAGTAATTACTGAGTGGTACCCCCAGGTTTATCAGTTTTCTAAAGCCCTGCATTTCTCTAAACTCTTACCAAAATTTTGCTCTTTCTTCAGAAATAGATTATGTCACTTATTCTATGTTATCATCACTAGTAACTTATATAAAGTACCATTAAAAATCTTTGTGTGTAGGGACGCCTGGGTGGCTCAGTTGGTTAAGCGTCTGCTTTCGGTTCTTGTCATGATCTCAGGGTCCTGGGATCGAGTCCTGCATTGGGCTCCTTGCTTGGGGGGAGCCTGCTTCTCTCTCTGCCTGCTTCTCCCTCTGCTTGCTGTTCTCCCTGTTTGTGTTCTCTCTCTCTGACAAGTAAATTTTAAAAATCTTAAAAAAAAAAATATTCGTGTATAATTCATTTTCTTACTCTGAGTAGTGACTTAAGTTGTAGTAAACAAATGGTAGTATGCTTATATGGTATTTAGTTGTTTTCTTCTCTGCTAGAAGGTGAGAGAGTGACTTACCACTTATATTATTATATTATATTATTATTATTATTCTTGGGTTATATGTTGATTTACATGATAAACTTCCTTAAGAAGGTAGGAAGTTGCCAGTTTTTCTTCACTGTATGTATATCTGATAAATGCACTGTATTTGAATCTTATACTTTTCCCCCCTCAGAAGAAATTATGTATATTTAAAACTGGACCACTCGATTTTTATATTCTCCCAAAACTAATAATGTTTTCCTTTTTGTTCTAGTTCAGACTTGGTTCCTTCAGTCTAGAGAAAGTTGCAAGTCCAGCTTTAGTCATTAGAAAACTTATTTGTGATTGCCTGGACACCATCACAGAAAACCAAGCCAAAAATGAGCACCTGCAGAAGGAAAATGAAAGGCTTCTGCGAGATTGGAATGATGTTCAAGGACGGTATGCGCTAGTGTTCTTGTATTATAAAAACATTAAGCTCTCCTTATATTGCTATAGATTTAAGTTAATGATTTGTAAGTTTATAATATATGTAGCCTAGCATATATTTAACATAAAGTCTTTACTTAGTATGATTAAACCAAACTATTGGTCACTACTGTGCATTATTGGAGTACATTAACACAGGTCATTAGTATTTGGTGGCACCAGCAAACTAATGAACAATAAGGAGTAATCAGGCAATGAGAATCAGAAGCCACTAATACGAATTAAAATTTAGGAAGTTGATATTTATAAGATTTAATGTACCTCAAATTATAGAATTAATAATGAATAAAAAAGAGACATGAAATGTAAATATGCCAATTGGTTACTTATATGGAATCTTTATATAAATGGTAACTATTTCATATGCTGTGTGCTTTGGTTACGGATAGAGACTTATTTTGCTCACTGAGAATACATATTACCAGCTTTTTTTTTTTTTTTAAGGATTTTTATTTATCTATTTATTTGAGAGAGAGTGAGAGTAAGAGCGAGTGGGAGATAAAACATGAGCAGGGTGAGGGGTGAGGGACCAAGGGAGAAGCCAGCTCTCTGCTGAGCAGGGAGCCCCGATGCAGGGCTTGATCATGATGCGGGATTCCGGGATCATGACCCAAGCTGAAGGCAGATGCTTAACCAACTGAGCCACCCAGGTGCAGCATACTGCCATCATTTTTAAAAGATGAAGTAATTGTGATTACTAGATAAGACATTTGGAAGCCTTTATTTTCCTGATTTTTCCTCTTATTTTTAAAATGATGAAGAAAGTCACTTTACTTCTTACTATGCTTTTTTTTTTTTTTTTTTTTAAACAATATCATGATCTAGGCCAGCCCAGGGTGTATTTTCTATTACTCTGTTATGTATAAGATGTTGGAAGGAAATAAAATATATGTTGTGACCATTTATATCTCTATAGAGACATATAAGATCATAAGCACATGTTTGTACATATATGCATGGCAACATCTGAAAGAGTTATATGGAATGTATATAATAATGATAATATTATCATTGTATCTAGTATATCCAGTAGATTTTTTATCTTTCATTCAAACCGGTAGTTCTAAAACATTTTCCAATTTAGGATCTTTTTAGGACAATCCTTAAGATTGTTTTATATGGATTGGTATGTAAATTTGAGAGTACATGAAAAATGTGAAGGGTTTACCACTATCAGTGTATGTTTGTAGAAAGGGTGTTGACTACAAGAAATTATGTTTCTGTACATCCAATTATATTTATTAATATAAGACATGAAAACTTAACACCTAACTTGACTATATTTGGCTCTCAGTAATTATATTAAGAAAGTATCTTGTTCTTTTTCATCTCTGAATTAATTTATCTCCAAGTGTATAAAAATAATGAGGCCAAATCAAAACTCTAAATATTAGAAAGCCATGTGGAAAAATAAGTTAATTTTGCTCTTCCTCTTTCTCCTTAAAATCATGTTAGTATAAATCAGTATCAAATATCTACACTAGAAAGCGTGGTTTTGGGTCTTCATCTGTAGTATGGATATGCTTTTCTATTTTATATACGAAACAAATCAAGTTAAAGGAGATGTACTATGGCAGTGGTAAGCCATTATATTTAAAACTCAAAATACCCTCAAGATGATAGGAAATTTGATCCACAAATTGCCCACAAAAATGCGGACTGGGTATTTGGTACTTCAACAAATTGCTTTAAAATGTCTGCCAGAGGTTGAAAGAGGTGTTATCTCATCAGTATTCAACACCACCTCTGTAGACTGGAAAGCAGCAGGGTACAAAGATGAGACGGTGGAGACAAACGCACCCTGTGCTGTAAAACAGTGGGGGAGGGCCGTGTGTAATATGTGGCCCCCAGATGCCTGATTTGCTATTCCTGAACTGTCCAGAAAGTGCTTTTGCATTATTGTGGTAAAATGTTTCCTATTTAATCAAAAGCACAACCATATCTCTCATCGGCAGGCTTATTATGCTCCAGCTATTCTTTTTTTGTAAATACCACGTCACGTATTATCTCCAGGGGTTGAAGATGTGTGCCATTGTGGTAGCCCCCCAAACAGAGGAAAGTGAGACTGCTCCAGAGAATTCTAGGCTCTCGATTGTATTCCAGTTGTTAGATTAGTTAGCTCTATCTCTTTTCCAAATTTCCCAAATGGTTTTCTTTCCTATCAGAGGAAAAGGTGGCCATTTTAAAGAGCTGGAAATACATCTTGGTCATGGCCAAGGGGTACTTTCTTAAATGTTCCCTCTCTAGAGCCTTAGTACGGTAGCAAATGAGCAAAGGATTTAGATCTCCACCTTCTATATGGCAGTAGAACTGATGAAGAGCCTTTAGAGAAATTAGAAATAGGACATGAACATAGTGAGTTAGGTAACTGAAGACATAGAAAGTAGCGAATCATTAGAGTGGTGGCCATGATGTTAGGCCTGGTCACAGTTCAGTTTTCTGGGTAGCCTTTGATCCTCTTATATCAGTGTCCATCCATGTTCCAATCATTTTTTCCCCATCATTGTGTCAGACTGGGTATGTATGGGGAAATGAAGGGGAGACTGGCACAAAATAGGTGATGAGAATTCCCTTAGAAGCTATGGTAGATAGGTCCTTAATAAATGTAATACACAATGGGGTATTACATGAGCAAAAAACAGTGTGCTTGTTAAATCGAAAATGTTAATGATATGTTAAGAGGAGAAATGTGAGTTACCAAAAAGAGGAATAGTATGCCAGCTTTTGCAAAATATATTTTTAGGTAGAGAATATCTGGCAGGAGAAAATTAAATGTTAATAGTGTATGTCTGGAATTGTGGATTAAATTTCTTTTTTTACTTTTTGAGGTTATTTTTTGTATGTATTTTGTTATTGAAATATGTGTAATTATAATCAGAACCAACTCTAAAGCTATTTCCATTTGGGATGACTGGAGAATAAATAAGAAATGAGGAAATTACAGTATGAGTAAAAGAATGAGCTTTAATGTGCAGACTTCTAACATATGTATTTGCTGTTATTTTGTATTAACTGTTTAATTGTTGTATTCTTAGCTCTGTTTTGAACAAGTGACATGTCTGATCAATTTAATTTTGTATAGTTTAGGCGAAGGAGAAAACATTAGAAATATTGTTATGTGAATCCTTAAGTTATTAGCTATATTTATTTCACTTGTTTTTCCTATTTAGTTTCAAATACAACTCTTGAGTTCCATATTACTGAATGGGTCTTTTGTTTGCATTCAGACATCAAGTTAGACACTTCAGCTTTATTCTGCATTATAGTTATTAAACCTGTAATTGGAGGCAGTTCTCAGCAGATTGAATTGGGTTGACACTCATGGAATCACTAGAATAGAAGAGACCTTGAAAGCTCTTTTACTTCATCTCTCTGCCTTCAAGCTAGGATCACATTATATCCAGATGAATTCAGTCTGATTTTTAAAAACCTCAGGAGATAGCTTCAACTCCCCTTGGTAGCCCATTATAGTGTTTAAGAACAGTCACAGTCAGAAAATTCTTCCTTCCATCTCTTGGTAATCTGAGTCCTTCATGGTATAGTTGAAGGCCATTTCCTCTTGTTCTGTTGTCAGAGAGGATGAGGAACAGCTGTTTACCATCTTCTTCAGTACTTAAAGCCTTATTAAATCTCGTTACCACTGCTTTCTTTTCCAGTTCTTAGCATTCTTTGTCCTCTGAACTCTATTCACGCTTTCTTTTGCTGTCCATCCCTGACCTGGATATAAATTTGGCCAGAGCTGATTGTAAATGTAAGGATTACTGCACAATTTCTAAGCACCACATGTTCACATTTATCTGCTATTTTATTTTGGGTTATTGTTTTAATATGTTTTATTTTGGATTATATTTTTGCATGAAATTGCCTTATTTCTGCTCTTATTTTTGTTGTTAATTTTTGGTGTTTGTGATATTTTGGTGTTTTGATACTTCGATGTTATATTCTTAGACTCTGTTTTCCCTCATAGAAGTATTTTATTTTGAATATTCAGTATTTCCCATATTTAGTCTTTATCCTTTTAACTTTTAAAAAAAATATTATTCTTTCATCATAGTTTTTAGATATGTCAGTTCTAGGGTACTAATTAACCTTAACGTTATTGTTCTTTTGTCCTAGTCACTGTTGAAAGGATGAAACATCATTAGTCCTTTCCCGTTTGATGTTATTTATGTTTTCATCAGATTTGAGTTTTGCCTTGGAGATGACCCTTGGACTAGTTGTAGCCTAATCTAGTTGTATGTGAGTTCTCCTTTAGTATCACTGACTTAGCAGTGAATCCCATGTCTCTCCTTCATTAAATGGCCTCATCTTCTAATACTAGCTCTAGTTCTTTCAGTGAAAGGTTGGCAAGAGGCAAGTAATATGGAAGGCCTAGTAACATCATAATGTTGTAAGAGAGGATTAGCATTAAAAATGGGGTAGGGAAGATGGTATGTACTTCTTAGTTACTGAATATTTAATAGAAGAATAGCATTCTCCAAGTTTGTTGATAAATTAATAATTGAGAATAAATTTTTGTCCTGTTCACAATAATACCCTGTCCCAGTCAACGCCCCACTCCCTAGCTTTGTCTACGTTTAATGTCTATTAAACCAGTTCGATAGTCGGAAGTTTGGTTGCAAGAAAATCCTAAAGGTTTGCTAAAACCAAGCAAGGTTAAGTCATAGGATGCCATTTATTCTATTGTTGTTCTCCTATCACAGACGTATTACCTTCAACAGTGTAGTTGTGATACTAATTAAGATTAACAGTATTCTTTGAACAAATTACATGATACTTTATTTTGATATTTATTTTCATTTTTACCCATGTGTTGTACCAAATGTTAATTTTAATAAAGGTTTTGAAATTTACTTGATAGTTGTTAAGTGCACATAATCTTTCAATTAAGAATTATTGGAGTGATTTATATGGAAATTAAATATGTATTTAAACCAGATAAATAACCAAGTGGTTACTCTTCCTAAAACTTAATATAATGCACAAGATTTTTATTGTACATTTTTATAATGGGTTTTTAATTTACCTTTGTATAAAGTATTTTATAGTATACTCAAGTATTTTGGTGGTATGTATATTCTGTTCATCTTTTAAAATTTTTTGTATGCTACATTAGAAACAGTACAAGAAAATGAGATATAATGTTTAACACTTTGCATCTGAAATAAAAATGCAGTGACATGTTCCTGCTTATCATAAGCCATTGATATTGGGAGCTCCTCTTCAACTTTGGCTCTGTTATTTTTCCCCACACTTTTTGGTATACTTCTTTCTCAAAGAGCTTTGCTTGATGAAAGGAGTACTGTTATATTAATATTTACCACAAATTTTTTTAGAAGCTGAAGGGGATGAAAAATGTTATTGTTAAAGTGGTGAATAGCTGTTAAAGGAGTGAAAAATAAATTCAGAGTCACTGATTCTCCATTTCCTTATAGGATGTCCATATTAACTCACTTTATTAGTTTTTCTAATAGCTGCTCCACGTCTGTCGAATGCCAAACACTGTGTTGGGCACTGAAGATAAAGCAGTCGGTAAAACACACATGCTCTCTGCCCTTATGGAGTTCACAGCCATGGCAATGATTGTACTATGAGTGCTGTAATTGCTCCCAGAAAATATTACTGCTTTTTGCTCCTTTTCATTCCATAAGAGGCCCTAATTCTTTGCATGTCTAGGTAGGTAGATTGTTGAAAGCATAGGGACATGTATATCAAAGGTATCAAATTTTGACATTTTTGTTTATAATTTTTCAATGAAAAATTCTATATTGAAAATATATATAATATATATATACATAAAAACATAATGAAAATACTAGAATATCTGTGTAGAACAAGTATAAATAAACAGTAAAGAGAAAACTAGGCAGAGAAAGACTACATTTAAAAGAATATTTTATATGACCTAATTTATATTTGACTCTTAAAAGTATGGGTTTATTCATGGTTTGTGTGTATGCCCCTATCTTACATATGCAGTCTCTGCTTGTTGTCTTTATATCTGGGAGAATAAAGTTAATATAATCTCTTGTTAGCTCATTTGAACATTGTAGAAAGAATTATAAATGATAGAATTTTATGTTTTGTCTTATATATCTAACATTGAAGATACATAGTGTTTCACATTTGCTGCTTCATTAATCTCTCCTTGAAAATTTCAAGTTGGATACTTTCATTCATTATATATGTGCATATGTGAGTGTGTGTATGTGGTGCTGAAGATATAACTGCCTAAGTCATATTCTTGCCGTGGAGCAGTTCATAGTCTATTTAGGGAAAACTGATTAGGTAAATCACTTAATCACAAAACAAGATCACGGTTGCTATTATAGTAATATTAGCAAAGTACAGAAAACATAGGCTATAATTACTCTTGTGTGAAATTCCTCCCATGAAAATACTCTTTTGGAAATGAATCATAGATGTAAATAATTGATTACATTTAGGCATTTCGTTGTTTTAAAAGCTTTTTGGATATCATTTTCCAATATTGATCCTATCTCACTGCATAAATTACTAACATTAATAAACAATAAATTCTAATTGTTTAATTATCTGTGTAAAACTTTAAGTCAATGAAAAAATCACTATAAAAGTGATTTTTAATTGTATTTTCCTTGAAAAGTTTTCTTGAAATCATCTTCAGTATTGGATTGAATAATATTAATGGTAAGAGAAACTTTGTGATTTATTTATTTGTTTATTTACATTTTAGATTTGAAAAATGTGTGAGTGCTAAGGAAGCTGTGGAGACTGATCTTTATAAACGGTTTATCCTGGTGCTGAATGAGAAGAAAGCGAAGATTAGAAGCTTGCATAAATTGTTAAATGAAGTTCAAGAACCAGAAAAGAACATTGAGCATGAAAGGTATTTTGAGTTGTCTGTTTTGAGATGGCAGATACAGAAATTTAAATGGAATTTTTTCCCAAACTTAATGAAAATTAGGTGCCAACTTTTTAGTAATATGAGATCATTTGATAGTCTGGGGTTGGGTGCTCTGGCTGTTGGACGCAGAGGGCTGGAGAATTCATAGTGTGATCTCTCCATGTCTGCCTACTGTCATGACTACACTTAAATCCTAAAACTGGCGTATGGTTTATCTAAGTATTACTTGTGTAATTCTTAGACATTATTAAAAATAATAAAAACTTTTATTTTCTGCAAAACTGCAGAGTTGAATACACTTTTGTAATCTTGGTGTCTAAGTAGTGGTGAATTTTAGAATCAAGTGGCTCTGAGAGTGAATGTACCCTTGATTTTTAAGGAAAAATTACAGGTGACTTATAGCTGGTATGGTTTGGGCACTTATAATTATTTTAGTCTGATTTTTATTATTTTACTATTTTATTTATTATTTATCCACTTAATTATTTTAGTGGATACAGATTTGGATCTTTTGCCCTGAATCTAAGAGAACTCACAGATTTACTAATGGCATCATATGAAGAATATAACATTTGATGTCAGATGGTCCTAGTTCAAGTGCTGTATGGCACTGATATCTGTTAGTATATGACTTTGGACAAGTCCTGTAAACTCTCTGTGCCTTACTTGGCATCTTTGTAGTAAGAAGAGACGTACCTCTCCGAGAATTTGGGGGCAATGAAAAGCAAGGCAGAACTGCTTTGAGATCAGTAAAATACTGAACGCTCTGTGATCCACAGAAGATAATTTGGAAGAATAGTATTTTGATAGATGAATAATATGATAAGAAACTGATTTAAGAGTTATAGTGAGCACTAAACCACATTTTAATTAGGTAGAAGGGAAACTTGTTCTTAAGAGAGGTAACATAGAGTCTTTAAAGTGCTTTCATCTTAATCATACGTATTTCGTATATGTTTAACTACAGTATCTTTCCAGGGATATTTTCTATAATTACTTACTGGTGAATTTGATACCTTGCAAGGGGTGAGCCAAAAATTTATAATTCTACCTTTCTTTGTTTCTAGGGAAACCACAACATGTTCTGAAATGACTGCTGACAGAGACGCAATCTATGATGAAAGCACTGATGAGGAAAGTGAAAACCTGCCTGATCCCTCTGTGTTAGCTCCAGGTAAGAGGAATACATTCATTACCTTTGTTGAATATCTCACTCGGGCTTATTATTCTAAAGGTAATAAACTGTAATCAAAAATGTTATGAAAAAAGTCTTCTCTACAAAAATTCTTCAGGACTTTTAGTCTAAAATCTCAAGTACTTAATATTAAAAGTTACTATTTATTGTAAAAGGCAACAACTCATTAGCAATAAAACAAGCAAGCGTGCATACTGACACACAAACCAACAATGCATGCTATTTCTTATTAAAGAAGAGTGCATAAGGAATAAGCAAGGTATGTGTGTGTTCATGCTAGTTATTTCCAGCTCGAAGCTGGCTGCCTTTCACATGTGAGATCTTATCTATCTAGAGCTTAGGGATGGGCAAGGAGCAGGGTGATCTCGAATGCTTCAGACTGTCTTGAGGTTGAGCCTTCTTTCCCTATTCAGAAAAGGGGTTTTATTTTATTTTATTTTTTTTTTTAAGATTTTATTTATTTATTCGACAGAGGTAGAGACAGCCAGCGAGAGAGGGAACACAAGCAGGGGGAGTGGGAGAGGAAGAAGCAGGCTCCTACCGGAGGAGCCTGATGTGGGGCTCGATCCCAGAACGCCGGGATCACGCCCTGAGCTGAAGGCAGACGCTTAACCGCTGTGCCACCCAGGCGCCCCCAGAAAAGGGGTTTTAATAGGGGGAGATGGGTGAGAGGGGAAGAGAAGGGGAAATGGCAATTTAAGTTAAAGTACCTGAGTCTTACTCAGTCCCTCAGATCTAAATCCATGAAATTACTTTTCTAAACGTTTATAGATTTCCTACAGGCAGGAGCCCCTGAACTAATCTTACACTTACATGGTTCTGGCAGAAGCCTTGTATTCTCAAAATAAATGTTTGATTCATTTATTTAGCAAATATTTCTGAGTGTCTCTTATGTACCAGGAACTATTCTGTGTCGGAGAGAGCAAAAAACAAATATTTTTGCTTTCATGGAGTTTATAAATTCTTGTCAGGGAAACAGTAACGATGAAAATTGAATATGAACTATATTAGGTAGTGTAAATGCTGAAAAGAAAAATAAACCAGGGAAGGACAATAGAAAAATGTCAGGGTGGAAGTAGGATAAAGGTTATAATTTTAGCCAGGGCACCAGAAAAGGTGAGAAGTGTGACAAGTCCATCTTGTGGGGTGAGCAGGCTAGGCAGAAAAAAGCAGTTAGTATGAAGGCCCTGATGTGGGAGCTTTCATCAACTTTCTAGTGATGTGTTTAAGCAACAGCACGGAGGGAGGTATGGGTAAAGTAGGTCGATGAAGATAGGGAGAATGGGGATATGAGGTCAGAGAGAGGACAGATCACGTCTAGGGCCTTATAGGCTATTGTAAGGATTTCAAGGTTTGCTTTCAATTACATTGGAAACTGTTGGAGGATTTCAAACATCAAGTGATGTGATCTGACTTACAGTTTTAGCAGGATTAATCTGGCTGTTGTGTTAAGAATAGAGTATACAGAGTGCGGTAAGCACAGAAGAAGATAGAACAGTGGAAAACTGGTTCAACAATGCATGAGCCGCTTAGACCAGAGTGATAGCAGTGAAGATGATAAACAATGGGCAAATTCTAGATATGTCTAGAGGCAGCATATTACTGTTGATGAAGTGGGTATTGTCCTGAGAGACAGGCACACACCAATCTTGGTAAGTGTTTTGGATCGAATACCGAAGCATGCAGTTGACTTACTGAATTAGGGGAACATGCAAGAGGAGGGTTAGGAACTCAGTTTTATAAACCTTAATTCTGAGATACTGAGTAGGGAGTTGGGTTTACAAATTTGAAGTTAGGGAAAGGGCTTC